>NC_049908.1:13446331-13763463 GCF_001411555.2 Juglans regia
TTGATAAGAAAAAGAATAAATGTGAACGGTGATTGGATTGATGATAAAATAGAATCCTGGGTCTCGAACAGTGATTCGATTGATGATAAATAAAGTGAATTCTTGGTTCAGTTCTCCACCTTAACGACAGAAAAAAGGATTGATCAAATTCTATGAAAACTTTTATCTCATCTCATCTCAACTCACTATCCAAACTAGATCTTAGACTTCTCATTTGACGAGAGAACATTTTAGGATAAGGATAAACCTTCAACTATTTTTAACGTAGTTTATATTTATAAGTTACCAATCCAAGTAGTAATTTATATTTACATTTTGATCAATGCTAAATGAGTTTTTCTACTCATTATCTTTACACCACAAACCTGTTAAGGACAAAAAAAGATAAAAAATAAAAATGTGTATTTTTTTAATAATGTCAATTGCTTTATTCATAATAAAATGTATGCAAATATACAGATAATACATTACATCTCAACATCTACCAAGACTTAAAAAACAAGAAACTAGGGGCATTGATTCCATTGTATTGTGTTGTCAATAAGTCGTGCATGTCGAGCCAACAAATGAACTACCTCGTTACCTTGCCGTCCAACATGAGTTATTTAATAAGTCATGAACTTATGAAGCTGAATTTGCCCCATCAAAGAATTCTGGCTTGTATTGCCTCTTGCTTTGATCGAATAAATAACCACCAAGGAATCCCCTTCCAATATAAAATCAAAAAAACCCATACTCAAAACCATCCGCAAACCTCGAAATGCAGCCATAGCTTCTACCTCATCAACATCAAACACACCAACTTCCTTACGACATATAGCAAATAAAATCTCTCCTTTATCATCCTGGACAATCACCCCAATTCCAATATGACCAGAATATTGAAACAACACACCATCAAAGTTAAGTTTAACCTTATCTTGTGGTGGTGGAATCCCTGAAAGTACACGATCCTTACTTGGTAGCAAACGATGAGACTTTACAGTTACATAGCTCTCAACATAAGCAAGACAATTGTCTACCATTTCCATAACCCTACTGTCTTGTTGTTGAAATAAACAATGGTTTCTATATTTTCACAGACCTTTTTCCCAAAGTTAGATGAGCAGTGAAATAAAGCATGACTACTAGTTTCCACATCCAACTTACAATGGGCACACATATTAGAAGAAATAATACATTTTTTCAATAAATTCACCTTAGTAGGCAAATTATCTTGACATGCCCTTCATGCAAAATTCTTCACCTTATTATGTAGCTGTAACTTCCAGAATTTTCTCCAGAAAGTCAAACTTCTTAGGGAATATTTTAACATTACAATTTGCAGATGATAAGTTTAATAATAAATGGTGGTCCGACTTCACTGAATAGAGACCCTTTTTAGTATCCCTCCAGGTGATTTGATATTCACAACACTGTGGATAAAGAGGAACATTTAAAATCTATTCAGCTTCAAAAGATGCGAAAACTGCATGTACTAGAGGTTTGTTCCAGCCCCTTAAATGCTGATTCAACAAACAACTGAGAATAGTATCAAAGGTTAAGAGATGATGGTTGGGCAGAAACTGATGCAATGAAGAAATTGGGAGCCAAACTTGAACTTTATCCCCCTGTCTAATGCGCCACCGGCACCCAAGTTGCAAAACCTTCTTAGCTGCAAAGATGCTTCTCCAAACATAAGAAGGCCTATACCCTAAACTAGAGCTCAGAAAATATGATTTGGGAAAGTATTTAGCCTTAAATACTTTGTAAAACAAAGAATGAGTATCATCCAATAATCTCTAGCCTTGTTTTGCAAGTAAGGAAATATTGAATAACTATAAATCTTTGAAACCCATCCCACCATCAAACTTTGAAGTGCACAACTTTTTCCAACTCACCCAATGAACTTTGCGAATATGGCCTTGTTGACCCCATCGAGACCTTGCAAACATCCCTTCAAGTTCCTTACAAAACAATTTAGGTAATTTAAAGCAACTCATTGTGTAAGTTGGCAATGCCTGAACAACAACTTTGATTAAGATCTCCCTACCAGCTTGTGATAACACTTTCTCCTTCCAACCTTGCAACTTTCTCTAAACCCTTTCTCTAAACTCCTTAAAAATCAAATTACAAGATTTACCAACAAAAGATGGGAGGCCCAAATAACGATTATGTTGTTGCAATTGAGTATTCCAAAGTCTCTTAATATCATTCACCACCTAATCATCAACATTTCTGCTTACTAACAATTCAGTCTTGTCCAAATTAATTTTCTGACCAGAGGCAAACTCATAAAGATGAAGTAAATGTTTAATACACTCATTTGCAGCAGATGTTGCTTGATAGAAAATTAAACTATTATCTGAAAAGAATAAATGAGTGATATGAGAAGTACTAGACATACCCTTACACCTTTAAGAAACCCACGACATTCAAAATGATGAAGAAGAGTAGATAGAGCTTCAACACATAGCATAAATAAGTAAGGAGATAATGGATCACCTTGTCGCAAACTTTAGATGCAGTAAAAGATGAAGTAGGAATCCCATTAAGCAACAACTTATAAGTAATAGAAGTCAAACAAGACATAACAACGTCACCCATTTTGAATCAAACCCCAATTTTAACAAAACTTGATGAAGAAAAACCCACTCTACTCTGTCATAGGCTTTATTGATATAAAGTTTCATAACACATTTTTTGCCTCTCATTTTCTTCCATATAGTATTAAAAGTCTCAAAAGCAAGAAGTAAATTATCAGTAATGAGTCGACCTGATATGAAAGCACATTGTCTATCATAAATCACATAAGGAAAGATAAGTTTAGTCTATTAGCAATGACCTTGGCAATAATCTTATAAACTACATTGCATAGACAGATGGGTAGATATTTAGTTACTTTCTCAGGTTGGTTATTCTTTGGAATAAAAACTATAAATGTTTCATTTAAGTGAGGAGAGACTAACCCACGATTAAAGGAGTATAAAACAACATTTGTCACTTTATACCCCACAATGTCCCGATATTTCTAAAAAACAAATTGGAGGCATGCCATCAGGACTAAACACTTTCAAGGGTTGTATTTGAAACAAAGCTTCCTTAACTTCCTCTTGGGTATATGGTTTCAACAGATTAGTATTCATATAATTTGTCACCTTGGGTTGCAAAAGATTAAGAATTAAATCCATAGAAGTCGGGTTAGAGGTAGTAAACATTTATGTAAAATAGGTATAAACCTCTGATTCCAGCTCCCTCCCCTCCCTCCAAACTCCCACATTATCATTCAATCTAGAAATAAAATTTTTAGTCTTCTAATGCGAAGCCTTTTGATGAAAAAATTTAGAATTCTGATCCCTTGAGTTTAACCACAATACTTTAGACCGTTATTTTTACATCAACTCCTCCATTTCCAATAATATATTAATATCATGCTTAAGAGATTAGTGTGCATATAATCAGAATTAGGATCAGCCATCAAACTAGACAGAGCATGTTTCTTTACTTCCAATTGAACTTGGATATTACCAAAGTGATCATACTTCCACTTTTCTACAGAATTTATCCCGAGACCCCACGATTTAGAAATAACTTCCTCACAACCATTTGCACAAACCCACATGGTTTCAAATCTAAAAGGTATTTTCCTTCTCCAATAAACTACCCCAGTACCAATGCTATCCATGAATAAGCAACTATGATCAGAATAAGACAGATGCAAATTGCTAACTGTATAATGTAAATACAAAATCAACCAGCCATGATCAACTAAGAATCTGTCCAATTTCTCTTGAATAAGAGCCTCACCTTCACACATATTTGACCATATAAACAGGGAACCATATGAGACCAAACACTTAAATTGACAAAAATCCAACACCTCCCAAAAATTAGACATCTGCCACTCAAGCCGTGCATGACCACCACACTTTTTTGAATTGAGAAGAACTTCACTGAAATATCCAAAACACAACCAGGGACCCATATGCATATCAACCAATGATTTCAATAAATTCCAAACATTTCTCCTCCTCTGAGCATCTGGATGTCCATACACAGTCGTAAGCCTCCATTGAAGTCTACGATCAACGTCCAAAACCCTAGCATCAAAGTGATGCTTTGAATATGAGTGAAGTTGTAGATCAATAATCCCACGCCAAAACAAAGCAATACCCCCACTCCTACCCTCACAGTCAACAACCAAAAACCCATTAAAACCCAACTTAAATTTAAGTTTCTCCATACGGGAAACTAGAGATTTGGTTTCCATAACAAAAACCAAATCGGGATCTTTTCTCCAAACTATATCGTAGAGAATGTGAACTCCTGAGTCCATGGCCTTACCAGCCAACCGAAAACCGTTCGCCATAGAACTAGAAATCACCGCCGGGCTTAACAATTCATCACCAAACACACAATTACCAGTAGTTTGAGGATCCTCTGTAGTAATATGAACATGATTGACTTTATCCAAATTATTTTTCTGAGTAGTAGAACCAGCACCTGAAGCCCTCAACCAAGCACCAAAAGGGAACCCATTTTTCTCATAATCAGACCGATTACTCTCCAAAATTCACAATCTCGATCTCCATGTCCCAATCTGCCACAACAATAATAGAAATTGGAAAATTTCTCATAACTAAATCAGACCCTTACAGTAGTAGAATCACCCAATATGATTTGTTTCACTCTTGGCAATGGTTTATTGATGTCCAAAGATATACAAACTCTTGAGAAAATTCCCCACCACGGAGAATTTATTGGCAAATCAAGATCATCAACAACACCAATGGAAGCACCAATCCGTTTAATAATATCACCAGCTATTCCTTTCAATGGTAAATCATAAATCCGAACCCAAAATGAAGCATAATCCAATTTAATATCAGACAGTTTAAGATTACCATCGTAGTTTTGAAGAAGAACCAAACTCTTATCACGAGTCCATGGACGGTTACGAAACACCTTATCTTTATCACTTGAAACATAGAATTGTGCCACGAAGAGATTATCAACAAGTCGAAAAATCTGACACCATGCACTGGATTCCAAACTTTACGCATCATGGGCTTGAAGGCCTCCTTATTGTAAAATTTCAGTGAACATAGTTTAAATAGGAGACAATAATCATCAGGATTAACGATAAATCCAACTCAGATTCCTGCACTAAAACTTCTTCAAACTCAGCTTCAGACAACGAAAAATGTTGCCACTGGTTGGTCAATTCTTCATCCATTGTAGGATGAAATGCCAGAACAACCCTATGAGAGGGATACCCACTTGCAATATGCAAGAAATAAGACTCCCAAGTTGCAAAAAAGTAAGCAAACTGAGAGTATTAGAATCTCAAAATTTTCCACTAACTGTTTCCTTTGTTGCCAGAGCTTCAATAACCATTTCCTTGAGGCTTCTATATTCTGGATGTGTATAACATAGAGATGATGAGTAAAAATTTTCAAGGTAAATATAACCTACGAAGGGTCAAATCCCCTAAAAACCATTTATTCTAGTGATCCAATTTGTGTAAACTAGAATAGAGTACAGAAGGTAATTAAATTGTAGCCTATAGGGAGTTCTAGACTTGCTTTCTTGAGTTTAGAACTTAGGTCAATTTATCGTAACATTTGTCATTTCTTGGTCAAATAATTATTTCATGTATATATATTGGCTCTCGGCCAAAGTTCTCTCTCGTGAAAACTAGTCTCATGTTTGGATACCGTAAGAGTTTTCAGAACTCTTTATAATTTTATTTTTAAATATTTTTTAAACATTAATATTATTTAATTTCAAAAATTTAAATTTTTTATCTAATCATTACTTAATTATTATTCAAATATAAAAGTCAATACAACTTTTACAAACTTCAAAATAAAATACAGAAAGTAATTCATCTTTTACAAATTCAAAAACAAAAATAATATGAAAAAATTATATTCAAACAATCTTTTAATTTATAATATTTTTATTCAATTTTTTTCTCTTGTTTTTCAAAATTCAATAAAACACCTTTACTCAAACCATTTCATCACTACTCACAAAAATCCTGAGATACTCTAAGTGTCCAAATATACCCATAGTTGGTAATAGCAGTTGTAAGCTGTAAACCTTTTTATTCACTTTATTTGAAAATAGTGGTTGTCTTGCCTCTATACTAACTATAACAATGTTGTGTATGACAGTGGAAGAGATAACTTGAATTGAGAAGTGCTTTAGCCATAAAATGATTTTCCAAAAATAAATTCACAAATTGTTATGGCTAAATGTGGTACGTCAGATTGTAAAGTTACTTTTATTGTAACGTAAATCTAACATACGTATGAACCTATGTCAATTTATAAATTTATTTTTGTGAAATTTCTTTATAACTGTAATACATCTCATTTGAATTTGACAATATTGTTCATGTATAGAACAATCAAGTGTATCTTAAGCAATAAAATACTTGAATGGAAATGAACAAGCCAATTAAATTCGGTACACATATAGGTTTAATAAATGAAATAATATCGGAATTTATAGCCAATTTGATGGGGCAGATCATGCGATTTGTGTCCATAATAGATCACGAATCTGAGCATTCTCCTATATATCGTAATGTGCGGCGCCTATTCCTTTATCCTTTTTTTCTTTCCGAAAAAAAGTATTGTATGTTCATATATATATATATATATATCCACTTAGAGTAGGAGAGATGAGCATATGAAATGAGTTCTATTACATTTAATCATGTCGTAATTCATGATCGATGTGCGTATCTCAAATATCATTAAAGTTTTAATATATGTTAATATATTGGAAGGACTGATCTAAAGATTAATACTGCATCCTGATCTTTTATAGTTAATTACTATATTTTGTGGTATAAAATTGCAAATCAATTCAAATAGAGATTACCCATTTTCTCTATTCAAATTACAAATTTGATAGCATGCAGTACTACAGCCTTTTACATATATATGCCAACAAAATTGGAAAAAAACTAATTCGATAATGTTATTTTTGAAAAATAAGAGCACGTATTCTTAATTAATGACACCATTAATATCCAGATTACTAAGATCCTCTAGATTTTCTTAATTAATACTCCATACCTAAATTAATATATCTAAGTTCATGTATCTTAGACACCATTAACTTTTTTAATTGTAGTTTTGGAAACTAATTCGTGCATTCTTAACAACGAAATATTCTTATTTAGATTATTATAAATCTTTTGGATTCACTTGACGTAATCATACCTAAAATCATAACTAGGTTCATTAATCCTTACGAGAAAGAAAATCTATAAATTTGTTGTTGGAAAGTAGCCTCATTGCACTGATCTTACGGCCAGTCAGCTTCAAACCTTGAAACTAAGCGTACGTCGATCTGATCATAAGCTAAAGAGAACCATGTATGGTTTTTGTACTCCAATGGTATGCTACTCATGAGAAACCTTTCTCTCCTGGTTTTTTAGTACTTCTGCCATTGTTTTTGAGTAAAGAATGCAGAGACATTTTTATCTTTACAGACTAATGATCATCTTTATTATTAGATTCTATATATATTTTGTTACTGATAATCATTTTTGTTTCTCCTCGCAAATAGGTACATGTTAATGGAATTTCTAAGCTCCAAGCCAAGAAAAACTACCCAAGTCTTGATATGTTAGCAGGTGGGCAGAAGAAAGTGGAAGTCAACAACGTCCCTCAAAAACACAGAGAAAAGGTAGTGATTATCATGGGAGCAACTGGAACCGGAAAGTCAAAACTATCCATGTATCTTGCTAAATGTTACGAGGCAGAATTAATAAACTCCGACAAGATGCAAGTGTACGAGGGACTTGATATCGTCACCAACAAAGTCACTGAGGCAGAGCAATGTGAGGTTCCTCACCATCTGCTGGGTATACTAGACCCTTATGCAGATTTTGCAGTGGAAAGGTTTTGTGAAATGGCCTTAGTTTCCATTGAATCAATCCTGAGCCGGGGCCGGCTTCCGATCATTGTCGGAGGCTCCAACACCTACATCGAGGCCCTGATCGATGGCGAGGAATATAAATTCCGGTCAAAGTATGATTGTTGCTTCCTCTGGGTGGATGTGTCCTTGGCTGAGCATCAATCATTTTTATCCATTAGGGTTGATCAGATGGTAGAAAATGGCATGGAAGAGGAGCTGAGAAAGATGTTTGATCCCAATGTGGATTATTCAAAGGGGATTTTTAGGTCAATTGGGGTTCCTGAATTTGATCAGTATTTCAGAACTGAACCCCATTTAGAAAAAGAAACTCGCAAAAAGCTTTTTCGAAAAGGATTAAGTGAAATGAAGGAAAATACTTGCCAGTTAGCACGTCGGCAACAGGAAAAGATTCATCGACTTAAGGATGTGAAGGGATGGGATATGCATCGGCTTGATGCTACAGAAGTGTTCAGAAAACAAGGTAAAGAAGCTGAGGGTGCTTGGAAAGATCTTGTGGCTACGCCGAGTAAGAGAATTGTTGATCAGTTTCTGAACAAAGCCGGTCACCAATTAGCTAGGGTTAGCGGCCATTAAAGCAGCTTGCATGCACGTACAAAATCTACCTCTATAATTTTTTCAGTTACTTACATATGATGTAATAGAATCCTTCCAAAATAATCGCAGCTAGCAATATACTGCATGCAGGAACACTTGAGAACCGATCATCATCTGTCGTCCAGATCCTCTGTAACCATGCTTTGCTGCTATTATTATAATAATAATAATTATTTATATTATTGTCATTATCATCATCATTAATAGGAATATTAATGACATGAATCCGATACTTTTAACCCAATTATATCATTTGCTCATTTCCTTTATTTGGCTTAATTAAGCAGCATAATATTTGCAAATGATCATAATTAATTAAGAAGATGGCCAGGTTAAGAGAACTTCGCTTTAGTACGTCCCCCACAATTAGCCAAATCATAACTAGGATTTCGCCAAAAATGCTGATAACATATAATCTGTACTGATCAGGATTTCATCATTAACTACACTTTAAGTCACAACCTTAGTTTTTCATAGCAATTTAGGTATATGTGATAAGCTAGGTGGCTCAACACAAATTGTGGCCTAAGACAATTAACCATTCAAAAGTACGAGGCTTTTTTTTATTTTTATTTTTATTTTTATTTTTTTAACTAGTAAGGGCTCTACATGCAAGGCACATTTGCCCGATTGTAAGAAAAAAAAAAAAAGTGTTACCAGAATATGCGACATAGAATCGAATCTCATCGAAGCCCGATGTCTCTCATATTTTCCCTAGACATACACATTGGTGCTTATTGTATTGCTTATTGTACACCTCAAAGGTCTAAATCAAGTCTAAAATATAAACCTCAACAATGTAAAAGTATGAGGCTTTTTTTTTTTTTAAAAAAAATTTTAACTAGTAAGGGCTCTACATGCAAGGCACGTTTGCCCCGTTGTAAGAAAAAAAAAGTGTTACCAGAATATACGACACAAAATTGAATCTCATTGAAGCTCGATGCCTCTCATATTTCCCCTAGACATACACATTTGTGCTTATTGTATTGCTTATCATACACCTCAAAGGTCTAAATCAGGTCTAAAATATAAACCTCAACAATGTAATTAAAAACCTAATAATAAATTTTGAATTCTCCACATAATATAATAACTTCATGCTAATGGAAAATAAACTCTCAAACCTTCATATTATCAAAAACCATGCGTCTGCTACGCACTCTAACAACTTATAGTCCTAAACACATTGTATCACACTTACGTACATATGAAATTAACTAAACCCCCCATTTAACCAATCCATAGAATTACGCCTACTTGAACTAAAATCTCAAATGTCATAAAAATCAGTTCCTTAAAAATATGCAAAATCTAAAACCTCAAATTTCCAAAAACTCAATCAATAAAATGTAGAGGATCTCAAATCTTAAATTTCCACATATCATCTCTTATAGTCAAGAAATGTCTACACCTCAAATCTGAAACTTATTTCCTCAAGTCCATAGATATCTCAAACCTTAAATACCCACATCATCATCTCTTAGTCCTCAAATTTCTACACCTTAAATCTGGAGTTACTTCCTAAACCCACATATATCCAAAACTTCATAAGTTATAGTCTGCAGAATCTTAAACTTTAGCTTTGATACCAGCTGTAACGCCCCGGTCCTGGATGGGTTCGGATAAATACTACATTTCACTTAAAAAATCATATATTACAGTACGTATATAAACTTCAATCTCTCAACTACACATAGATCTCACTGTTTTAACTCAACTACTTCAAATAATAACTTGTAATACAAAAATTCTTAATATAAACGTCAAATTCCCAACATATACATCATCAGAGCACAACAAATTTACTGAATAAAATTCCTCAATACTCATATAAACCTTCTATACTTAATCCACTATGCATAACTCATTTCACCCATGCTCCAAAATCTTGATCCTCAAATGAAATATTCAAATCATCTAAAAAGTATTGTAGAGATAAGGGGCGAGTTATCAACAACTCAGTAAGTAGAGAACATATAGTAGTATGTAAACATGAGCATTTATAGAATCCAGAATGCAGATCAAAACATTTACTTTCAAAATGCAGAATCAGAACTTTTGCTTTCATAATCAAAATCAGAACATGTTACCAAAAATATCAGAGCGAAAGTTCAGAAATATTCTTATCTAAAATTTCTTTGGCACAACATAACTGAAACATCACATTAGAACAAAATTTCATATTTAACCCCCGTGGTAGGGTTATACAAACCTTGACGACCAATTGAGCAGAAACAGAATATGAATCTTCCCCTTATTATTCTCAGAGTCCCGAGTGCGCACATATGAAAGATCACGTAGAAAACTATTTTGTTTCCAAAGTGGGTACACCAGAATAGAAAAGTTGGTACCAACCCAAACAGAGGCTACATTTTTACACCCGTGGTAAGGTCAGAACGGAACATAAATAGAATGTCATGCCAGAGGTTGTAGAAATTACATCATATCATATCAGAGTACATAACATTTTTAGAATAGAACAGAATCAAATGACAAAAATATAATTTATGCACAAATTTTATATTCTCTATCTTTTGCACAGTTTAGAAATAAAATGTCAAAATAGCTCATGTCTACACCAGTTATGTCAAAAAATACTTTATTCTTATATAGAATTTCATGAATAATGCCGAACAAATAACTGAAGTTGTTTCAAATTTCTTTTCGTAACAAAATATGCATATTCTCCAAAATTGATCTCAGTTCATTTTTTTGATGCAAAATCTAGTATAGGAATCCAGCTTACCTAAACTTCTTAGCTTTTTAGAAATTTTTCTCAAAAATGCCGAACAACTATAAATCGTCACCTATAAAATAATCACGTAATTTTCATAAATTTTTTATCAAACACGTATCTCAATATTTAAACCTGAAATGCTAAAAATTAACCTATTTTAATTCCTCAATATCCAACAATTCTCATAATTCTAAAATGCCATAATTTCCCAAATCCATCAATACCCACTTAATTTACTTAACCTAATTTCAACTCAATCACCAGTCATGACAGAAAATCTAACACAACCAAAATGAAATAGTAAAAAAATATTACTCAGCCCAAAATAATCTAGATCCCGAGTCCACCCCAATAACATACATGTTAACTTTGTAATAATTTAACATAACCCACTCCAAAAAGAAACCAGTACGTAAACAAGCCCAACTTAAAATACATATCCAAATTTTTTAAAAAGTCAAGCCCAACCCTCATTCTACCAAGGCTTTCCTATTAGGGCAAAAATGTAAAAATATTTAAAAGGGTTCGAGGTGCTTTACGAATGATCAATGGCCAAATGGCTTGATGGCATTTCTGTAAACACTAGGGATGATATGACCAAAATATTTAAAGCTATCTAAACGTTATTTTTCAAAGATTCCAAGGCATATACTTGTTGTTTCTGAAGAAACAAGAAAACAATACAATTGTTTCTAGAGAAAGAAGAACACCCGAGAAAATGACTTGACTTCGGGAGGAAGAAAAATTTTACCGAGAGAGAGGGAGGCGCACGACGGAGCAGGGGCTGGGTGGAGGTCGAAGGTGCCGGTGCGGCGACAGAGCACTAAGAGAGGGCGATAACGTGAGAGAAAGAGAGACAGAGCGAGAAGCAGTGGGAAGGTTCGGAGTGACCTAGCTTACTGAGAGGAGAAAGACGACCAAGCGGTGGGGGTTGTAGTCTGACCGTGGAGTCTTGGTTTCCAACATCCTCTGTTGTTGATGAAGTGCATGAGGGTGGTGAGCAATTTTGCGGGAAAGTATCAAGGCTGAGAACACATAACTTGCTCTGTTTTTGGTGCAAGAAACATGGGCTTTCGTGCACGGGTTGGGGCCGTGTGCAGTGATTTCCATTTGGTGTTGGTGATGGGTATGGTTTTATGATAAAAGGGTTGCCGTGTTGTGCAACCTTGGTGGCTGAAGGGAGGGGTGGCAGCCACGTGAAGGAGCTTTGGCAATGGGTCTATCCCACGGTGGTGTAGTAGAGGCAGCGGTGCTAACGATGTGATCCAAGGCTGTAGCTCGGTTGTTTTCATGGTGGTTGTTGGCTCTCCAAGGTGGCAGCGACGTGGTGTCTCTAGCTGGGCAACCTTGGCTTGTGTTGGACGTGGAAGGCGGTACAAGTTTGTTGTTGTGACTATGAAAGAGAGCCACTTATATGTTGCCGTGCTTGTTTCCTGGACACGTGGGGATGTGCATGCTTAGTGTTGTGGTGGCCGCGTCATGCTTGATGAAAACTTATGTAGAAGGGGCGGCGTGATTTGAGGAAATTGACGGCATCTCTAGGGCTTGAAAAAACATTTGTTATGCATGAAGGGGATAGACGTATAGCTAAAAACCCTAGATTATGGTCCATAATTTATAGGAACTAAGTGCTTTAGATGTGGAACGGGTTTAGGAATTTAAATATGAATGGTACTCTAAAATTGTAATCCTATAATGCTTGAAATTTGACACACTCATGTGCTTGGACTTAATAACTAAACTAGGCCATAATTTTCGTTTTCAAAACAAATCCATTGCCCAATAATATCTTCGGGCCATTAGGAGAATTTCTTGGGCCAAATTTTAATTATTTAGGCCCACTTGGTCAATACTTTATTTTAGCCTAATTATCAAGTCCAATAAAATCCATACTTTGCCAACATAAATTTTTAGGCCCGTCGCCTATTCTAAAATTATTTGAACACTCAATTGGATTTTTCATACTCATAAATCCAAAAATATATTTAAAAAGTTGACTCGGGCTGGGCCTGGGTGTTTACATGGGTGATCTAGGACACATAAGTCCAAGATGATGAAGTGCTTTTTGGAATCTTGGAAAAAACAAGAGAGGAAATTTTAGGGATTTGAGATAAACTATAGTACTCACGAGGCTTGAATGGATGGCTTTGAGGAGATTTTGTTTACTATTGTGCGGGGATTAACTGTAGTCAGCTAAGTAGATTATGAGGACAAAATCTTTTTTTATGGGGGAGGATGTAACACTCCGACCAAAATTACTAAAGATTTAATGAGGATAATCTAATTGGACCTAAATTAGGTTTAATAAGCAATGATGAATGTGCCCATGATTAATATTTATTGAGAAAGGCTTGGAATTTTAGTTAGGCCATAGGCCCAAAATTTTATATTTGGACCGTTAAGATGAAATGTTACTAATGTTTTTAAAAGATATGTCGTAATATTCTACTTAATTAATTACCTATCATGAAGAATAATTAAATAAATATTCTATTTCATAAAAAAATGAATACTAATTAATTAAATAGTAGTAACATATTTTCATTTCAAATTATGACTTAGTAAAATAATTAGGTATTTATTCAACTTTGTTAAAATAAGTCATGAAAATTTCAATTCTTAAAATAGGTTTACTTTTCTTATGATTAATATAATTATTCAATTTTAAAAAAATCTAAAAAATACTAATATCATTTAAATATTCTTAACATAAATCTTTATTTTCAATTTACAATTTTAATAGCATAATTATATCAGAATCTAATATAGTAAATAGTAGAAATTCATTTCATACAATAGACATTGAACTTAAAGTGTTTAAAATAAAAATTAACCACTTACTATATACTACTGAAATATAATTGTAAAATTGATACTAAATAATATAATTCAAACCCCTTAATTATTTTTATGAAGGGAAAATGAAGCTTCTGTAAAATAAAGGGTTTCTGAGCTAACAACAAGTAAACCAGGCCCTAACTTAAAATAATTCCCATAACAGTTAAATCGAGCCCAACACATGAGTTAAGCCCGTTGTAAAAACACAAACTAAACTTAGGAGTAAGCCCAACTTAAAAGCAAAGCCCACGTGGATCCAAGTCCAGCCTGACAACAAAAGCCCATGTGAAAAATCAAAGTTTGCCTAAAACCATCTGCCATGGAGCCATGTGACAGAGAGCTCAAGGCTTACCGTGGGGGAAAGGTACGCCGCGCAAGATGGAGGCAGGGACAACGCGAATGGAGACGGGACTGAGATCAATGAAGACAAAAGCTTTGTAAGAACATGAAGAAACCTGTGTGCGATGGATCTGAGGCTGGCAGAGCTGCGGTGGAGGCTCATCAGCTTCTCTTGAATGTGGTGGTGCTCTAAACGTGGTGGTCGACACTTTCTGTGCATGGGGAGTCGACGTGGAGGGGCTGGCCACGTGTGGCGTATTTTGAGGTTCGCTGATGCCTTACCGAGTGTTGAAGAAGACAATATTAAAAATATGCTTTGTTCTCATTAATTTAAAATATATTACAAGGACTCCTCTTATAGGACTATGTACAGACAAGAATAAGGAATTTGATGAGTGGAGCGTCGTATCAGAGTTGTAGCAGCAAGCTATGTATGCATCAGGGAGTAGAGAACAACTAGTGGAGCGGCACATGTACATAGTAGCAGCAGAGTAGATGATGCTCTCAGTAGGTGGACGCAGTAGATAGTGCAGATAGCAGTACCGTGCATGACAATCATTTACGTGATTCCTCTGTTAGTGGTTGCAGCAAGAATTTGATCCTTAACATCCCCCCTCAAGTTGAGTGGCCTATGTTGAAGATGAAGACTTGAACTTAGACTAAGAAAAGGAGCTGCTTATAAGGGTTTGGTGAGTATATCTGCAAGCTGGTCCTTTCCAGAAATGAAGACAACATTTAATGACTTGTTAAGGACCCTATCTCTAACAATGTGAAAATCAATTTCCACATGCTTAGTTCTAGCATGGAAAACAAGGTTGGAAGACAGGTAAGTGGCACCTAAGTTATCACAGTAAAGCAATGGTGTAGTGGATAAATTAACATCAAGATCACGGCATAAATGTTGTAGCCATACTATTTTTGCAATTGCATTGGCGACAGCCTTGAATTCAGCTTCGGTGGACGAGTGTGCTACGGTTGGAGATTGCTACCAAGGAAGACACAGTACCCACTGGTAGATCATCGATTGTCTGGACATCTAGCCCAATCGAAGTCTGCAAAGGCCACAAGATTTGTTGTGGGAGAGGGAGAAATTTGTAAGCCAACCTGGGAAGTATGTTTGAGGTACCATAAAATTCATTTTACGGCTTGCCAATGAGGGACTCGGGGTATATGCATGAATTGGCATACTTTGCTCACAGCAAAAGCCAAATCTGGTTTGGTGAAAGACAAATACTGAAGTGATCCTACTGTGCTATGGTATAGAGTGGGATTTTCAAAAAATATTTCCAGTGAAAGCACTTAACTTCTTAGAGGTGGACATGGGGGATTTTACGGGCTTGGCAAGGAGAATATTTGTTTTACTGAGCAAGTCAAGTATATACTTTTGTTGGGTGAGAATCAGACCACTGGGAGTGTAGGAAGCTTTGACACCAAGGAAGCAATGCAATTTACCAAGGTCGGTGATTGGGAAATCAACACAGAGAGCTTTAATGAGGAGTTGTATGGCCTGTTGTGAGGAACCAGTGACTAATAGATCATCAACATATACAAGAACAAACAAATGGGTGGCACCATTGTTGCAAACAAATAAAGATGAATCAGCTGTGGAGATAGTGAACCCAAGATCAACTAAACGACAATTGAGGCGTGAGTACCACGCACGAGGTGATTGCCGAAGTTCGTAAATTGCCTTAGTCAACCTGCATACATGAGAGGGAAATTGAGGGTTAGTGAAGCCAGGGGGTTGAGACATAAATACTGTCTCTCTTGTAAGGGTCTATGCAAAAATGCATTTTGGACATTATATTGCCGAATAGTCCATCCTTTGGAAACAACAAGTGCAATCACAAGGTGAACTGTTGTTGTCTTAACAACTGGGCTAAAGGTCTCATTGAAGTCAATTCCAAATTGTTGTAAAAATCCCTTGGCGACTAAGCGAGCCTTCCGTTGCACAATAGTGTCGTCAGCTAAACTCTTTGTGCGAAACACCCATTTGCAAGTCACGGTGTTAGAAGCTTGGTTGGCTGGAACTAAGGACCATGTATTGTTTGCAAGTAGTGCATTGAATTCTTTTGACATGGCATCACGCCATTCCTTGTATTGTTGAGCAATAGAGGCAAGAAGGAGTTTCAGGGATGGATGTGGTGTCTGTGAGAAGTGCACTTGGTGGAAGCCATCTAATGGTACCATCATGAAATTGCCATGGACGGAGTGAACTAGTGCGTGACCGAGTGACTATTGAAGGTGCAGGTTGCTGCAAGTCTAGAGAAGAAGAACTTTGTGAAGTTGATGATTCATGAGTAACAGAGGGATGAGGTCCAAAAATGGAGGAAGAGGATTGTGAAGATGGAGGTTGTGGAGGAATGTTGAATAATGGTAAAGCTATGTGGGTGGGTTTCGTGACTGGCTTGGGTAAAGAAATGTGAGCAAACGGGTAAAGCATTTCATTGAACTTTACATCTTTGGACACGTAAATGCGACCTATTGGGATGTGATAACACACATACCCTTTGTGATGAGGACTTAGACCCAGAAAAACACTAGACACAACTTGGTAGTCAAACTTGTGTTTGTTATAGGAAGTGGTGAGAGGCCAACATTCACAACTGAAGGACTTAAGGGACTTGTAATTTGGTTCCTTTTGATGCAGAAGTAAGAAAGGAGATGATTTATCCATAGAAGGGGATGGTAAAATATTGATTAAATAAACTACATGAATGATGGTATGAGACCAAAATTTCAAAGAAACCGATGCATGTGCAAGGAGAGCTGAACCCGTGTCAACTATATGACGGTGTTTTCGTTCAACAATGCCATTTTGTGTATGAGTGTGGGGACATGTTATACGTTGCAAAATTCCACAAGTTGAGAGATAATTAGAAAAAGGCCAAAATTCACCTCCCCAATCGAATTGGAATTGCTGGATTTTGGTGTTAAATTGGAGTTCAACATGAGCTTTAAATTTAAGGAAAACATCACATGCTTGAGACTTTGATTTCAAAGGAAAAATCTAAGTAAAATGAGAAAAGTCATCAACGAAAGAAACATAATATTGATAGCCATCAACTGATACATAAGGGGAAGGTCCCCATAAATCTAAAAATATTAACTGAAAAGGTTTAACAAATTTATGTGGCCTAGCATAAGCGGGAAGTCGATGGGATTTTGCTTGTGCGCAAGCATTGCAAAATAAAGGAAGCTGAGTAGGATCATATGATAAGCCATGTTGCTATAAAATGGATGGCCTAGGCGTGAATGCCATGAGGAAATGGAGCTGGTTAGTGCATGAGGTAGAATGGAAGGTGATGAAAAGCTATACAGTCCATTATTTGTTGTCCCGTGGAGTAGAAGGGTCCCCAATTTGCAATCCTTGACAGAAAAGGAATTAGAGAAAAATTCAAAATAGACATTATTGTCGATACAAACTTGTCTAACGGAAATGAGATTTTTCTGAAATGATGGAACACAAAGAATTTTATTTAAAAGAAAATCAGAATGTGAAATGGGAAGAGAGCCTGAACCAATGTGGGAAATGGGGATGGTAGAACCATCACCAACACGCAGTTGGTCATCTCCATGATATGCAGCAGCTTGCAAGTTCAATTTGTCAAGGTCACTTGTAATGTGATGGGTTGCAGCTGTGTTTGGATACTAGCTTATATTTGAAATGTAGTTAGTGAAGTTTGTTGTTGCAGTGGGAGAAGCAGTGTATGCTTGGTTGAATCGATAAAGGCAGGTTAGAGTAGAATGACCTTGCCTGTTGCACACCTAACAAATGAGGCAATTATCAGCAAAAGATGAATTATTTGGACCATTATTACCTGAAAAACCACCATGAGATCGATTTGGATTATATCGACCACTACCACCACACCCCCGAGTGGTATTACAACCATGATACTGGCCACGACCTCATTGAGGGTAATGAGATTTGGCTGTAAAGTTAGCGGATGCAACATTTGTAAATAAACTAGTATCCGAATGGTGGAGTAACCGAGCTTCATGGGCCAACAAATGCCCAAGTAACTCCTCAGGGGTAATAGGCTCTAGACGGGTTGTAACAGAGGATACAATGGCATCATACTCTAATCCTAGACCAGGGAGTAGGTAGGGAACAAATTCCGCTAGAGGTAGGGGCGGCCAACAGAGGCCATAGTGTCAGCTAAGGTTTTGGCACGTAGAAAATAGGTGGAGATGGAATCAACTCCTTTCTTGAGGGAAGCTAACTACAACTGGGTTTGCATGACTCTAGCTTGTGAAACAGACGCAAAATTTGACTCAAGAGAGTGCCAAACTGCTCGAGCAGAGGGACAGCCAACCACTTGACCTATTAGTGGTTCGGAAAGGGAGGAAATGAGGGCTGACATTACTAGTTGATCTTGCTGCAGCCAGATTTCATATTTAGGATTTGGAGTTATGGTTTTGTCGAGCAGTGGTTTGGGTGGTGGACAAGAAGGTAAGGTACAAGTTGGACCTTCCATAGCAAATAGTTTTCAGGGGTGAGCTTGACAGAAATGGTGTGAGAGAGATTTGGGTGGGGGATGGGTGGAAGAAGAAGAAGAAGAATCAGATGTGAAGGCCATGGACGTTTAGTCCTTTAGGGCTCTTGATACCACGTTGAAGAAGACAATATTGAAAATATGCTCTGTTCTCATTAATTAAAAATGTATTACAAGGACTCTTTTTATAGGACTATGTACAGACAAGAATAAAGAATTTGATGAGTGGAGCGACGTATCTGAGTTGTAGCATCAAGCTATGTAGGCAGCAGGGAGCAGAGAACAACTAGTGGAGCGGCGCATGTACTTAGCAGCATCAGAGTAGATGATGCTCTTAGTAGGTGGACGCAATAGATAGTGCATATAGCAGTACTGTGCATGACAATTTACATGATTCCTCCGTTAGTGGTTGCAACAGGAATTTGATC
Organism: Juglans regia; assembly: GCF_001411555.2. Lineage (NCBI taxonomy): Eukaryota > Viridiplantae > Streptophyta > Magnoliopsida > Fagales > Juglandaceae > Juglans > Juglans regia. Next base: position 13,465,705 of record NC_049908.1, read on the forward strand.
CTTAACACCGAGAAGCAACGGAGTAAGGGAGGTAGAGAGGGGCGGTCGTGTGCTTACCGGTTCGGCGCAAGGTGAATGGTCTTTGGTTTCTTTGGCTTTTAGTGTATTCTGTGATGTCTCTTGCTGGTGGCTTTCGGCGAGGGAGAGAAGGGCAAGCATGCTTTGTTTTAGAATGGGAAAACATAGGTATTTTGTGGTGATATTAGGTTGTTTCATGCCGTGGAGCCCTTGGATGAAGGAGAGCTGGCTTTGGATGTGGGTTTGGTGCATCTGTGGCCCGTGTTATTGCCTTCGGCTTCAACGCACGGTGAGGAGAAAACTATCGTGAGCTTGAGGTTGACAACGTGCTACAGTGGTTTGTTATGGCGTGCTTGGAGGCTTGCGGTTTTGTTTATCGTGTATAGCTTGCTAGGCATGGAGGATGGGAATTGGCAGACCTGCAACAGAGGGATCATATTTGTCACAAATAAGGACAAAATGAGGATTTGTGACAAAACAAGGGACATAATTGAAAAGAAAATGGTGAACGAAAATTATTGTTCATACACGATAGCCACTTATATAACTAAGGTAGATATAGTAATATAATAAATCTTTATATTAAACATCATATATTAATAGATTATTTAAAAAATTATCACTGTAATTAACTTTATGGAGACTAGATAGCTAATTAATTACAAAATAATCATATTTTAGAATTTATTTTTCAAAATTTGTTGATATTATTTTCAATAGATAATATTAATAAAGATTTGCTTAATATATAGATATTTTTTTTTTTGTGGCATGGTGGATCGTAATATATAGAATTTCTGTACTTTTAGTTTTGAAAAAAGTAGATCTCTCTGTAAAAAAAGATTAACTATTATGGATATTATTACCAATTACATCCTATAAAGTAAGTCCTATATATAATCGCGTGAATTGAGCATTTAGTTATGTCCCCAAAAGATCCACACGGGCATCGATAAATGTTGTAGGTACAGTACTTTATATTTCTCTCTCTCTCTCTTACTTCATGAGGTCCTCAATTTTGGTAAGTTGATCAGACCCTCAAGTTCGGGATCTTTTTAATATAGAGAATATATACAAATAATGTTATCATATTAATTGTCATTTCACCTACAATCACATATGCTGATATTATATATTTTAAGTTATTTCATATACCAACAATTTAAATGAAATTATTTGAAACTTCTGTACGCTACCTTGATTGGTTCCTAATTATGTGGAATATGTACAATGCAAAATTTAAAGTTCCGTTTTGATGATTAGCTATATATCTATATGTATTTATTCTATTAATTATCAAAATTCTTATATATGGAAGAGTTGATGATTTACGTAATGAATATATATATATATATTTATATAAAAAATATGAGTTTCCTCTTTGAACCGGTGTATCCTATAAGTGGTGTTTATCGGATACCAATAATATTTGGACACATTAGCTAAGCACATGCACACAGCCTGAACCTGGCAGTATCATAGAAACAAATCCCTTCAAATCGGCTGAAACTGGAAAGTGGAACCTGCCAAGCATGAGACACCCAACCGCACGCCCGACCAGTCCCAGCTGCAAGTCGTACGCCGGTGTAATGTGCCTGCTAGCAAGAACACAACAACAACCTCAACAATAGAATGCACATAATCCACACAAGAGAAATTCACTCCAGTAAACCGAATTATTCTCAAACGCAAGATTTCATTCGGGAATCTTGACAGGGAATTTTCGAGAAATTCCCAACCTCCAAATTGTATTAAACTTCCAATAATCAATCAATGCCTTTAACACATGAGTTGCACTGCTTTTATACACGCAGAGCATGAAGATAGCCTTAAAACCACCACGACTAAAACGTAAAACACACATTACAACCTTTAAAAGCAAAACTCACCGTTTCACTTAAGGCTCAAAACACACAACTATACAAACAAAACGACACTATACCAATTAATACAAAGTGCACTGTTTCACTTAAGTAACAAACTTTCCCCTTTTTATTCTAAAAGTAGTTACAGCCGTTACTCATCAATCCCTTCAGTTAAAACTGTTGCTTTCATTCCCACTTGCTACCTTTCCACCTCCCTCAAGTAGCAAGCCTTCTCCCTACTCAACGCATTATAACCTTCCCTCCTCTTCAAGGACCAGCCCCCAAGCACCCGTGACAATCTCCTCCTCTTCAAGGCCTTGCCCCCATGGCACCCGTGACCATCACAATACAGTGCCTATCAAATGAGGATAGATAGACCTCAACTTGTATAACAATTCCCAAGAGTTATCCTCCATATCAACTCCCACCCATTTAATCAAGACCTCAGTAACAGCATGGCCCCCTACCTTCTTCATTCTCCTTTCCAGAATCTTCTTAGGCTTAGGCTGAACAACACCCTCTCCATCAACTGGAGGCAGTGTAGGCAAAGGGGAATTCTGGTCCCCTAGTTTCTTCTTAAGACAATAAACATGGAAAACTAGATAAATTTTTGATGTAGAAGGCAACCTCAACTTGTAAGCAACTGTCCTAATTTTTTGAACTTGAAAGAGATCATAATATCGAGGAGCAAGCTTCATGTTATGTCTCATGGTTACTGATTTTTGTCTATAAGGTTGAAGTTTGAGAAAAACCCAATCACCCTCCACAAAAGATCTCTCTGATCTCCCCTTGCCAGCATACAATTTCATTCTACTATGAGCTTTCCTTAAGTTTTCTTTCAACGAGGATAACACTTGCTCACGATTCCTCAAGTGCTGATCTATTGCTTCATTAGCAGTGGTGCTTGCTACATAAGACAACAATCTTGGCAGTGGCATCCCATACAAAGCTTGAAATGGAGAAATACTTGTAGAGGCATGCACATATGTATTGTAATGCCACTCAGCCATAAGAAGCCAAGTACTCCAACTCTTTGGTTTAGAACCACTATAAGCTCTTAAGTAAGCTTCAACAGCCTTATTCAAAGCCTCAGCTTGACCATCAGATTGAGGATGGTAAGCTAAAATCATAGTCAAGGTTGTGCTCTGCATCTTGAAGAGTTCTTGCCAAAACAAACTTGTGAACACAACATCACGATCTGAGACAATTGATTTAGGTAGGCCATGAAGCTTGAAAACTCCAAAAAAAAAAAAAATCTCTGCCACCTTAGCTGCAGTATATGGATGAGACAATGGAAAGAAATGACCAAACTTGGTCAATCTATCCACCACTGTAAAAATAATAGTGCTTCCATTAGAACTTGGAAAACCCTCAATAAAATCCATGGCAATATCAAGCCAAGGGTTCTGAGGAATGGGCAAAGGTTGAAGTAACCCTGCTGGCAGCACATTTTCTGACTTGTTAACTTGGCAGACTTGACACTCCTTAACCAATTTCCTGATGTCTCTCCTCTTACCAAGCCAAAACAAATCCATTCTAGCTCTTTGTAAGGTTTTATGATAGCCCACATGGCCTGCCACTGGACTGTAATGGATGTATTGCAATACTTTCTTCTGAAATGATGAACCAGGAACAATAATCAGTCTACCCTTTTTGAGTAAAAGACCTTGTTGCAAGGAGAATTCTCTTGGAACTTGTTCCCCCTTCCCTAGAGCCTCAATTATCTAAACAATGTGAGGGGATTCTGAGTAACTTTGCTTCAATTCAGTAATCCAAACAGGAGTAGGGATTGAAATGAGTGCCAAAACAGCAGAATCCTCTTCCATCTTCCTTGAAAGTGCATAAGCTACTTTGTTATCCTTATCTCTTTTGTACTCAACTCAAAAGTCATATCCCATGAGCTTTGATATCCATTTGTGTTGTGCTTCTGTGGCTATCTTCTGCTCCAACAAACGTTTAAGAGCTTGCTGGTCAGTTTTAATCTTAAATGGCTAACCAAGCAAATAAGGCCTCCATTTCCCAACTGCACTCACAAGTCCTAAAAGCTCTTTTTCATAAGTTGACAACAATAGAGCTTTACCCTTGAGAGCTTTACTAAAATAGGCTATGGGCTGGCTGTTTTGCATCAACACAACTCCCAAACCTACTCCAGAAGCATCACACTCAATGGAAAATTCTTGAGAAAAATCTGGCAGCTTCAAGACTGGAGGATGAGCTACAACATGCTTGAGTTGCAAAAAATCCTTCTCAGCATCTTCAGTCCACACAAAGGAATTCTTCTTCAATAACATGGTCAATGGGGCAGCTATTGAACTATAACCTTTGATAAATTTCCTATAATAACCAGTTAAGCCTAAAAACCCTTTTAAGGCCTTAACTGTTTTAGGAAAAGGCCACTCCAGCATGGCTGAGATTTTGGCAGGGTCTTCTTTTACACCTTCTCCAGAAATAATATGGCCTAAGTAGTCAACTTCCATAACACCAAATCTGCCCTTAGACTTTTTGGCAAACAAAGTATACTGCTGTAAAACAGATAACATTGTTTTCAAATGTTCCAAATGTTGAAGTAAATCTTGACTGTACACCAAGATATCATCAAAGAAGACCAAGACAAATTTTTGAAGGAAAGGTTTAAAGACATGATTCATTAAACCTTGAAAGGTGGCTGGTGTATTAGTAAGCCCAAAGGGCATTACTAAGAACTCATAATGGCCTTCATGAGTTTTAAATGCTGTCTTAGGAATGTCTTCTTCCCTCACTCTTATTTGGTGATAACCTGATCTTAAATCAAGTTTAGAAAAATACCTTGCCCCATATAATTCATCCAAGAGCTCATCTATCACAGGGATTGGAAACTTATCCTTAATAGTTTCTTGATTGGGAGCTCTATAGTCCATGCACATTCTCCATGTGCCATCAGCTTTCTTCACCAAGAGAATAGGTGAAGAAAATGGACTTTGGTTTAGTCGAATCACCCCATTCAACAATAAAACTTTAACAATTTTTTCTATTTCTATTTTTTGGTAGTGGGGGTACCTGTAAGGTCTCACAGAAACTGGAGCAGTCCCTTTCTTCAAGATAATTCGATGGTCAAAGTCTCGAGGAGGGGGCAACCCCACTGGTTCCTCAAATACCGACTGGAACTGATGCAGTACCTCTTCAACTGCTGGTAAAGACTGTGTTGGCTCCACCTCAATCTGAACTGCTACAAGTTGTAGAAGCTAACCTTGCTGTCCAATGAAGGAAGATTTCATCATGTGAACCTCAACATCAACATGAACTTTTTCAGACAACAACCCTTGCTAAAACAATTTCTTACCAGCAACCTCAAACTGTATAGACATATTTGCAAAATCCCACTGAATAGGACCCAATGTTTTAAGCCATTGAACCCCTAAAACAATGTCACACCCTCCAAGAGTCAGAACATGGAAAGGAACCAGAAACTTAGTTCCTTGCACCTTAATCATTTCCTCACATTTGCCTTGGCTGACCATGCTAGTACCATCTGCTACTTTCACCTAAAGACCTCCATCTTCCACCACTCTCAATTTTGCTGCTTCTACAACCAAAGGATCCAAGAAGTTGTGAGTACTTCCTGAATCTACAAGGATTTCAATAGAAAATGAGCCTATTTTACCCAAGAGTTTCATGGCATTACTGTTGATGCAACCAAAAATGGCATGAATAGAAACTTCAAGTTCCTCAACCCCCTTCTGAACCAATTCCCTAGAATTCTGCAGAGACTGAGCCTCAACTTCATCTCCATTGTCAACTACCTCTTGCATGTCAGTAGTTTCTCCATGCAAGAAATAAACCCTCGGATTTTTGCATACATGATTAGGATTCCACTTTTCCTCACAGTGGAAACATAGACCTTTTTTCATTTTTTCATCCATGTGAGATGAATTCACATTTCTCAGAGGAAACACATTCTTTTGACCATTATTAGCTAGATCAGTTAGCCCCACACTATTAAGAGGCCATTTCTCAGCAAAATGGCTATTTTGCCTCCAATATTTTCTTGCAGACAACACATGATCCTCTTGCAGCTTTGCCAAGCTAAAGGCAGCCCCAACGTTCAGTGGATTAAACACTTTCACAGGTATTCGAATGTCATCTTTAAGTCCACTAATAAAGCAGCTCATCTTATGCTTCTTAGACAAACCTTTCAGCCTATTGGTCAAGGCCTCGAATTGTGATGTATACAAACTAACAAAAGTAATTTGTCTTAATCTAGTTAGAGCCTCCATTTGATCATCAAATGCTGAAGGTCCAAACCTTCCTTGCATTGCTACCACTAAAGTCTCCCATCTCCAGAGTCAAAGGCACTTTGATACCACACCAATGCCTCACCTTCCATATGGTGCGAAGCCACCATTAGTTTCTAATGGAAAGGTACTTGAAAACAATCAAAGTACTGATTGGCCTTAAAGATCCAACCCGCAGGATCACTGCCACTAAAATGTGGAAAGTCCAACCTCAAATTTCTCTGAAAAACTTTCCTCTCTTCATGATTCCTAGTTTTAGTAGATATTTCTCTATCTCTACGAGACATAATATTGATAGAATTAACTACAGATCTCAACATATCTGAAACTTGTTCTAACCTTTCAGTTATTCCAGAAATTGCTTGTTGATGCTGTTCCAGCTGCTTCAGCATCATTTCCTGCTGCTTTTGAGATTCTTCAATCTGACCTTTCAGTGCTCCATGCGTACCTTCTGCCATTAGAACTGCTACTGCAAGGATCGACTACTACTGATACCACTTGTAATGTGCCTGCTAGCAAGAACACTACAACAACCTCAACAATGGAATGCATAGAATCCACGTAAGAGAAATTCACTCCAGTAAACCAAATTTTTCTCAAATGCAAAACGACCATGACTAAAACGTAAAAACGCACATTACAACCTTTAAAAACAAAACTCACCGTTTCACTTAAGGCTCAAAACACACAACTATACAAACAAAATGACACTATACCAATTAATACAAAGTGCATCGTTTCACTTAAGCAACAAACTTTCCCTTTTTATTCTAAAAGTAGTTACAGCCGTTACTCATCAAGCCCTTCAGTTAAAATCGTTGCTTTCATTCCCACCTGCTACCTTTCCACCTCCCTCAAGCAACAAGCCTTCTCCCTACTTAGCACATTATAACCTTCCCTCCTCTTCAAGGACTAGCCCCCAAGCACCTGTGACAGCCGGTGGACGAGCAACTCTTCCAATGAACCCAGACCAGCGTACCTCGCTCTTTTTTGCATTCATAGTTTGCAGCAGCTGCCCTCCAGACCATTCCAGCAAGCGATTGAAGAGTGTGAGAGATCTCTCATAGGTTTCATTTGTTGCCACCTCCTCCTTCTCTTGCAGTCGCTTCCTTGGCCTCTTTGCAAACCTGATAATTCCAAAGAAGAATCGACGTGAAATCTCCAAGTACCTCTTCCAAGAGGGAGTTTGCTTTGCAAAGAGGTCTGGCTTTGGTCGTGTAGCTGGTAGTTTTGGTGGGGGCGCAGCTAGCTCAAATGCTGTTTGAGAGTGATAATTCCTGCAATGCATGGTTTGGACAGTTGAGGTTTTAAGCTTAGCAGTTATGAATTGCTGCGTATGGGAGTTCCATAGAAGCTCTTGCTTTTGTTGCTCTTTAGTGTTTGAGAATGCGAGTTTTGTTGGATCCGCAATAGTAATGATTTAGTTTTGCAGCTAGATTTAATTGTCTTTTAATAACTATTTTTTTCTCACTGAAGATGGCTTGAGACCCACCATGCGTATGGGCCCCAAATGTTTTAGAGAGAGGATTTTATAGGTTCCAGTTTCATGCAAGAGGGAGGAAGAGAGAGAGAGAGAGAGAGGGACACAGAGAATCGGGGGGATGAAAAATTGTTTCAGAGAGAGAGAGAAGGGGGGTGGGGGGTAATAGTATTTTTTCCTCTAAATCGCATCACATAACAATTTGGGTGTGTGGTCTACGTGGCATGTTTTAATTGGACTCTATTATTTAGAGAAAAACAGAATATATATATATATATATATATGTTGAAAACATTATTAAAAAAAGAAGGTAAAAATATTAGTGGTAAAAGATAATATTAAAAAAAAATCATAAACTTGAGTTGAGATACACACAAATGAAACAACGAATATATAACAATGAAAAGAGTGGAGAAACTATTAAAAATAATCACATCTAAAAAAAATAGATAACGAGGGGACATATGCAGGTTTATAAAAAACAAATTAAACTTATATAAATGCCTTTTGGATCTTAAAATTATATAAACGTCATATAGATTTGAAATTCACAAAAATGTCATTCAAATTAAAGAAAATTACACAGTGGCCTCCAAAATAGTCTAGAGTAGAAGATCCTAAATGCAATTCTAAAATGGCCGGAATAGGGTGGAACAGAATGAGATTTGGATTGAATTGGAATGGGAGGTATAGTATATTGGGTACTATGCCGAAACGGAAAATTCTGGTAGAATGATAGAAATGGAATGGATTCAAAACTATGGTAAAATGTATTAATTTAATCAAGTACCATGGGCAATGGAGTTGTGTTGTGGATAATTGCAACACTCGTTTGTAATATATGTATTAGCCAAATGGGAAAAAGATTTTCTCAAGTTCTTGCAAGAACATCAAGGGCTTAAGTGAGAGAGAGATAGACAAGAAAAAAGGCTATACAATATTTATTGTTGCCTATGAGGAATTTTTGGATGATAGTTAATTCTTAATAAATAATATAGGGAGATCTTTATGTGTTTGCCTTACACTCACTTAAAGCTCCCAAGTTTGTGCAAGAACTTGAGAGAATATTGATTATACTAAATACATGCGTTGCATATATATATATATATATTGCTACATGTGAATGTGTTTTATTGTCCTTAAGGATTCGAAATGCTCTTGTTAGGGGTGAGTGGCGGGCTCCCACACGTGAGCAGATGCCCACATGCTTTTGGCTACTCTGTCCGATTGGTCCAAATTCATATACATATATATATAAACAAACTCGTAAGTATAAAACACCGTCATTTTATACTTACAAAATAGTATATAACTCAAACTGACAGAAGCCCCAATTCTTATATTGTGGGCTATGGCCATGACTTGTTTGCTGTGTATTTGACTGCTCATACTTTGTAATTTGTTGGATTTGGTATTGGATGATAGAATTGTGAATTTTATGGATGGATATGTAGATTTGTAGTTTTTCGGTTGTTTTGATTTTTTTTTTTATATTTTGACTTTTTATGATTTTTTCACCCTAGGTGGGTGGGGGTGGGGGCGGGGGGCGGGCAAGGTGGGGGAGGATGGCTGTGGGGGCCAATCTACCCCCTGCATCCAGACGAGGGCATCATCCCACAGGGGGCGGTGCTCAGGTCCAAGGGCCCAAACTATCCCCCCATCCATGCAGGGCAGGATATGGTCAACTCAGTCCGGAAGTGCAGGTAGCACTCCTAGATCTTGTGATTATGTTGCTGTCATTTGGCTTCCAATAACTAGTGATACAATTTTAATTCATGTAGTGACTGTTACTATTGCAATTTCATTTATTTCAATTTTATTGAAATATTTGGAAAGATGAAGATAATAATGCTATATACTTTAGATGTACTGATTGTAAATTTTATATAATAAACACTCTTAACACTTCCATCTTATTTTTAGGAAAAAAGCAGTACCAACACAAGCTTCCATCCATGGGCTGGCCCTTACAAAAGTTACAGAAGGCTAAGGGCCTATTCGGGGTTGGGTAGAGTCTTAAAAAGTGTTTAAATAGACTTAAAGGCTATTTAATAGAAAAAATCGGTTGTTTGGATGTTACATATTAAAAAATTTTAATCTCAAATAAACTAAAATGTACATTATGTGATTTTTGGGATAATGTGGAATGTAATTCGAATTTTAGAAAAACTATCAATGGACGAAAATACTTATACAACTTTAAGATAATTACAACTTTCAAACTTTCAAGGATATGATCATAATCTTTCAAAATTTAAATAATCGTCATTTTTACCTTAGAAAACACTTTTTTAATTTGTTTCCAAATAAATGTTTGAAAGTGCTTTAAACATAACGTTACCAAACAGTTCCAACACAGAGTCTCCTTCGTGGGCCAACCCCTCACCTAGTCACCAAAGGCTTAATACAACTATAAAAAACCAAGCCCAATAAGAAAATCCCTTTAAAAAATAGTTCGATCTCAAGATCCTCTCCATGGGCCAGCCTTTCACAGAGCCACCCAAGGCCCAAGCAAAGCTGCCAACAAAGTAGGCCAGTTGGATTCTGCACACGCCATGTCTAACAGCCTATACAAGTGTTGGAACTTTTGTATAAAATTAATGTTCTTGTGCTATGCCTATAATTTGTACTTTTTGTCAATGGTATGATAAAAATGATGGGGATGTAACTCTTTGGTGTTTTAGTGACATGCTAAAAGTTCTAGGACTTAAGTGCCATGATGGGGGTGTAAATCCTGCCAATGGCTCATGGTCTTTGATTAAGATGTATGTGTCTATCATCCAAAATAGTAGTATCATGGTCCAAGGTTTCTGCCCAAGGTTGATTAGGGATTGTTTGGATACAAGAAGCCTCTCTACTCATCTTTTCTCATCTAATTATTACAATTTTTTCAAAGTCTGGGTCACACAAAATATAGTAAACAATTCAACTTTTTCAAATTCTAGAACAAAAATAATAATAAAAAAATAATATTCTAATAATATTTTATTCAACTTTCAACTTTTATCTCATCTCAACTCAACTCACTAACCAAACATATAATTTACATGTTTTCTCCATGCATCGACCGATATCATGGCCCAAGTTCTTGCTTTACATGCTTATATATACACTACAAGAAAAATGACCTTTTTCAGCATCCTGTTTCGTCGCAAAAAGTATCTAAAATCACCGCATTAGTGTTTTCCCGTTGGTTTTTAGGTCGCTGCATGTCGGTTGGAATTATTATTTGCACATGCTTTGTATGGTCTCTGCCTATGGTTGGTTATCATGTGTTTTCTAGTATTTATTTATTTATTTATTTTTTAGAGGCCGCTGGCTTCAGGTATGCTAGTGTTTTTTCCATAGTATTATATGCTCAAAATTTATATGTTTTTTTTTCTCAACAATACCTAACCTACTATTTTTGTGAATATGATATTTTTGTGAAATTAGTTTTATCCTCCAAAATAGAAAAAAACACTGACAGTTTACTAAGTAAACTACACAGCAAAACAAATTACAAAAAAATTAAAAAGTAAATAAAAAAATAAAAAGAAACAACCAAGAAGAACAAAACAAATAACCAACCAAAGGAAAACCCAGTCACATGTTTAGCCAACCAAAGAAAAAACCAGCCATATTCCTGCAACCCCAAACCCATGGCATAACAACACCAACATGCTAGCTAGTATATTAAGGTACCAAATATCAAGTAGCAACACCAATATGACACAACATGGCAAAAACTGGGATCCATATAAATTAGTTGGGAAAACAACAACAATACCAAAACATGGAGAAGAAATAACAAGAAGAAAATACATAATACCATGCCCATGCCATAAGAAGGTATTCAATGCTTCTTGTTCCACATCCATGCCTTAACTTATTATACCTATATGGCGATTTGTAGAAAACATCAATATGTTTGCCTGTTTTGGTAGAAAACACTTTAATTAAGCATATCTTAATTTTGGAGAAAGACCTCTAAGCCTAAAATACACTTTGATAAAGTAGATTTTAGAAATTTATGGTTTTTTTTTTCTTGGTCCATAAATGTGTTTGGATTGTTTATAACACTTCAGCAATTCCAAAGATGTGATTTTTACTGTCTCTTGTGTAGTTATACATTAGCCAATCCCAAAGATGATAACATGTTATAGCACTTCAAAACTCTCAACTATAACATTGTGAGTCGTGCTACACAGAAGTCTCACACTCTGCACACCACTTAAAAAATGTGATTTTACCCTTTTATCCTCATATTTCATGAAATATGAGGATAAAAAGGTAAAATCACATGTTTTTAAGTGGTGTGCAAGAGTGTGGGGCTTATGTTTAGAATATTTCTATGTTATGGCACTTCGAATCAAGAACCAACCAAAAACAAAAGCACACACACCATCTCTACATGTAAACCCAAAAGTAACTAACAAAACCACACACATGCCATTTGCACATGTAAATCGATAACAAACAAAGAAAAACAGCCAAGCAATTAACCCAAACAAATCCAAGTTGAGTTTCAGGTACCTAAGTGAGAAAAACAGACACCTCTATAGGATGTGGCATCTCATCTTGGCAGCCACAGGGTGGCCCGAGTGGGGCCACCCACGGTGGCTATCCTTCAATTATTTTTTAGTATTCTTTTATAAATTATAATAAAAATGAAATTTTTAAAAAAATAAATTCATTTATGTTTTTTAAAAGATTATGGACATGTGGTAGTTTGTGATTGGACCGTGTATTTTCCGTTAATGCGTTAATGTTGATGGACGGAAAAGTTAATGGAGTGACTTATTTCTAAATAATCGAAATCACAAGGTATTATTTCTAAAAAAGAAAATACAGAGAGCTAATTTGAAGTCGGGTATGGCACACTGGATGTGTGATCAAATTTAACTAAAGGCAATTTGGTTTATCGAACCATATTGGATAACTTGGGGGCTCTATATTTATTGAGGTTGGTTAATAATTCTTATTGGACCCATAGGTCCAAGAGCTTATTTGTTAGTCCACTGATGTTAGTTAGTGATTTTTTATGATATTAACGGGTCAATACTTTAGGGAAGCCCAATTGAAGTTAAAAAATTCTATTTGCAATCTGAATGAAAGACTGCGTGTGTAGTCCCATTGATGAATTGAGATAAAATGGAAAAAAAAATATCATTTTAAAAATGATATTATTGTAATTTTAAATTTTTTTTAAACATAACTGTATAGGCTTGCATGAACAGTTCACATTTGGAGACTATATGTAGACTAACTTCAATGAGCCTAGCCACTATCATCTCTTATGTTGTCCCACACTCATGCGCCAAGCCAAATCGATTGTAGATTTTTTTGGCACCTTGAAGATCAACAAAGGAAACCTATTTGATCCCTTATAAAACACAGCAACTCCTTTACACGTTCACTGCTGCTGAATTGCCGAAGACTAGGACCACCCATGATTGTCGCCCTGTGCCAATTGTAAGCCATGACGGCCCCTCATCCTCAGCCCTTATTCTATACAACCGAAATGGTACACCCCTGCAAGTCCAAGTCACCGTTAGACTAGTCGCAGCATGCTCGTTAATGCACATGACCAAATGCCACAATGGTGATGTAAAAATAAAGATCGAAATATGGTGAGAACACCCATTAGGGTATTGGTCTCATGGGTTGGTGAAAAACAGAGGGATCAAAGTGGTTTAACAATTACACAAAAGACTTCTATTTATAGATTTATTGGCAATGGTTAACAAGAGGCACAACTGTTGGATAGAACTGAACCCTTGTATCTCTTCACACACCTCTAAACATCACCCCCATGGAAAAACTATCACCATGGAGAGAATGTACATGCAATGGGGTGCACACTATTATTGTGTGGTCACCCCATGCATCTACATCTCCCACTTAAAAACACAAGAACAACGATTAATGTACTTGAGCATGTTTACCATGGTACCAATATTAAAGTTGGCACAAGTCAACTCTCATTTGTAAAACCTGCAAATCAGAGTCAGAGTATGACTAGGTCTTATATGCAGATGCTTTTTTCATTATCTTATCTAACTGCACCCTTTACCATATGCTCTCCCATTGATTACATATTAGGGGTGACTTCATTCCACTATATTCTAGTGAATGACATCAATTACTCTAGATTGAGTAAATACTCTTGCCATAATTGACAACTTCAGTCACATACATGAAACATGTACCAACCCGTATTGAACTTTTATTATGTACTTCCTCCAAGGCCATTTCTCTAGATTTTCCTTAACTACCTTATCAGTGACTTCACAAATGACAGAATGTTTTCTTGGGTAATATCACATAACCCCATTCTACTTTGTCAATCATGTGGCTACTCTACCTAGTGTTTAGTCCCATACTCGCAACATGCACTTTGATTTTTTCCAGAGTTAATCCCTTGGTCATGGGATCAACTACCATGTCAGTTAAGGACATAAAGTTGACCTTAACCTCTTCTATTTCTGCTATATCTAAAATATAATGATAATGCACATCAATGTGTTTTCCTTTAGAACTCTGTGCTCCACTTTCTACTAAAGAGATAGCAGACATTATCACAAAATACATTGATTGGTCTAGTGGATATATCCAAACTTAAGATTTTAATAAAGAGTTTCATTTAGATTGCATTACTAACTACAGTGCTACATGCAATATATTCAGTTTCCATTGTGGATTTTGGAAAACTACATGGTTTCTTACTAAAAGAAACTGTTGTACCACTGAATAGACATATGTATCCACTTATAGATTTTTTATCATTTGCATCATCTCCGAAATCAAAATCACTATAGCTAAGTAATTCTAGATCACCAATTCTAAAGCATAATTTTATATCTTTGGTACCATGTAAATACTTTAATACTCATTTTATTGCTTGCCAATATTCTATATCAAGACAATTGCTTGCCAACAATATATCATCAATGTACAATGATAATACTCTTATTTTATTGTCACATTTTCATGTGTATACATAGTGATCTAGCGGACTCATTTCATATCCAATTTTTAATATTGTTTGGTAGAATTTCAAGTATCATTGTCTTGAAGATAGTTTAAATCATACAATCATACAATGATCTCTTTAATGTGTAGACTTTGTCCTCATGTCCTTAAATTTTAAATCCTCTAGGTTGAATCATAAAAACATCCTCTTTCAATTTATTGTTAAGAAAAGTTGTTTTAACATGTAATTGATATAATTTCAAATTCATTTTTGCAACTATAAACATGATTATCCATACGGATGTGAATTTCGCTACAGGCGAATACATGTCTACAAAGTCTACACCTAGTTGTTGAGTGAACCACTTGGCCACTAACATTGCTTTATAACTTTCCAAACTTTCATTAGCATTAAATGTTTCTTTCTGAGAACCCACTTGCAACCAATAGTGTGGCACCCCTACTTCTGGTATTGTTTGGTGATACACCGTAGTGCCTGGGATGCATGCCAAATGATTATATCCCTCACATGGAATAAAAAACTTGTGTTCTCGTATGCCAAGCATGTGTGTGTATCAGTTTTGCAGTGGAAAACAATAAGGTATTAGTCGGAGACTAAAGTTAATAGTACCAAAGATCTGTACATTACTCGCCCTTTAATAAAAACATCCACAAGTCATTATCACTTCATTCTTAAGATAATTCCAAACCAGTATTTATTCATCGCCCAATTAAGTTATATTATACCATAAGTTGCTTGTCGCTCAAATATAACAAACATCCTAAATTTACAAAATATTATCGACTTAATAGAGACAGAACCCCATGGCTATTCCTCGGGCTACACAGACCCTCCCTCCTCAGAATAACCCTCCTGAGGTGCACCTGCATCAAAACCTAAGGTTATGAGGGTGAAGTTGTAGTGGGACTACTATAATGATATTCCAATGAAACCTCAATAAGTTAAAACCCATAATAACACTATTAATGTATTACAATGACGAATAATATGAATGCTTAAAATTTATGTAAATAAAGGTTGAAACTACATATATGATAAGTAAATCGAGGAACCAATCCTCCAAGTAAAACAACATAGCCATGCACTATCATAAACCTTACCTAGCAGGCTAGCACCTAGTGCCCAAATACATAGTAAACATCTCATAATACATCATTTCCTGGACTCCAGGTCCAAACCAACATGTGAAATCTCACCATCACATTAACATGGGAAATCTCTCAGCTTGAGTCAACATGTGGAGTCTCTCAACTAAAACAATAAGGGGATTCGCTCCACCCAATCAATACAAGGAATCTATCAATCTGAGTTAACTTGTGGAATCACTTCACCACTCACACCCAATTTGGTTAATTAATGCATATCACTACGACTCCCCATCATAGGCCAAGCACATGAATGACTTCGTAACAAGCGATACCCAATTCCACACCCCACACGTTTGTGACCAAGCATCCTCTAGCCTCCACCAACAGAGAGACAACATTGTCGACTCGAAGATCGTTACCATCTCGCTCTATCCCATTGTTGCTTAGCAACAACCCAGAGAATATTACTCAATTCTTAAGCACTCTTGGGTAACTGGAGAAACTCCACCAAGATAATACCCCATCCTGGCTTGGGGTTTGTGATACACACACGCACCCAAAACTCCTCTTGAAATCGATACATTAAGTACTTTGAAATCACTTTATCAAAGTAGTTAGTAATTGTAATGAGAAAATCATGCACATTAATGAGAGAAAAAGATTGAGAAGTAGAAGATGAATACCCTGAACATATCAACAAACATTTACCCCACATTTACTAGCATCGTCATTGGCTTCCTTGTCGATGATGACCTTGAGTTTAGCTTCCTCCTCAAAGTCCTAAACAAAACGATGAGAGAAAGAGAGTGTGTATTGAAATACTTAGAAATCTTGAAAGAGATGAAGCTTGATGTTGAAACATCTTTTATATGTGCCTTGCTATCAGTCATGGTTCCGACAGCCCTTGTTTCTTATTGGTTGAAGGGAAAATGAATCTTGGTCATCCTTGCATATGTTGGATTGAAGAATGGTAGATACTGAGTAGATTGATGGGACAAGACTCTCATATTCGTGCAGTTTGCCTTGGAAACAAGCTCATAATCTGCCCTTTATAAAAATCTTCTACTTGGCGTTGAGCTGTACTTGCATGGTCAGGCGTATGGTTTGCAAACCCGTACTTCTCTTTTGCATGCGGGCTCTTGTTGAAACTTTACCTCTTAAGTACAGGCCTTTGCATGTCACCTGCTACCATTTGAGGACTTATATGCTATCTTTGGGCATTTTTCAGTTCTTGTATCGTGTCACCTGATTTTCTCTGTTGCCTTTTGTATTTGCTTGCCTTACGTATTGTCAACGTTGTCTACATGTTACTCGCTTTCCGTATGGCTTGCACTTCCCTTCGATTCAGCAGGGTCCTCACAAACAACTTTTCTATCCTTTAGTTCTAATTCATCTTTCATGGCTTGAAGCCATTCATCTAAATCATTATTATCGATTTCCTCAGAGAAATTCTCAGGATCATTTTCTAAATTATCAATACTGGTATCAAAAGTATAATGTTGATGGTCGTCTAGTTCATTTACTCCCTCTATCTCCAGTAATAGTACTTGAACATTTATTTTCATCATATTTCCTTTTACTTCCATAATGTTGTACTTGAGTAATGTCAGTATCTAAATCATTAGAAACTATAGAAAGTTTTTGTGATTTCCTAAACCATTAAACAAATTGATATGACAATTAGTGTAATTTGGCCTATGTTCTCTAGGAAAACAACATTCCTACTTTCTATAAATCCTATTTTAGAGTAATAAAATTGATAACCATTCCCATTTTCTACATACCCTATAAAAATGGATTCCTAAGTTTTACTTTTCAACTTGCCCCCTTAGTGGCCTTGGGATAAGTACATGTGCCTTGTAGCCCCACACTTTGAGTTTATGTTTGGCTTATGATCAATACATATCTCGTAAAGTGTAAGGGTTTTTGCTGTGATTTTAACTCTATTTAATATGTATGATGTCATTGGCAATGCTCCACCCCAAAAAAATGCTGGTAGATCAACATATATCACCAAATCTCACACAAAGATATACATATTGGACTAGAGAACACATCAACTGGCTAACCAACTCGAAGACACCACACTCGGGATATTCTTCTTCTTGTCTATCAAGTGAGGCTAATACGAAAATGTTTCACCCCAATCATCATGAGGCATTTTCTTTCCTGTATGACATTAGTGGAAATGTGTCGTAGAAATGGCTAGGGGAATGTCTACCCTTCTATGATGATTGACACAAGGTAAGACTCACACACACACAGACACACACTCACCAGTAATAACTACATCACAAATCAAGTCATTCAAATGTCTAGATCTTAAAATCTGAAGTTAAGATATTCAAACGTTGCTCTTCCTCTTCTTTTCCCGTCGCACCCTTGAAGTCACTTCCTTTCTTTGAAGATTACAACTTTAAAGAATATCCAACACTCAGTATCTTAAAAGTGAGATTTTGGCTTTTACCATAATCCATTTATAGGACGAAACTGCCAAATGTTCGTATGATGTACTTCTGACTCTAGACATGCTTGAATCGGACCCATTTGGTCTCGATTGTCCCTCTACAGGATGATAGAGACAGACTATTAAGTTAAGGCACGCACGTCCTTACAACCTACCTTGGGTCCAATCAACAATCTCTTATTGAGCGAGGGCCTCCCATGTGGCACTGGATCATATCTCTAGGTTCAAATGATATAATCTGTAGTGTCGTAGTCTATTCACTTCAGGCCCACTTCAGATGTGATCTTTCAGATGGAGTGTGGGCTTCTGCAAACGAAAATGCTGCTACTGAGAGTTTATGTGTTATTCCAGAAAGCTTGTACATCTGCTTGGGTCTTATCCTTGACCATTGCTCACCATAGGTTCATTTCTTGCCTTTTGGTTCCAGCCTTCCTCGCCTTTGTACGAATGATGCATTTTTTCAAACTATGAGCCTCTTCAGCTCCTCATTCTTTCCATGGAGACATGCTCGCCTGGGACGAGTGGAAATTCCTTTGTTACACCCTGTGCTAAGATCCTTTTGCCAAGCTTTCTCGATGCACTTTGCAGACCACATCTCTGCATTTTTCACCTAACCAATGATGGAAGATCATCTTTGCCTTCCACTTGCCAAGGAAAGGCTCTCTTATTTGCCTTCCCTTTGTTCTCGAAAGTTGGTCTGTCCTTTTTCCCTGTGTGCTCCTCATAGACACATTCTACCTGGTCAACCGACTCAAAGATGCCACATAAGATACGCCCAGAGAATCTCTGAACCCGTCTATCAAGTTAGACCAATATGAAAGCGTTCCACCCCGATCATCACGAGGAGCCTTACTCCTTCGTATGAAACTCGTGGCAACATGTCGTAGGAATGGCATGGTGACTCCTAAACCCGTCCATGATGATTGATACATGGCAAGACTCATGCACCCGAAAATCCACAACATCAACAATCTAAACCATTCAAACCCATAATCTCAAAATCACAGTGTAAATATGGTTCGTAAACATAATAAAGAAGACGTATATTATTTTCATGTGAAGAAGGGAAAAGTTGCAGATTATGCAAGACTAAATCTAACAACATACCCATAACGTTTATCCCACATTCCCAGTACTATTTTAGAAGCTAACTTGCCTCAATATTTTTAAGAATATTACCGCGGTGCTAACATTGCTCCCTTTGTTGCTCTCTTTGAAGCCGTTTGCTTTCTTTGAAGACTTCAGCTCAAAAGAAACTCCAACCCTTACAATCTAAAAAATGAGTTTTTTCCCTTTTCCAATCCCTTTTATAGGGTGGGACATTTAGGTGTCCTTCTGAAGTACTTCTATCTCCAAGAACGCTTGAATAGAAGCCCTTAAGTCTCAATCATCCCTTTGTAGGATGACAAATACAAATTGGTGGAACAAGTCATGCAAATTCCAGTGGCTTGTCTTTAGTGTAGTTTGTAGTCCTTCTCCAAGTAAAGGTCTCCCACATGGCATTGGACCATACCTCTGAGTTTAGATGATATGGCTTGTAGAGTTGAAGTTTTTCTTCCACAGACTTACTCTAGATGTTACCTTTTAGTGTATGACGTTGCTGCCTTATGAGTGCTTCTGTGGTATCTTGGAAAGCCCTTTCGTCTGTATGGGTCTTATCCTTGACCGTTGCTCGCCTTAGGGTCATACCTCTCCCTTTGTCCGAGCTATCGACCTCTTCAACTCTTTTTTCTTGCACTTTCTTATTTGGCTGGTTTGGGGGACAAATCCTTTGTTTCAACTTGTGTTGAGGTGTATTAGCCTGGTCTTCCATATTGTGCTGCTCACCCCGTTGAGCTAGCTACACTTTGCAGGCCACTGCTACCTCACCTTTCATCTTTCCAAAGAAAGGCTCTCTTTCTTGCCTTCCATTTACCCTTTGAATGTGGTCTGTCCCTTTGCGCTGGTGTGATCATCACATCCTTTCCTCCTTATTAGGAATTCCATCCTTGAATTTCAGTGAGACCATCCCTAGATATGAAATACTAACAGAGGTTCATGAGGTTAGGAGTCCTTTGGTGTCCTCTGTCGACACCGCTTGGGGTAAAGACCTACCCCCCACCTCGACCCACCAACTAGCCTTAAGTATCCACAACTGGGACAAGAGATTCCTCCTCCTGTCTTTTTCATTGGCTGCTTTTGGTGCACCCGTAAGCACTGTTCTCTCGCAACCTAGCTCCTTCGCTAGATTTGGCCTCGTAGGACACTGGTGATCTGCACCCTTACCATTTTCTTGTTAATCACGTTCATGGATCGTTCGTTTCTCCCCATGTTGTGCTACAGTCATGCCGTCGTGGTAAAGTATTATGTTATTAGGGATTTCCATTGCATTTTCACCAATTCCTTGTAAGTGAGATTTGGTTGTAACAAAACCAGATTTGGATTAATCATTCAAGGTTGTTGGTTCTCGAAACTCTTCCTTAATGAGGAAACGTGAAACACGTTATGGAGCCCTTCATACACCGTAAGTAATGCCACTGGCCTACCTTTTCCAATACTTGGTTAGGTCCAACATATCTTGGGCTTAATTTTCCTCTTAGCCCAAACATTTTTACTATCTTCATGGGTGATACCTTGAAATACACTCAGTTGTCTTCTTTGAAGGTCAACTCCCTCATTCTTAAATCAACATAACTCTTCTGCCTACTTTGGGCGATGGCCAACCTTTCCCATATGAGCTTGACTTGGTCCTTCATCTCTTGTATGATCTTCGACCTAATCATTCTGGCCTCCCCTACTTTGTCTTAACGTAAAGGCGATCTACATTTTCCCCAATACATAGCCTCGTAAGGTGCCATTTGAATAGTCACTTGGTAGCTATTGTTGTAGGCAAATTCGATAAGTGGGATGTGGTTATCCCATGGTCCTATAAAGTCCAACACGCATGCTCTCAACATGTCCTCCAATCTCTGGATTGTCCTTTCTGATTGTCTGTCGATCTGTGGATGGTATTCACTACTGAATCTTAGCTTAGTGTCCATGACTGATTGCAAATTTTTGCAAAAATAAGCCGTGAACCTTGGGTCTCAATCAGACACTATGGTCTTGGGCACTCTGTGGATTCTGACTATCTATCTATGATCACCAAAATTGCATCCTTACCATTAGGGGTTTGGGATAACCTGACCACAAAGTCCATAACTATCTCCTCTCACTTCCATTCTGGAATGGGTAAGGGCTGTAAATTCCCGACCGGTCTCTGATATTCGACCATTACTCTCATACACGTGGCACATTTCTCAAAGAAATGGATGATATCCCATTTCATTCCTTCCCACCAGAAACCTTTTTTGAGATCCCGATACATCTTTGTGCCTCCAAGATGTACCGAGTATGGCGAGGAATGAGCTTTTGCTAGTACCCTTTCCAAAATTTCCAAATTAGTAGGAACTACTCTTCGCTCTTGATATAACAAGGTTCCATTCTCGGCCATACTATAATGCAAAGGTCCTTTCCCTCGTAGGACTCTTCGTTGGATCTCTAGCAGATTTGGATCCTTTCTCTGTTGAATTTTTAGCTTTTCGAAGTCACTCACTCTTAATTCTTGCATCGCAGTCAGAAGTTCTCGGCCATACTAAAATGCAAAGGTCCTTTCCCTCTTCGGACTCTTCACTGGATCTCTAGTAGCTTTTGATCCTTCCTCTGCTGAATTTTTAGCTTGTTGAAGTCACTCACTCTTAATTCTTGCATTACGGTGAGAAGTTCTTCCTGTTGTGAGTCCTTCATCAATAGTTGCCTCATTAATTCAAGAAGTGAATCCACATTTGTGGAACCTCCTGCATCCTTAGACCTAGACTTACAACTTAGTGCATCGACGATTAAATGAGCTTTTCCTGTGTGATATTTGATCCCGATAGTTGCTTATAGTTTCCAGAAATCTCCTTTGTCTCATGTTGAGGTTCTTCTGGGTGAAGAGGTGCCTCAAACTCTCATTATTTGTGTACACTTCACATGCTTCTCCATACAAGTAATCCAAATTTTCAAGAAAAATACTATGGTTGCTAACTCCATATCATGAGTGGGGTAGTTCTTCTCTTGGACCTTCAATTACCTAGACGCATAAGCTACTACCCTCCATTCTTGCATCAACACACATCCTAATCCATACTTCTACGCGTCACTATATACCACAAATGGTTTGTGAGGCTTTGGTAATGCTAACACAGAGGCTGTGGCTAACCTTCACTTTAGTTCTTCAAAACTCTACTCACACTTCTCTGTCCAAATGAATTTGGCATTCTTCCTAGTCAATGCGGTGAGAGAACTCGATAATCTGGAGAATCCTTCCATGAGTCTCTTGTAATAACCTGCTAAACCCAAGAAACTCCTAACCTTAAGTATCGTGGTAGGACAGTTCCAATCCATGACTGCCTCAATCTTACTCAGTTCTATTGTAATTATTTTCCTAGATATCACCTGACCAAGGAACTTAACTTCCTCTAACCAAAACTCGCCCTTGTTGAGTTTGGCAAACAACTAATGTTCCTTAAGCTTTCCTTGAACTAAACTTAGGTGATCTGCATGATCCTCAACATTCTTGGAGTACACTAAGATATCATCTATGAACACCACTAAGACATATCCAAGAATGGTCTGAAAACCCTATTCATGATGTCCATAAATGCTGCTGGGGCATTAGCTAACCCAAATGGCATCACCGTTAATTCGAAATTCGTCATGTCACATTCTTTAATCCTTAATCAGTGATAAGTGGACCTATGATCAATCTTAAAAAATGTTGCAGCTCCTTATAATTGGTCAAACAAATCATTTATCCTTGGTAAGGGATACCTATTCGTTACAGTCACCTTATTTAACTCTCGATAATCAATGCATATTCTAAAAATCCCATATTTCTTCCTAACAAATAGTACTAGTGCTCCCCATGGTGATATACTCGGCCTAATAAATCTTTTAGTCAATAATTCCTACAATTGACCATTTAGTTCTTTCAGCTTTGTTGGGGCCATCCTATATGGTGCCTTATGTACTGGAGTTATTTCGGATTATAGTTCAATCAAAAACTCAATTTTCGTAGGAGGGGTAAATTTTGGTAACTCTCCAAATATTGCTGGAAACTCGTCTACCACATGTATTTCGTGCACCTCCCTAGACTCTTTCTCCTTAAGCACTAAGTTCACTAAATAAGCTTCGGCTCCACTCGCCAATTCCTTATTAGTCTGCAGTGAGGTAATTATTCCTGGCATTGATTGTCACTTACTACCTTAGAACACTCTATCTCCCGCTCCAGGCATTTAGAATGTTACCGTATGTTGTCTACAGTCAATACTTGTGAAATGCCTTAACAACCAATCCATGCCTAGAATAATATTGAAACCCAATAAGTTGAACGTATCAGGTCTACCTTCATGATGGCTTCGCCTATTTCTGAGGAACAACCTTCAACCATCTTGGTGCAGAATTTCGTTTCTCTGTTTGGTAGCACTGTGAAAATACTCTACTACATTAGTGGATACAAGTGACTGGGACGCACCTGAGTCAAACAAGGTACTGGCGCAATACTAAAACACTCTAACTCACCCTGAAATGATAGAACAACTCCCATCTTATACTGCACCCGTAAAATTACCAACGAGCTAGGCAAGGTTGGGATCTTGTACCTGTGATGATGCTTGGCTCCTGAGTCTTTGGGACGTCTTTGTTGACTTCTCCTAGAGTGTGAGCGTATACCCTTACTGATATTGCCTGCCTTTGGTCTCCCCATCCTTATCTACTAGCATCACTCGAGGACAATCCTTGGCAAAATTGCTTATCCATCCATATCTATAGCATGAGAGTGAGGTTTGTCGACACTCTCCCTTGTGGTACCTATGACAAAAAGCACACAATGATGTTCTTCCTCCCATCTGTATTCCTAGTGTAGTTGGTGTGCGCATTCCTGTCCTCTTCACAAATGTCTGAGAGGAACTAGAACTACTTCTCTAGCCCGTGAACGTTCTCCGATTTTGGTAGTCGTGACATACAACAAATTACGATGCTTTGTTCCGTGATAGAGGCTACAAGTTCCAAATTTTGAAAATCCTTAATCTCCAAAGAAGCCACTTGTATCCTTTTACGCGTATGAAATCCATCCTAGAATTGCTCCATTCGCATACCCTCCATAGAGATAAGGTGATGGGTAAACCTTTCCAACTCCATGAATTTAACAGTATATTGTCCTACCATCATGCTACCCAAGACCAAATTAGCAAAGTCTTTCAACTTCTACTATCTTACAATGGTGGGAAAGTATTGGTCGTCAAACTCCTTGAATCTTTCCCATGAAATCATTCCCATGGATCCCAGCTCCTTTGGATCAGATTGCTCATGTATTGTACCTTTTGACTTTTGGTTCATCCACACACTTTGAAAGTTCTCTCCATATCCATAATCCATATCTCCACCTTCATATGTCCTTCGTTACCTAAGAATACTGGGTAACGGTAGGCCAGAAATCACTCCTATATGCACCCTCGTTGTTCTTCCCTAGGGTTATCGACTTGTTGTATCTACGTCTAACGTTGATAGAGTTTGTGTTGCTGCTGCAGCCCATTCGTGATACGATTAAGCGCCCTCGGTAATTCACTATCTCTCCCATCACATGATTACTAGTAAGTCGCTCCTTTCGGTGAACTCTAAGTCGCACCATACTCGAGTCTTGCCACACAACCCATAACACCGTGGTGCTAAGGGTACCAGCCTATCGGGGACACCCCCTATTTAGATTGGGAATATGCGTGTAATTTTCACAAGGAAGTGTATGTGTAAGCAAAATAGGCATGTACGCATAAATTGAAGTAGAATAAGGAAATGTTTAGTTAGAGACTAAATGCTAGTTGTACTAGAGGTCTAAACCATAAATAGCCTCATTCATTAACACAAATATCCATATGTCGCTTTCCCTTCCGAAACAATATTACATAGTACTATCCATTCAACTCCTACGCTTAGGTACAACAGACTAAACATGATTAGTGGTCTAACTAAAAAGTGCACCTTCCAAAAGTACAAATAACTATTAACAGAGATAGGCCTCCGTTACGGTTTCTCAGGTAGGTTCAATCCTTCTTCCTCAGGGTCCTCGCTTGGGGCTACCTCTACATCAAAGTCTATTATTCCGATAAATAAAACCATAGGTAGGTTAAACAGCTATGACAACATTGATAATGAGAGATAATACATGTGAAGATGTAATACTTAGTTTCATGTAAAAGATCTATGAAAACATATATTTGTGCATGGTGAGGAATCACCCTCTAGGCAAAAACACATGCATTCACAGTTCTAGCAAAGAATCATCCTCTGAAAATCATAGTGTAAACATAGCTCATAATCAATCCAAACCATTCAATCCATCATCTCAAAATCTTAGTGTAAACATAGCTCATAAACATAATGAAAAAGATGTATATTATTTTCATGTGAAGAAAGGGAACAATATAGAATATACAAGGCTAAATCTCACAATATACCCACAAGTCCGTAGTCCTTCTCCAAGTAGGGGTCTCCCACATAGCTTTGGACCATACCTCTTGGTTTAGATGATATGGCCTGCAGAGACGTAACTTCCGTAGACTCACTCTAGATGTTACCTTTCAGGTGGAGTATGAGTCTCATTGTATGACACTGTTGCCTTCTGAGCATTTCCCTCTTATCCCAGAAAGTCCTTATGTTCGTATAGGTCTTATCTTTGACTGTTGCCCAGCTTAGGCTTGTACCTCACCCTTCGTCCAAGCTACCAACCTCTTCAAGTTTTCTTTCTAACCCTTTCTTATTTGACTTGTTTTGGGTGAAAAATCCTTTGTTTTACCTAGTTCTTAGGTGTTTCAGCCCGACCTTCAACATTGTGTTGCTCGCCTAGTTGGATTAGCTGCACTTTGCAGACCACCGCTACCTCGTTTTCCACCTTTCCAAGGAAAGACTCTCTTCTTTGCCTTCCACTTAACCTTGGAAAGTTGTCTATCCCCTTGCGCTGGTGTGATCCTCACAAGATGACAAGTGGGAAAAAGCCTCGATGCTCTATTCTCTAACTAAGGCGGATCTCTATATCCATAACTATTACAAAATCTCCATCTACATCAAAAGTTATGATGGGACTACCATGGTGGTTTTTTGAAAAATCTCAATAAGCAAAATTAAGACAAAATTCAAAGATGAATTCCAATGGAAATGAATATATACAAGTAGATGATGCAAGGAAAGGTTTTACTTGAAATACATACTTAACCAATTAAAGATATTCGATCAGCAGTCACTTCACGCAAAAGTTTACTGGGTAACAAAACTCAAAGCACTTAACACAGTTTTCGTGCAAGTTGAAAAAATACTCAAAATCCCGTTTTTAAAACATCAATTTTATTAATAGTATTGATGTGTAAATATGTGTGTTTAAATAGGAGAATAAAAATGATAAATCACATATTAATATGTGGTGTGGAGAAGATAATTTTTTTTTTAGAGGAAAATTTCAAAACTTTATTAAAATCAAATAAAAAAGGAAACAAGATTACACAATTAGTCTGTCGACCAGCTCAACCACATCCTCAGCTAGCTCAAGAGATTTCTTAGCTAGACAGTGAGCAAAATAGTTGCCACTTCTTCTTACAAAGGCCACTTGCCATTGATTTATGCCTAATAACACTACTTTAGTGTCATGTAGGACTAGTCCCACACTATCCGAACGATTAACCTGTTGATTAAGCCCTTTAACTATTTGTTGAGCATCACCTTCCAGAATCATAGAGCTTAGTCCCATATCCTTTGCCATTCTAGTAGCTTGAAGACCCCTTATTGCTTCAGCTAACAGAGGATCCATAAACCTAGTTTTAGATAGCTTCTTGGTAGCCAAAATGGTACCCTCATGGTTGTGAGCCACCAATCCAATGCCAATTCTATCCTTGGCTGCATTCAAAGTTGCGTCCTAGTTAGTTTTTTTGAAACCTGCAGGTGGAGGGAACCACAGTGCATGTTTATCTTGGAACCCCTGGACACTTTTCTTAGAGCCAACTTGTGCTGTCTGGAATTCTTCCAAGGAATTAATTGCCTGCTTAGCTACTTGAGTGGGATGTATAAAAGAATCCTCAAATAACAGTTTATTCCTTCTTAACCATATGCCTTGAGCTATCATAGAGAATACCTCCATCAATTTCTGATTAGATAGAGAGTTCAGTTTCTCAAAAAGTTCCTTGAAATTGCCTGCTCTACTGGATCTTTTCTAAAAGACAATAGGCCCTTGGCTCCATACATCCATGGCAAAGTTGCAATTCCACAAAGCAGGAGTAGTAGACTCCTCTTCCCTACAACAAATACGACACAAAGGAGAATCTACTATATTTTTCTTGAACAAATTCAAGTTTGTAGGTAATGACTCAAGCCATGCTCTCCACAGGAAAATTTTAGTGACATTTGGAATATGAAGATTCCAACAGCAAGTCCAATCCTTAATCCTCTGTACTCCCATGGAAGTCTGACCCTTATCCAATTCCAACAACTCCTTTTGCTTATGATAAGCACTCTTTATTGTGAACAGGCCATCCTTTGTCCCTATCCAAATAAGTTTGCCTCTTGCACCTGAAACATTGATAGGGATCTTTAGTACTATGTCAGCAACTTCAATCCCAAGGACAGAGGCAACCAAATCTCGATTCCACTTCTTAGTCTCCATATTAATCAACTCAGCAATTCGAGCTTCTTCATGCAATATCTGTATAGGAGATCGGACCTTGTAGCTTGAATGTCGAGGCAGCCACCTGCAATTCTTGCAATTCTAGATTTTAATGTCCTGACCATTCCTTTCTCTGCATAAGGAGCCTTTCTCAAGCAAACCCTTAGCAGCACACAAACTCCTCCATAGTAATGAAGATGATAATTAATAGTATTTCTCGCGGGCCTAAATCTGTATTTCGGTTCAAAACATAATGTAATAGCAATTGTAATAATTATCATAAAAGTTCTACAGCTTGTAATTTAACCTTTTTATACAATTGATTTTTTTTTCATGTCTCTTGTTTTGGGAAAAGACAAGTGGGACCAGCGTGGATTTAATGTGATATAATATCGTCCGTGCGTTCCTTCATTTTCTGTAAGATTAACAAGAGAGAATATGTATACAATTCTTTAGGGAAAAAAAAAACACCAGGGATTGTGATTGGATGTTACATGAAGTGAAAGGAAGAACTAAAGATCGTATACATAGCATTAAAAGTCAACAACTTATAATCTTATTTTATATCATACTAATAGAGAATTTGAAGTTTATACATCTTATATATATATAATATAAATATAAAATATAATTTCGAAACGGTACACAAATACATACTTGTATTGAAATATTTCATTCCGATACTTAGATCGAAATAATTACTTAAAACAAAATTCAAAACTTTGGTAGAAAGGGTTGGTGTTGCTCCCAAAAGAGGAAAAAGCTTGGTTTGTTACCTATTAAAATTAAGCCATTCCGAGTAGAGGATGAACATTGATCAACTCTCGAGTCTTGACTCACTCCCACCCATTCTTGACTCACTCTCGAGTCTCCAAGTTAAAACACCCACCCAAGAAAGAAAGTATTCTTCTAGTTTAGTGCTAACCTCTCTATTTCCTTTTGTGTTTATAACGTCTGGCGGACTGAAGTTGTATAACTCTAGTGGGCTTCATTATGTACCTCTCCCTCTCAGCTTCTTCTTCCTATAAATTCATACCTCACTTCCACTTCTATCTCACATCATCCAGTCCTTTTCCCCTTCTCTCTCTCTCTCTCTCTTTCTGATCCATTTTCTTTTTCAGCCAAACCAAGAGTTGGGATTTGCTCAAGTTCTAGTCTTTCTAGCCCAAGACTAAATATTCCTCTGTTTCATCCTCTGTTTTTTCATTTAACATATCATTAGAGTGAAGCAAACCATGTCTTTGAGTGGTGGTAATTCGTACGGCTTGAGTTTCGTCCAGGCTCTTACCAACAATTCCAACTATAGCAGAGAAAAAGACACCGAAAATGATAAAGTATACATACACCCTCATGTTAGGTGCTCATCCTTGAGGCTAAGCGAAGAAAGCCTCCGAATGTGCACCGAAAGCTTGGGCAGCAAGACAGGTAGTGCTTGCAGTGAAAGCAACATCGATGATTTTTTTTTTTTTTTTTTTCAGTAGTTAGCAAGAATGGTCAGTCGAAGAAGGCCTCGAAATTACATGGATTTCGGGTGTCTAAGAAGTTGAGTCATCCTTGGAGTTTTCCACCAGCCTTGAAATCCGTAAGTAGCTCGAGTGGTGTACGAGTTAAATCTCACCGGCAAGGAGGTAGGCTTGTTCTGAAAGCTTTTACAGTCCCTTCTTGTCGTGGCCTGTTTCATGTTGAGCGTGGGGATGGAAGGCTTAGGATTCAGATGGTTCAAGATGAAGGAATTGTTATTCTAAGGGGTGAGATCACCAAACGGTGTACCCCTTGGAATGATACCCTCTAACATGTTGATGGTTCCCATGAGGGGTGATGTTTAAGGAAGTGTCAATAGACACAACCTTTTGTTTTAGTCAAAAAGGTTGTGTGTGACTAGTAAAGTGTCAAGAGACACAACTTTTTGATTTAGTCACAGACAGGAGATCAATCTCCATACATAACTTGGTGAAGGCAGTCTGGATCTCCGTATGCACTGCAACGACTATCTCTGAAGTCTTTGCGAGAATCTCTGCATGCACTATATCAGCAATCTGGTCAGGAGTAACAGCGTGTGAGGCCTCGGGCTGTGTCGATGTCTCACCAAGTGATACTCCATGATTTGTCGGGTGTGCATCTCCAGCCTGAGTATCGATTGACTCATCCCTAGAAGCATAATGACGAAGTCTCGAGTGCTCCGTGCTCCATGACAGGGTGGAGGAGTTGATCGGCCCAATCGGCTCCCAGACACGCTTGGAAATATTTAGCAAGACCTCGGCCTATAGTAGAAATCTTGTGATGAGTATCCCAAAGGGCAAAATATTTGTCGTAATGTAGGAAGCCTCTGATCGAATCCTACTGAATATATAGCTCACTATGTCGATAGGCACCATATGAGCGATTTGTATCATAAACTTCGCCCGATCAATGCCAACCTCTGTCTTGTGCTGCCTTGGATCAATATTGTTGGCAATGATCAAGTTCATGATCTTAAAAAAAGAAGTGAAATCAGCTTGTTTGATGCTCTTCTTCCCATCATAGGGAGGAGCATCTGGACCAACAACCAATTGTCTGACCTCATGATCTGCAAGGCCATCAATCTCATCTCTATTAGATCCCTTGTCCTCAGTCCTCTCCCCATCAGCTGTAGACTCCCTAGGAACCACGTTCGGATAAGTAGTCTGCAAATGATGGATGCCGATGAAATCAACAAGTTTTTCTGTTGAAAATATAAATGATGCTCCCCGTATAGTGATCGTATATGCATCATTAGCACCTTGACTGGAGCCATCGAGCGCTCTATAAAACTCAGTGACGATGTCAATGTATGAGATGAGGTGGAACGCCTTATCCCAGTAGTCTAGAATCGGTGTCCAACTGCACTTTATGAAGACGGATGCCAAGGAACACCCCTCCCAGAGAAGATCCTGAAAGTCTAAGATCTCACCAATAACATTGTCCTTTTAGTAAATGTATCGCCACTAGTACTAGTGGAAGTTTTTGGCCTTGATCTGCTATGCTTGCTTCCCATAGAAGACTTTTTCAACCAGAAATTTAAATAAAAAAATTAAGAAAATGAGTTATAAAAAATCAAATATAAAACAGTGACAAAATTATATAATGACTAAATTAATTTAAAATTTTTTTACTCTTAAGCGTTTGATCGAATTACAAGGCATTTGAACGCCATAATGCAATTTAAATTAACTGTTCGTACAATGTTTCAGACGTTCGAAAGGAAACAAAAGTGTTCAAACCGTTTGAAATTAAAACATTTTAGTAATACGTTTGAAGGCGTTCGAACGAATGCCTTCGAATGTCATTTTCATGTTCGAATGCCATCTTAATAGATGGTCGAAAAGTATCCTAAACGTTTGAGATTCTGACCCTTGAGCTCTAACCGTTCGAACATGTTTAAACCACGTTCGAACAGAATCTGGATCAAGTTCAACAATGGCTGAGCTAACTTAGTGGCGATTGAAATGAAAGGAATTCACTGATTCCTTTTGTTTCTTCCACAAATAATACACACACAAGTCGGACACTGCATAGAAGCATTCCGACCTTGTGTTTTCTAGCCCTAGATTACTAAATCTATAAATTATATGAGTTTTCTACTTTTTTTTTTTCAAAACAAAATGAAAATAACTAAAAACATACATTTAAACGGATAAAAAATGTACATTTTGAATAGTTATACTGGTCAACGGTAGCATTGATACAGCGGTGATACAGCATGCGTTCGATCGATTTTTGAGTTTTGAACGTATAAAACGACAAATGTGAGGGAGATTGATCAAAGAACCAGGCACCTCTTATAGAACGCATTTATGCAGCATTCGAACAGACGTTCAAATGTTAAATTTCTTTGTTCAAACGGTTTTATGTTCGATTGGGTGTTCAAACATGGTATATAAGAGTTCGAACATTAGTGCCCCTCAATTTGCATATTGCATATTCTTTTAACTCATTTCAAATATAATATAGTAATATATACTATGCTAATAACTATATATTATATAATAGTATATAATAATATATATACTATATAACTATAATATAGATATACACTACAATTGTATACTATATAAACTATATCAAACATGTGTGCCCCTCAATCACAATATAATAGTATTATACTCTATATAACTATATATTATATAATATATTTTATATAGAATATATTATATCTATATAGTATAAATTTATATACTATAGTGTTAGTAACACTATAGTGTTTGTAATACTACAGACTATAGTGTTAGTGTTTTTTTGTTTTTTTTTATAAACGATGCACATTCATTCATTAAAAGTGGACATTGCAAAGTTGGCCTGAAACAAACAGTACAAGGCAATTACAACTTTGATAGTTTCCCAGCATACTTCCGTGACTGACATGGTCTAGTCCAGATTGCAAGTTTCTAAAAACCTAAATCTAAGAGGCAGCACAACTCTATCCATAACAGAGATAACAAAGATAACAATGCCCCTACCTCGACTAGGCGGAGTAAGGTGCACCAACCCCACCAAACCCCGTCTAAGCAGAGGGGGGACTTGTTTTTCTTTTTATTTTTCTAAGAAAATAACAACAATACATAAATTAAAAATACAATGGGAAAATAGGATTGCATCTTTGGAAGAGCGGGATCGACATTTTCAACCTTGGAGGAACTGTAAAAAAACACAAGTAGTGGCTGAGGTGGCGCGTGAGGGCCATGCGCCACCCTATAGGGATGGCGATCAGTTTGGTCAGCAGCAATCGGTGGTCCTAAACCCAAGGCAGCCGTGCATGGTGGCTGAATAGCACTCGGTGTGGTGGCGCGTGGGTTACACGTGCTCGAGGCCTGAAACTTTGGGCCGCGCGTGTGGCTCATGCGCCACTTCGTTCGGCAAATTTCTTCGGCTTTCTGAAATATCGACACCTTGGGAAGCCCGTGGAGGGGTGCATGGTGGTCGCCGGACATCGGAGAGCAGCAGAACGAACTTCCTCCATCCTTTGCACTGAAAAGCTCTGAAAAATAAAAAGAAAAGGGAGGGGAGGAGAGAAAAGAGAGAAGAGAGATGAAGGAGAGGGAGGGGGGGGGGGGGCCTCGGCTCCTCCCTTGTGCTTTAAGAACTTTGGGTGTTTCTAGAGAGAGAGAGAGAGAGAGAGAGAGAGTGTGTGTGTGTTAGTGTTAGTAATACTATAGTGTTAGCAATACTATAAACAGTAGTGTTAGTAAGACTATAATGTTAGTTTTAGTAAAGTGTTAGTAATACTATATATTAATATAATAATACTTTAGTATTAGTAATACTATAGATAACTAAGACTTAAGATTACTATATACTATATACTATATACTAATACTAATCATTTTAGTATAACTATAATCATTATGGTATATTTCAATATCTATCATAACCGTTCGAACATCATGTAAATATTAAAACGGTTTTTGCCATAAAGTAGTACACTCGAACCATTTGGAGGGACTCCCGTGAAACATTTACCCATGGAAAAATGTTTGAACGCTTAAGATTAATGTACACATAACATTCGAACGCTTCTGCGAAAATATTCAATCGGGAAAAGTTTGCCACTCAATGAATTTTTCACGTTCGACCAACAAATATTGTCGTTTGAACACTTAATTACATAAGAGGTCGCCCAGGTGACAGTTTATTCTAACGTAATAATATATGTACATTAAATAGCACGACGTTGTTTCGTTGCAAGGGAACTTATTACAACAACTTATGTGCATTGTATTAAGTTCAAAAATTCTTATATCCCTCCCAGCGTCGTTAGTCCCTCATTTCAGCATTCTTCTCCTTCAACCCAACTTTCAGTCGGATTTTTCTCTCCGAAATCCTCCACAATCCTCCATTTTCTTCAAACAATCATTCATTCTTTGCACTAAAGAGGGTTGCACACTTGTATTGATTAAAGATATGATTTTTGTTAAACATAGTTGTACATTAACTAATTTTCTTCATTATATAGATTTAATAGTTTATATATATTTTGTGTAGGTGTTTATTGAAGTGTTTGGAGTTGCACACAAATTCTTTGAAGGTATGTTGGTGTTTTGTATATATAAATGATGTATTTGTGTGTTTGTCTCTATTGTGAATTGATCTTTGAGTTGGTTTCTAAGTTTGTGTGTTGTATCAGTTTCGCATTTGGATTCTGATTTGCAACAGTTCGGATACTATAATTTTTCGTTCGAATGTTTGTACTCCTGATTTATAGTGTTAGTGTTAAAATAGTATAAAACAATAATTAATGAAAAAATTTTAATTAATACTTAAAAATAAATAAAACTTAAAAATTAAATAATACTTAAAAAATACTAGACATAATTGTAGTAAAAAAATATTAAACAATTCTTAACATATTTAATTAGAATAGTTAGAATGAGAATATTCTTAAAAAATACTTAATACTTAATATGAAAATAATTCAAAAAAATAGTAAAAATACATAATACTTAAAATAAGAAAAGTATAAAAAAATAATTCATGAAAAAATTATAATTAATACTTAAAAAATACTAGACATAATAGTAGTAAAACAAATATTAAGAATTCTTAAAATATTTAATTAGAATAGTTAGAAGGAGAATATTCTTAAAAAATACTTAATATGAAAATAATATAAAACAATAGTAAAAATCCATAATACTTAAAATAAGAATTGTATAAAAAACTAATTAATGAAAAAAATATAATTAATACTTAAATAATAAATAATACTTAAATTATAAATAATACTTGAAAAATACTAGACATAATAATAGTAAAAAAATATATCTAAAAACTCTTAACATATTTAATTAGAATAGTTAGAATGAGAATATTCTTGAAAAATACTTAATATTTAATATGAAAATAATATAAATACATAATACTTAAAATACATTTTGTTGTATTGTATAATTGTATTCTCATATCTTGTATTATTGTTGTGAAGACCAGGCCCGTGGCCCAGACAGCTGAAGCCTAGCCCAAAGAACCCTAAAACAACGCCATTTAGCAGGTTAGTCATCGCCTTTCTTTTCTTCCCCCACCCCCGATGGTTTCCCCCATTTCTTTTTCTCTCCTCTGTTTTGCCGAAAACTTCTCCCCTAATCCTATTACATCTACACGGTAGTTTATTTTTTCCCTTGTGGTTAATTTTTCTCCTCAAATCTTTAGATCTCTCTACAGACTCATCTCCTCTTCCTCTCTCGCATGGTGTTCTTTTGTCTACGGGTATCTATCTCTTTCTCTCTCTCTCCCCCTCTCATTCTATACTTAGACTCTAAACTACAGCCCCTCACAGCCGACCCTCTCTTTCTCACTACTTGCAAATTTTTGCTTTGTGATTTTTGGTGCTGCATTTTCATGGATCCTCGATGATTTGTAACCATCGAAGCCCATCACTAGAGACACTATCGTTTGCCGGTAAGCCATTCTCATTCTCTGTTTCTCACGCACACACACACATTCACTTCAAGTTATCTTATATCACTCCAATGAAATTTCTAAGATATGATTTCAAAATGTGTAGTCCATGGGTTTTTGGGCATTTTTGTGTAAGCAAACACCAGGTGTTGGAATGGTCTTGAATTTGGATTAATTGGGTTGGACGTGCAGTGAATTAAATGAAGACTCGGGGTTGAATAGTGGTTATTTTTGTATTATTTGGGTTTTATACGACCGTTAGAGTGGAGGTTAAATTATTTTGTAGGTATATTATTGCTGTTTTGGTTGAGTTGTTGGTGGTTGCTTGGAGTTAGGAGCCACTGAAGTGGGGTTGCTATATTGATTATTTGAGTTTGACGTTGGCTTTGGTTGGTGTATAGGTCAATATAGAAATTGGTATATGGTATTTTGGGTTGAAGTGTGGACTATCCAGATTATTATATGGTTTTTTGAGTTGAGTTATTTTGCTGAAATATGGTTAGGATTGATGGGTTTTAATTTTTTAGATTGAAGTTGTGTCGTTGGTCATTTAACACATAGTGTATATTTTTTCCATCAATAGGTGACAAGATTATTAGAGGTCGAATTCAAGGCATAGATAATACGCTGCAGGAGTCAGGTAAGCGGGGTTCCTATGCTAGGCTTTACATGAATGGTTTTGACTGAGATTGATTTTTCTGAAAATTATGCATGTTTTGTTATGAAATGAGAACTTGAGAAAAACAACCTTGGTCGTTTATTTGTATTACTCATGAAATCTGTAGGAAAAAGAGAAAATGTTTTTGTCATGCATTGCGTAGACATGAGCTACATGTTGTCATGTTGTCTCTGAAATTTGAAAAAAGCAATATTGAAAATCTGAAAAATTATACATTGATATAGAAAGATGCTCCGACTTTTGCAATATGTGAGAATGATCTGAATATGTTTTGGTACTCTATTTTGTTTTGTTATGACATTTGAAAACCTTTGGCATTATGTACTGATTTTGAATCAGACTCTGTCTCTGCTCTGTTATTCTCTGCTTTGCTCTGTTTGGGTTGGTACCAACTTCTCTGTCTCTGAGTGTGCCCACTTTGGAAAGATTTAACCTTTATCTTCGCCCGATTTGGCCACTGGGGATAGCACAACCCTACTAAGGGTGAAGCATGGTCTTTGCTTTGTGAGATGATCTGTTTTGATGTGATGATGATGGTTAGGTTATGTTATGCCAAACTACTCTGGGTTTTATGTGTCTTAAAACCATCCCTCTGTTACGTTTGAAAACATGTTTTGTTCTGCACGATAATTCTGAAAAATATTTTGTTCTGCATACTATACTTTATAAATGCTCATGTTTGTATACTAGCATATGTCATCTGCTTACTGAGTTGTTGATAAATCACACCCATATCTTCATAATATTTTCAGATGAAGTGAAGAGTCCAACTGAGGACCAGGATTAGGAAATATGAGCATGGCTAAGCTGAGGAGAGGGTGTCAAGTACCCTAGGGTACTACCATTAAAAGAAGGATTTCTGTTGTCTTTTAGATCTGGTGTCTTTTAGATTTATTTATGTATTTGGTTTAGTAGGACTTATGGATTTATCAGTTTAGTCTGTTATGACTATTTGGCGATTGTGGACCCCTTAGTTTATTATTATTACAGTGATGACTTTGTGGAGTTATAATGTGTTTATTTAGAAAATATGAGATTGTTTATTGTTTATGAAATCTTTGGAGATTTTAGATGTGTTGGGAGATATGTTTTAAGTGACAGGTAGTAATTCTTCGACCCATCCGGGTACGGGGTGTTACAGTTGTGAGATATTATTGTATATTGTATGTTGCATCGAAATAACCCTTTGACCCGTTTGAGAGTTATCAATCCTATTGAACGATTGATTGATACTCTTGAATTCTCCAGAGTGGACAGTTTGGAATTGTAAGATCATTAGCGTAAGCTATCGAACTATATATGTTGCGTCCGACATCATGATTTTGGTAGAGTCTTCCAATATTGTTATCTGGATATGCAGTTTTGGTTATGGTGTATCGACGTATTACTCGTCCTTGCACACGACCAAAAAAGTATATTTGGAGAACTATACGGAGATGTTGCCGAAATTTTGTTGGATGTGACAGATAATGGTTGATAGGTTGGTGATTATGATCTTACAATCCCGAATGAGATAGGATCAACTTCCCAGTGAAAGAAAGAAATTGCACAATATGTTAGATAAATGCTTGCTTTTTTATGCACGTGACTGTTTGTACTAGGGTATTAAACATGGACAAGAGTTGGATGCGAGTTAGAGATCGGTTGAGTGAGGATTAGATTATATATGCTGAAGGTTTTAAGAAATTTTTGGAGTTCGCATGATGTATTTTATTTTTTTTCTTAAGAGCTAAGGTCACATGTACAATAGTTACCCCTTCCCATATTTATTAAAAAAAACCTTACTTATGGTGGAGGAATACCATAAACAATTCATCTAAGAACAAACATCCCAAAAAAATCATAAACAATCCCAACTCACTCACCAACAACTAGACCAAAAAAAAAATCATCTATGTGTAATAAAAGGAATGCCAAGTTTATCCATACGAATAAAACCCCTGATAGGACCTT
Source organism: Juglans regia (assembly GCF_001411555.2). Taxonomy (NCBI): domain Eukaryota; kingdom Viridiplantae; phylum Streptophyta; class Magnoliopsida; order Fagales; family Juglandaceae; genus Juglans; species Juglans regia. The sequence goes on from NC_049908.1 coordinate 13,503,615, forward strand.
CTATGGACGTAACACCTTTAAACTGCAAATTAATCCCTTGTGCCCCTTGTTTAGCTAAAAAATCTGCTACCATATTAGCTTCTCTGAATATATGGCAAAAACGAACATTTAACTCCCCAACAATAGCTAAAATTTCCTCCCAAAAATTCCAAAGAAACCAATACTTACAAACCCTAGAAGCCAACCATCCAACTATTACTGTGGTGTTAGACTCTACCAAAATGTCTCTCAAACCCAAATGCTTACAAAGCCGAAGCCCATCAAGCAACGCTCTACATTCAGCGATGGTATTAGTAGCATGCCCATATGAATGAGCAAAACCCGCTACTACTTGACCTTGAAAATTTTGAATCACCCCACCTCCACATGATTCTCTCGGGTTACCATAAGATCCACCATCAATATTCAATTTAACTCTACCTCTCACCGGTGGACGCCAAGAAATCATTTTTAGCTTCTTAGAAGCAACTGGAATAATTGGGCAGGATAAATTTTCCAAGATCAACCTCTCATGAGGGCTGGAGGACCGGAACTCCTTCATCTTCCCCGACAGATCTCTAATTAAAATTTTAATAGACCGAATAATACCATCAAGATTAAAAGCCATACCTTCCATTCTTGCCACACATCATGCTCTCCATAACACCCATGAAATAACAATCGGAAGCACCCCCCGAAGCCATCCCATCTGCGTGGACATAGAAGCATGTTGCCACCAAAAACTCATCATTCCCTCCCAATTTCGAATTCTAGGAACTCTCATTCGGCAAGCCTACGCAAAACAATTCCAGATTTTTTGAGCTCCTACACCCCAACATAAAATATGATTCAAAGACTCCAATTGAGGTTTAATACAACATTCACATTTAGATGCAATTGGAATGCCTAACTGTTGAATAATGCTATCAACCGGAATTGCCTTCCTCTTAGCTTGCCACACAAAGAAAGACCACTTTTTTTGCAACCAATTCTTCCACAACCATTTTTTCCAGGGATATATATCTCCATGCCATCGAACGAAATTCCAAGCAGACTTTGTATTGAACTCTCCATTAATCGATGGCTTCCACATGCATCTGTCCAAACCTTGACGTAACGTAATGCCCGCATCGCAAACCATTTGCACTACATGTTCCGGAATTAATTCACGCAGCACTTGCACATTTGGTCCCGTACGCGTGAAGACTTCTGCCACTTGCAAATTCAAATTACCAACAATGGTAAGGTAAGTAATTAACGGTCTATCCCCTACCCAATTGTCCATCCAGAAATTCACACGGCCCTCCCAAATGATCCACCGTGAGTTATTTAACACTTGGGGCATGAGCTCCATTATTCCTTTCTAAAAACGAGACCCTTTGTTAAGGTGCATAACTGAGTATATATGAGAGTTTCCAACATACTTCATGTTGAAAAATTGCGACCACATCAACTTCTCATTGATTAACTTCCATGCAAATTTCATAAGCAAAGAAACTTAAAGATCATGCAAATCCCGAATACCCAACCCCCAATCCACCGGCATACAAATTTTACTCCAAGAAATCCATTTCCTCTTTTTATATTCCTCTGATGAATCCCATAAAAAATTTGAGAAAATCCTCTTAATCCTCGAGATTACACCTTTTGGCAAATTTAAAACCGAGAGCATGTGTATAGGCATACTATTTAAAACATGTTTGATAAGAACAATTTTACCTCCAAATGAGAGAATCTTGCTCTTCCACCCCGCTAACTTCTTTTGAATTTTTATCAATATCGGATCAAAATTCCGAATAGTCATTCTGCCCACAATTAACTGAACACCCAAATACATACCTGGCCAATTACCTATCTTGAAGCCCAATATACTTAACAGCTCATTTTTCCGGCCAGCCACAATAGAAGATGAAAAATACATTTACGACTTACTCGAATTAATTGATTGGCCAGACATCTCTACATATTGTCGCAACACTCCCATAAGATTCTGAATAGCGGCCTTATTTCCATTAGCAAAAATCAAATTGTCATCTGTGTATAAAAGATGAGAAATTAGATTTCCTTCACCAAGATAAAAAGGCTTAATATGCCCCGAGTAAATTCTTTATGAAGCATCCGAGAGAGAATCTCCTGCATCAAAATAAATAAATAAGGAGATAATGGATCTCCTTGACGTAATCCTCGAGACGGCTTAAAAAATCCTTTGGCACAACCATTTAGCATCACCGAATAATAAGGGGAGGAAATAGCATTAAATACAATATTATGCCAATTTTCAGAGAATCCCAAGCTTCGTATTAGATGTCTATGCCGACAATACAAGAATTCGCATTCTCATAAGATAGACTTCGTGAGAGAGCATTTGTTTGTCAAAAGTATTGACCAAAGATATATTGATTGAGTCTTACACGAAGAACCATATCTAGTGTCATTCAAGTCTCAACACGAAGAAGAAGATATTGATGAAAATGTATATCCAGAGGTTGTTGGTGATGAATACAAAGTTGATATGGAGCAAATGTTGGGTGACATTAATGCAAGAATGTTTATGGATGAAGGTGATGCAGACGCATCAAATTCAAATGATTCAGGTCGTAACATTTTTACACGCTTGTGGAATGATTCAAAGCGTGAGTTATATCGAGGATGTAGAGGCACATCAATTTGTCATTTACAGTTAGACTGATTCATATAAAATTTATGTGCCGAATAATCTATTAAAGCTGTCAATATGTTGCTTGAACTATTTAAAGAGGCACTTCCATTAAATAATACTTTATCTCGTAACTTCTGTGAAACAAAACAGTTGAAAAGAGGACTTGGGTTTGGCTACAACGTAATACATGCATGTAAGAATGACTGTGCGTTATTTTGGTGAGATAATGAATAGTTGAACGAGTGTCCCATTTGCCATGAACCAAGATGGACAACTAAGAAGCAGAAGGTACCGCAAAAGGTTGCACGCCACTTTCCATTAATACCTAGATTATAACGGTTATTTATGTCACTTTCAACGGCTGTAGACATGACATGACACTCATCATCTAGATTAGGAATGATAATGTTTTCTCACATCCTACGAACTCTCTAGTTTGGAATGAATTTGATTTGGAACACCCATGGTTTGCTGAAGAACCTTGTAATGTGCGACTTGGATTAGCAACAGATGGATTTAATCTATTTGGAAACATGAGTACTAGTGATAGTACTTGGCTAGCTGTACTTATACTGTATAATCTACCACTGTATATAAAAGATCCATATTTAATGAGGAGTTTGCTCATTCCAGGTCTGAGATAATCGGGAAATGATATAAACATACACTTATAACCACTGATTGTAGAATTGAAATATTTGTAGGAGAATCGAGTCTTAACACTTGATTCATCAACATGCAAGTTGTTCAAGATACATGTTGTCGTGTCATGGACAATAAATGATTTTCCTACTTATGGAAACTTGTCAGGTTGGAGTACTAAAGGGAAAATGGCATGTCCAACTTGTAAGAAACATACACAATCTGAATGGCTTACGTATGGGAGAAAACTATGCTTCATGGGCCATCGTCGATTTTTACCTGGTGACCATAGATGGCATGAAATGTTTGATGGCACTATTGAATGGGCGCACCTTCCATCATATTTTTCAGGTGAAGATATACTTGCACAATTTGTAGATGTCGGAACTAAAAAACAACGAAAGAGGAAATAAAATGGAAATGAGTTGAATTGGTCAAAGCAGAGTATATTTTTCGAACTCCCCTACTGGTAGATGTTAAAATTTTGGCATAGTCTCGATATTATGCATATTGAGAAAAATATCAGCGAGTGTGTGTTGGGAACAATGATGTCAATTGAACATAAAACGAATGATAATATAAACTCACGAAAAGATCTGAAGCGATTGGGAATAAGACCAAAAATGCACTTGCAACAAAGTGGTTTGTCTGTTTACATGCCAATTGGGTGGTATATGTTGTCAAGGAATGAAAATGCTACATTTTGTGAGTAGCTGATAAGATTAAATTACCAGATGGGTATATCTCGAATCTAACAAGATGTGTGCGAACAAATGACTGGAAAATTACTAGACTAAAAAGCCATATTGTCATATATTTTTATAATGTATTTTGCCTGTTGGTATCTGTGGGTACTTGACGAGAGATGTGCGGGTGGCTTTGACTAAGTTGGGTGCATTTTTTAAAGACTTATATATTAGAACGTTGAATGTAGAAGTTTTGGATCGTATGAAACGAGAAATTACTATGATATTGTGTAAGCTAGAGAGTATTTACCCATCGTCATTCTTCGACGTTATAGTTCACTTAGCCGTCCATTTGTCACGTGAGGCTCAACTCACAGGACCATTCTAGTATAGATGGATATATTCCATTGAATGGTTCCTTGGGAGGTTGAGATGCACAGTGGGTAACAAGGTCTACCCAGAAGAATCAATTGCAGAAACATATATTGATGATGAATGACATACATTTTGTTCCAAATACTTCCAAGGCGTTGACATGAGGTTTGATCGAGCGGAAAGAAACTTTGATGTTGACCAAGCAAGACAACGAAACTTGTTTTCAATGTTTTCCCAACAAGTATGTCCACTTGGTGCAGCGTGTGGTTATGATTGTTTACTAATTAATATTGTAATTTACTTTATGAAATTATACGAATATAATTTTTTTGGTAATGTTTAATTTTAGTGATCATATTAATGTGTTCAAAGAACTGAGAGTAAATGATATAGACCAGAAACATGAAGATGAGTTCTTGAAATGGTTTGAATAATGGGTAATGATATTATAGATGCGAGTTTGCAATAAATTCAAAAATAGATTCGATTGTTTATTTTTAGATGTTTATGCATTATTTAATATGTAGGTTGTACAAATGCATGTGAGTAATCCAAACGATATATTGGACGAACTGTATACATTGGTGCGTGACCCTTCAAGACAGGATGCTTGATATTCTGCATGTATTTCTCGAGGAACTAGGTATCACACAATAGATCAAGAACGGTATAGGAAAGCACAAAATAATGGTGTCCTAGTTGAAGGAAATCACGACTGACACAATGTTGATTTCTATGGGGTTATTATCGATATAATTAAAATGAGATATTTGGGGGAGCTTGTGATGTATCTATTTAAGTGTGATTGATGAGATTTAAGCAATCGTCGAAGGGGAAAACACTATGATGAATATTTTCTGAGTATTAATACATCAAAAAAATGGTATGAAGATGATTATTTTATTTTGGCTTCTCAAACATCTCAAGTATTCTACTTAGACGATCTTGAGTTAGGAAATGAATGGTGAGTAGTACACAAATTTTCACCAAGAAATATATATAACATTATCCATGAGGCGGAGGGACAAGATGAAGAAGAAGATGATCCCACTACTCCAGAAGCATACCAAGAGAATCAACCCGTCTTTAACTTATTTGTAGATTTGAGCCAGTATGAGATGATCCCATTATATAGAGAAGATATTGAGCTGAAATTGTTGATGCGATAGTTGAGCAAAATGTTGAGTCATCTGAAGTATCTACAAATGATGAGAGCGAATATACAAATGAAACTGATACAGATGATTGACCGGTTTTGTATTCACATTACACAATATCTCAAAATTATGTCACCGAAGAGGAATGAAGTTCACATCCCATCTCCACTTGTTTCTAGCTCTCTGTCTGATTCACCACTAAAGACTGACTCTACAGAACAAGGTAAATATCTAATCTAAAACTTTTTTTTTTCAATTAAGATAATCGATAATTAACACAAGGTAAATAACTAAATATTTTATAGAGTTAACAGTACAATATCATCAAGGTCAAGGCACTAATAGAGGCGTGATGTTGGCGAAATATCATAAAGTGGGTAAGATTAAGGTTAACATTTCTGACAAACATACCGAAAGCGAGGAACGACAAACAGCTTCGCTTGCATCGTTTTTGGGTGCTCTTACACAGATTTATGCACATTTGGCTACGAGTTCATGGCTTAATGTCCTGCAAGATGTGAAACAGCTTATAATGAAAGAGTGTTATTTGGTACGTAATATTTAAATAATGAATTTATATTAATATTATTTAATATCCTGCAACATGGCTTAATGTCCTGCAAGATCTGTGAATATATTTTTTCAACGATAACTTCAAACTAAATTTTGATCGGAGAGAGGAGCATAAGATTGTTGATGAGCTTACGTGTAATGCATTCTGCAAGTATAATGCGATGTGTCATGAGCATTACAATAAGTATGAGAATAAGGAAGATGCACGCCAGCATCCTTTCCAGGATGTCTGACCTTCTGATTGGAAAAACTTTGCGACATGTTTGAAGATCCATCATATAAGGTAAATTAAATGAATTATTTATGTGTCCTAATTATAATTTTCGCTTACTAATATTTATAACTTCTATGAACAAAATAAATAGATCAAAGTTGAAGATTCATCATCATGTAGACCTAAAATCTTTCCATTGCCTCTATATGAAATTGGTAATATACTTTTTATTTTTTTATTCTATATAATTTGTTTTTTGGAGATACTAATTTTAATATGGACGTTATATCTTAACAATGTTTCTTGTAGCAAGAGTCAGATACCAATTATGATTTGATAAAATTATATGCTGCATCACATACTATTCGTAATGAAGAGTGGACTCATTCTGATGCTCGTCAAAATTATGTAAGTATTATAATCTATTTTAATTAAACATATTTAAATATTTGTGAACATATTAATTCTTTCTGTTGTGTGTAAGATAAAATGATTGCCCTCCGTGCTGAAGCTACGTCAGATCAAAATTCCTCAACAAGTGATATTGAAATTTTTACATATATTCTGGGTCAATATTAAGGATATTTTAGGGGTTTGGGTCACTATGTAAAGCCTTCTAGCTCTTCCTCAACATCAAGTACCTCTATAGCATTAAAGAATGCGAATTTTAGGATCGAAGAACTGATTGCAAGACAACATGAGTTAGAGGTTCAATTGGCGAAATAAGTAGACATGAAGATGTGCATTAAACAACAAGAAGAGTTCAGGAGAGAGATGCAACTCCAAATGTAGATGCTTATGCAACAGTTCAAGCCTCCAAGAAACTGATTTTCGTGTTTTGCATACATAATTTTGGGCTTTAATTATAAAGTTCTATACGGATGACATTATTAGTATTATTACTATTTTATTTATTTAGGTCGAACTTATGAATACTTTTATTTGTATTGAACAATTTGTAATGTATTTTTTTAAATATTATTTAATTATGTCTATTTTGTTTTAAATTTCTAGTTAAAATAAAACATTAACCGTTTCAACGTCCATGAAACGTTCGAATAGAGTACATTGGAAACAATCGTTCGAACATCACATGATACCGTTCAAACGGATGTTAACTAGAAAATTGTTCAATCCTTTCATTATATGTTCTAACATCTTACTCAATTCGTAAAAACATAATTTCCATTCGATCATGAATTGGTTTGTTCGAACGTTCCCTCTTGTCTATTTGGTCAAATGGACTAGTATCGATCGACCACCCATGTAGGATACGTTCAAACATACATATATGCTCGAACGTTTTTTGTTGGCATTCGAACTCCTTTCTGGGATGAAATTCAACCGTCCCAAAAAAAATGGTCGTTCGAACATGTTTGAACGGTCTAGCAGATTATCGTCCCAAAAGATATTTTTTGGGACGGAATTGTTAATCTCTTCCCAAAATACTTTTTGGGATAGTGATATTGGGACGACCTTGAGACACTTTATTTTCATCCAAAAAGACATGATTTGTTGTAGTGTAATAACTTCTAAAGCATCCTAGACCATCATTTGTAAGCTGAACTTCCAAGTCTGCCAAGCATGGTATCAAATTATAGACAGGAGTTCTTCTAGATACAGGCGGTTTGGCGCACCAACCGCATACCAATTGATTATTTTAATTTTAATTTATCAATTGTCGGATGCCACAAAACCTTGACGCAGAGCGAGCAAGCGAGCGAGAGAGAGAGAGAGGGAGAGAGAGAGAGAGAGAGAGAGAGAGAGAGAGAGAGAGAGAGTCCATCTGTCTCTCAAACTCGGCGATGGTGAAGAACAGGAACAAGAAGAAACGAAAAGCTGATGTTTCAATGGATATATCCAAAGAGACTGTTATAGATCTACCTCAAGCAATGGACATGTTAGAGTCTGGAGCTCAAAACCCAGCTTCTGGTGCTCCAATTAAAAAGGTGAAGAAGGAGAGACCAATGAAGAGATCGAAAAATGTTCGAAAGACCAAATCCATAGACAAAGCCATATCTAAAAATGAGATGTACGGTGAGAAAAACTTGAAGCTTGAAAACAAAAAAACAAGAACGCAATCCGCTCCAAAACTCTATATGACTAAAGAATCGAGGATCCCAATCTACAGGGCCATACATTATATAAGTGACTTAGAATCATCAAATCCTTCTTGTGATCTCTGCATCAGTTTTGGTATATTTTCGTTTACAATAGGGTAGTTAATATTACATTTTTGTCTTAGCTTTAGAATGGTTTTTTTGGGAGTGGTTACTGGTAGTATGTTTTAGCTAGTTCAGCTTATAAGAATTTCATTTTCATTATAGTCAATATGTCAATGGTTCATGGTATTGAAGATTACGATCTTTATAGCTTGTCATAACTACACTACTAGCTATTTTATGTTATGGAATAATAAAAATTGTTCAAGTCAAGGAAGCAGCTAAAGGAGAGGAAGAACATGACTAAGAAAATCGTGGGGTGAAGAAGTCAAGGCTTCAGATTCTCACGAAGTAAAACATAAAGAGAAAGATTAATGCAAGCAAGAAAGACATGAGGACACTGAGCAACAAAGCTGCAACACACGAGGAAATATATGCAGCAGCAAAAGCAAACATGAAGTACTCTGCAATGACCAAGAAATGCATGCAGCAACAAAAGTTGAAGTAAAGCACATTGCAGAAAAAGAGAAATGAAAAGCAACAGCAAAAGGAAGAAGAAAAGCAACAGAAAAAGGAGGAAAGTGTTGTCACAGAAAAGCAAAGGATCATCTATGAAATACGTGGCTACACACACAAAGCAATGTCAGGAAATCAACATGTAAAGCATTGCCTAAACCATGCTGTCCACAAAGCTGCAGTAGATTACTTGTAAGTAAGTAAAAGGTTTAAAATTAGTTTTTAGAACTTTGTCTTTCTGCCTTTGTAATGTATAAATAGCAGTAGGTTTTGTATCATGAATAATTCAGATCAATGAGAATGAGATCTTTCTCCACACTACTTATGCATTTCGAATTTCTATTCATGTTTTAACATGGTATTAGAGCAGGACGTTTTTTTCCTATTGTGTTTCATTAACTTTCAAACAAACCTCATCTCATAAATCATGACAACCTCCTCTTCGTCTTCATCTCCTTCTTCCCTTGAGGATTCGAATAGTCCATTCTTCCTACATCATAGTGACAATGCTAACAATGTCATTGTCTCACCCCCATTAACTGGTTCAAACTACATTTCTTGGAGCAGATCATTTCTCCTTTCTATTTCTATAAAAAACAAATCAGGCTTCCTGGATGGCACAATCACTACCCCTGACTTATCAGATTTTTCCTATGTTTCATGGCTAAGATGCAACAACATCCTCCTTGCATGGATTCTAAACTCTGTCTCAAAAGACATTGCATCCAATGTCTTCTTCATGACATCAGCCAAGCAAGTGTAGGACAAGCTCGAGGAACGTTTTGCACAACTTGATGAGGCTCGAATCTATCACCTCCAACATAAGCTAAGTGGCATTGTACAAGGACACCTTTCTGTTAGTAATTACTTCACACAACTTAATGCTATTTGGGAAGAATTGCATAGCTATAGATCTCTTCCATGTTGTTCATGTGGAAAGTTTACATGTGATGCCTTGAAAAATGTTGGTGAAAGGAGATTATGTGTTTAAATTTTTAATGGGCTTAAATGATAGTTATGATGTTGTGAGGGGACAAATCATTTTGTTAAGTCCTTTGCCTTCATTGAATAAAACATTTTCACTAATTTTGCAAGAGGAAAGACAAAGGCAGGCAAGGAACATTGCCCTGCCCACCTCAAAACCTTCTGCCTTACTTGCCTACCAAAATTTTCCAAAAAAAGAGGACAGGTCAAACCTGGTTTGCAACCATTGTGGTAAGGTTGGACATACAAAGGAAAAATGCTACAAGTTAGTGGGATTCCCACCAAACTTCAAATTTACCAAACCAAGAATTGGGAACACTTCTGCTACACCTTATTCTGCAAATCACGTTGCTGCTCAGATTTCTGCCTCAAGCCATGAAGCACCTGCTCCAAGTGCCTCTCAATTGAACCTCTCTCAAGCACAAGCACAACACTTCATGGATCTTGTCAATGCTCAATTTCCTCATATAAACTTGGGACAAAAACCAATTCTGCCTACAACTGCTCCTGCCAAACCAGACACTACTAAGACTAGCTCCTCGACCACACCATATTCAAACTTAGTAGGTAATCATCATTGCCTCTCCACTCTTTCCATACCTGCTGATCACTCTCATTCTAGTACTGTGAATCAATGCAAACACAGTTCATCTTTCTAGCGCAAGCACTCTAATATTATAACACACCATGGATCATGGACACATGAGCCACTGATCACATGGTGTGCTCCACCTCCTTCTTTGACAGTCCCACTTCATGCATACAAGCCTTTGTGCAACTCCCAAATGGTACAAGGGCTCAAGTCACACACATTGACACTGTTAAGTTATCAGTTTCACTATCACTAACTGATGTCTTATGTGTGCCCTCATTCACTTTCAACCTCATCTCAGTTAGCAAACTCACTCAAAAACCAAACACATGTCTATTTTTCTTAAAAGATCTTTGCTTCATTCAGGTCCTCTCTTCATGGATGATGATTGGACTTGCTAAGGTTCATGCTGGACTCTACTATTTGCTGCCTCCTTCTCATGACAGCAACATCAAACCCTCTTTAACTTTTCCCAATCAAGCTCGAGTCAACCAAGTAGCTATACAAAAAGATTTTGATCTATGGCACTTTAGATTAGGACATTTATCTTCACAAAGAATGAATTTAATTCATTCTCTTGTTCCTAATGTAAAGACCAAGGATCTATCTCATTGTATAAAATCTATTCTTTGGCCAAGCATAAACATGTTTCCTTTCTTCCAAGTGTATCCACTAGTTCATTTCCTTTTGACTTAATTCATTGTGATATATATTCTCAAGCATCGATTCAAGGCTTTCATTACTTCTTAACCATTGTGGATGATTATTCAAGAATCACTTGGGTGTTTTTAATAAAACTAAAGTCAGACACAAGACCTATCCTACAGTCTTTCTTTCAGCTCATAAACACTCAATTCAATAGCAAAGTTAAGAAAATCAGAACTGATAATGGCCTTGAATTCGAGATGACTGATTTCTATAAAGATCATGGCATCAATCACCAAAAAACATGTGTGTATACCCCTCAACAGAATGGTGTTGTTGAGAGGAAACACCAACACCTATTGAATGTTGCTAGAGCACTTCTCTTTCAAGCTGGTTTACCTATTCCTTTTTGGGGGGATGCCATCTTAACTGCAGCATACATCATCAATAGGATTCTTACACCCCTCATTTCTAACCAATCTCCCTATGAAGGCTCTTTTCCTCACCACCCTCATATGCTGATCTTCGAGTCTTTGGCTGCCTAAGTTATGCTAGCACTCCTAAGCACCACATAACCAAGTTTGAACCTCGAGCCAAACCTTGCATTTTCTTAGGATATCCTACAAACATCAAAGGTTACAAGCTCTATGATATAGAGACTCATTCCACCTTTATTTCTAGGAATGTAATCTTCCATGAATCTGTTTTCCCATTCCACTCCTCAACCTCCACTCCCTCATCTCATTCCTCTTCAGACATTCACTCCTCATTCCCTCATAATCTGGTTTTACCTCTTCCACCACCAGATAGCTACTTTCCATGTCCTCTTAATGAACTGCAATCTATCACATCCAATTCTACTCTCCAATCTCAAACACCTCCTCTTGAAACACCTCTGCCCACTACCTCTTTTGACCCACCTCTTCTTCCATCTCATCTTAATGAGCTCCATGCCACCTCAACTCCTGATCCACCTCCTCGAAGGTCCACCAGAGATAGACATCAACTTGCCTATCTACAACAATACCATTGTCAGATAGCAGAATCCATACCTCTCATTGCATCCTCGCCATCCTCCACATTTCATCCACTCAATCATCACCTCACCTACAAACACCTCTCACCATCTCACCAATCCTTCTATGTTTCCCTCTCCTTATTTTCTGAACCTCACTCCTATAGTGAAGCTATGAAATTTAAACATTGGCAAGATGCAATGCAGGCTGAACTCAATGCCTTAGAGGAAAATAATACTTGGACTATTACCCCCCTCCCCTAACAAAATTGCCATTGGTTGTAAATATGTCTACAAAGTAAAGCTTAGATCTGATCGTTCTTTTGAAAGACACAAAGCTAGACTTGTGGCCAAGGGTTATACTCAAAGAGAAGGTTTTGATTTCCAAGAAACATTCAGTCCAATGGCCAAACTCACCACAATTTGTGTCTTCCTTGCCTTAGCATCTATTCAAAACTGGTTTTATCTCAAATGGATGTTCATAATGCCTTATTACATGGGGATCTCAATGAGGGAATTTATATGGACATCCCACCAAGTTATACCATTCACAGAGAGCACATTGAGGGGGAGAAATTAGTATGCAAACTGAATAAGTCCCTCTATAGACTTAAACAAGCATCAAGGCAATGGTTCTGAAAGTTATCCAGCTCACTTACTTCTATTGGATTTCAGCAATCTAAATCTGACAATTCTTTATTCACTAAAGTTAGTAAAAAATGGTTCACAACACTCCTAGTGTATGTGGATGATATCATAGTGGGTGGTGATTCTCAAGATGATATTGATTCACTCAAAACATACCTTCACAGCAAGTTAAAACACAAAGACCTTGGACCCCTCAAATATTTCCTAGGCCTAGAGGTTGCAAAGTCATCTTTTGGAATCAATATCTGTGAAAGGAAGTGCACCCTAGAAATATTGGAAGATGCAGGTTTACTTGGCACTAAAACTGTCTCTACACCTATTGAATTGAATCACAAGTTGAGCCACACCACAAATGAAATTCTACAAGACCCCACAACCTACAGAAGGCTCATTGGAAGGCTCATTTACTTAACAATTACCAGGCCAGACATCACTTATGTTGTGAATGTTCTAAGCCAATTTCTGGACAAGTCTTCACAAACTCATATGCACTCAGCCTATAGAGTTCTTAGATATCTCAAAGGGTCCATAGGTCAGGGCATCTTCTTGTCATCAAGATCATCTCTATACTTAAGAACATATAGTGACTCTGATTGGGCTGCTTGCCCCGAAACTAGGAGATCTGTCACAGGCTTCTGTTGTTCATTGGAGACTCATTGGTAAGTTAGAAATCAAAGAAACAAGTGATTGTCTCCAGGTCTTCAGCTGAGGTAGAATATAGGGTATTGGCTACAACAAGTTGTGAAATCGTATGGCTTCTTGGTCTGTTAAAAGAATTCAACATCAATCATGAACAATCTGCTCTCCTGTTCTGTGATAACAAAGCAGCCATTAACATCACAAAGAATCCTATCTTCCATGAAAGAACTAAACACATAGAGCTGGACTGCCATTTTGTTCGAGAAAAGGTCCTAGCTGGAGTAATCACTCTTGTCTATATTGCCTCAAAGTTCCAATTGGCAGACATTTTCACTAAGGCTTTATCATCTTCTGCTCTTCAATTTTTATTGTCCAAGATGAGAATCCTAAACATCTATGTCCATCTTGAGGGGGAGTCTCACGAAGTAAAACATAAAGAGAAGGATGAATGCAAGCAAGAAAGACATGAGGACATTGAGCAACAAAGCTGCAACACACGAGGAAATATATGCAGCAGTAAAAGCAAACATGAAGTACTCTGCAATGACCAAGAAATGCATGCAGCAGCAAAAGTTGAAGCAAAGCACACTGCAGAAAAAGAGAAATGAAAAGAAACAGCAAAAGGAAGAAGAAAGGCAACAGAAAAAGGAGGAAGGCTGTACATACAAAGCAATATCAGGAAATCAACATGTAAAACACTGCCTAAACCATGTTGTCCATAAAGTTGCAGTAGATTACTTGTAACTAAGTAGAAATTTTAAAACTAGTTTATAGAACTTTTTCTTTCTACCTTTGTAATGTATAAATAGCAGTAGGTTTTGTATCATGAATAATTCAGATCAATGAGAATGAGATCTTTCTCCACACTGCTTATGCATTTTGAATTTCTATTCATGTTTTAACACAGATACCAAGGGCGGAAAGAGGAAATGAGTTTTCATTTTGTGGGTCCCATGCCTGACGGGTGCGCAATGGGTGCATAAAGTTGCTTGCGTTTAGAGTTCTTCTTTAAGTTAATTGGTGTGTACAATCGGGAGTACGAATGCAATATTGATAACTATCAGGTGTAGGGCCCAAGTGAGCAACACGCTGCACTGACATCATAATCTAATATCATCTTCGATGTGCTCACTTTTCCATTTTTCAGATCCTTACGTGCATGGTTTCAACACTAATTATGCAGTAACCCTTTTGATCCATAATCAAGCAGCATGATAAAGAAAAGTGCACTTTCTATTTTTTTTTTTTTTCCTTTTATTACAACACTAGTTTTTTATTAAAATATAGGGTATTTAGAGGGTGAGGTTGGAGTTCGAGCAAGAAGCTAGGAAGTTAAAATGGTTGGTAACGTTACGTAGGGCAAGTAATGATGCCATGAGATGAGGGTGGGTAACATTACCAAAATGGGGAGGGCAGTGCCCAATCGTGGGGTTTGGGTGTCCATACATTACCCTATTTCTGGGTAAGGTGTTGATGGACATGAAATTGTCAACAACAGAGCCATCATTTTGCTCTGAACATCATGTGCTTTGAGAATCTTATTTGACAATATGTTCCTTTTAAGCACCCACTCCTTTTACGTACCATAGTGATTGACCAAATCAGTTATTTTATATTAAAAAAAAAAGTGGTGCAGGCAATCACATTTGTGGAGTGTGCAAGGAATATGAAAAAGTGACTGCAAATAGAATTTTTGTTTACAATATCTTGGGTGATCTCCTTTTTCCATATATATTTGGTGACAAGTGCTCTTTCTCCCGCTCAATTATCTCTCTCCCCAATTTTGGAACAAATAAAAAAAAAAAAACACTTTCCTCCAAAATCCAACCCCACCACCATTTGTCATTGGTGGTTCCACCATGCTAATTCCGCCACCTCTTTTCCCTTTCTAAAGCTAGAATCTCTCAAATCTATTCTCCTTTCTTCTCTTGCGTCGCTCGTCAATCTCCAAAAATGACTTTCAAACACAACCCTCTAGTTGCTTCTAAACCCTTGTGGCCATGTTTTGTTTTAGAAAATTCTTCAAACCAAGTATCTTTAAATCTAAAAAAAAGATTACACTATTTAACTTTTTGACTATTCATCCAATCATTACCAATCGTTATTTAAACGCAAAACTAAAAAACACTTTTACAAATGCAAAAACTAAAAATGCATTTAGAAATTTAAATATATTAAAACATTTCTCATGAATATACACTTCTATCCACTTTGACAAACCTCACTACACACATCTCAAAAATATTTTCAAACGTTCTCAAATCTTTTATAACTAAACATGGCAGCCTTATTGATCAGAGTGTTCAATTTTCAGCTCATTTGGACTAGCCACAAGCATGTGTTCAAGCCTTTTTGTTTTTCAAGTCTTCCTATGCCAGTTTCATCCATATTTCTATCTCCCCTTTGGCCTAGAAGTAAAACCCCTTAAACCCTCATCTATTGTCATCCACACACTCCTAGCTACCGTGCACCGCCTTGTGCCCTTTCATCTCGTTTGATCGAAGAAGACATGCATCAGTTCCTTCTAATTAATTCCTTTACCAATGGTAGCTTTCAATTATAGAACCATAATTCCTATCTGGTATAGAAAACAAATACAGCTTGCGTAGTGCCCCTCGGGTCCACCCATGAACATTGGCTTGGATAAAGTTTTTCGCTTTATTACGCCCATTGCAAATTTTATTTTATTTTTCTCTATATTTGCTGTAACAGGTTGTTTTGTTGGCACTCTCACCCTTCCATTTGTATCTTCTTTTTAAGATTTAATGAAATACTATTCACATAAAATATCATGTGAAAAGATCCCAAAAAAAGGAAAAAAAAAAAAAAGAAAAAAGAAAAAAGAAGAAAAATCCTATGACTAGGAAGCAAGATCTTAGGGCAATCAGCATGTCTTCTTCGAACTATTGTCACATGCATGAATTTACTATTTGTTTGTTGAAGTTACAACTACTTCCATGATTACTATCCTAATTGGCACCAGATTCTAGATCAATAATTATAAATGTAAAAGTGGTTGGTTAGGATTCGATGACTAGAATGATAGAGATTTGTTTAAGTTGGTAGTTTGTTGAGATTGGATAAATGTAAATATTTTGTCTTTATCTAAAATACATTTGATTTAAGTAGGTTTTAGATAAGAGTTTAGATAAGTTGAGAGAGTGTGGAATTATCCAGTTGAATGGAAACTGTATCTGATGAGAAGACTTAGCGTCAGGTGTGAACAGACGCGTCCGCAGACTCGTTCCCAGCAGAGTCCTCCCGTCAGCAGATTCTTACTGCACCTGAAATTCCTAGCAGACTCAATCCGTCAGCAGATTCCTACTACATATCAAATACTGGGCAGATTATTTAATTGAGGATTTCGGATGAGGGATGGATATTTGATCAAATATTTTTCAAAGTGCTTGGAGATCGAAAAGAGATCCAAGAGATTGAGTGTAAGTCTAGTGTTTTTCTCTTTCTCGCATTGAGTGCGTGCTTACTCCATGTCGGAGTTGAAGTGATAGAGTTCAGCCACTGGAGTTTTAGGAGGGAATTCAATAGTATGAAGATCGCCAGGGTTTCTAGCTGCTATTGCGGTAGAAGACAAACGTGTCATTTGTCTGGTCAACGTGAGATCTAAATACATGGGTACTTGGGTAATTTCAATTGACATTAGAGTGTGGCTCACTCATTTGAGTGTTATCCATTCTCCTATTGACTGTGTCATCATGATCAGCTCCACCACACTTTGATGGAGAAATTATGCATACTAGAAAGTTCGGATGAGAGCATTCCTCAAATCATTGGATGAGCGAGTTTCGCATGTACTAGAGCAAGGATGGACTAAGCCTGAGACTACTATTGATGCATGGACAAGAGATGAGGTTAACAATGGTAATTGGAATAGCAAGGAACTTAAACCATGTGTGAGGTGGCCAAAGAAGCTTGGGATATTTTGAAGTCACACATGAGGGAACCAAGATCGTAAAAAATTCTAAATTACAATTGCTAACCTTAAAGTTTGAGGAAATTAGAATGCCAGAAGATGAAAACTTTAATGATTTTTATGCAAAGCTTAACGATATTGTGAGTTTCAAGTTCAATCTAGGCGAGAAGGTGGAAGATTCAAGAGTGGTGAGGAAGTGTGACGCCCACAGATTCCGCTTGGGATCGGACGGATATCTGAAGTGTCGGGACATGCAACACAAGGTTACCTGCCCCCATTCATGACATATAAGATGCAATGTTCCTAACATGCATCTAGCATTATGCAATATTCGCAGCGGATAATTGTTTTTTTTTTAAAGCAATAATATGCACCAAACTTATAATATCCCAAATACTTACAACATACTTCATACATAAAGATATACTAATCAACTGAGATCACAACACTAGTCCAAAATGGTTGTGAACAAAAGAGTGCTGGAGATTGAACTCCACAAAATACAAGTAGTAACCTAAGGCAACTACATCTAAGTCACACCCTCGCTTAGTCAACCGTTTCCAGTTGGTCGTTTCTCGGTTCTCCTTCAGATCCTGAAACAATATCTACCATTCGGAGCGAATAGTAGTTGAGACTACCACTGTGAGATTTGATTACAAATCTCAGCAAGTTAACAAAAAACTTCACACAGGTTAATGATGCATGCATGACAATAAATGCATGAATGCACAATCAAAGTCAATAGTAAACAATACATAACCTGACATAACATGGCATGAAATAATAAGCATAACATGCCTTGACATAACATGGCATGGAATAATAAGCATAACGTGACTTGACATAACATGGCATGAGCTGACATAACTTGAACTGGAACTGAAACTTAGTTTGACGTGACATAAACTTGAAACTTGACATGAACGTAAACTTGAACATAACATAACGTGAAACATGACTTGAACGTGAAATACATGAACTTGGAATCTTTCTTAGTAGACTTAATTATAAGTGACCATATGGGTGCTACACAGGTCCCCTTGAGTCGTGTGTCCCTGCCGATTACCGCATCACAACACAGGTGTCTATACCAGCTGTGAGAGCGTTAATACGTACTCCACAGTTGTTGTGGCCCCACGTATCCTACGTGTCACAGTTGTTGTGTCTCACGTAGTGTATACTCCACAGTTGTTGTGGCCCCATGAATTGTTTGTGCCACACTTGCTGTGGACACACGTAAAATAAAGTTTGGCTCCATCAGCGTTAGTGCCTGGTGCGCTCCGGTGACCAGCTAGTTAGGCCCCATTCGCAACCTGTTGACTGTACTTCGTCAACCCAGGGAATTTCACACCTATTTAGACACTCCAGCGTGAACAAAGGAGTTTCACTAGGATATTACCCCATTCTAGCACTTAGGGTCGTGATTGACATGAATAATTTAACAAGATTGTTCTCGAGATACACAAACTGTATTCGAGACGGGATGATATGGATATGAAAAGACAGAAGTCCTAACGTAGCGTAACGTGACGTGAACGTAAGATGATAGACATGACATAGTTGGGACATAAATATAACAGACAACATTTCATAACATGGCATATATGTAACAGACAATATTCTGTAACATGGCATAACATGTGACAGTGAATATTACGTGACATGAAATACATATAACAGATAACATACTTAACTTAACATGATATACTTGCAATGCATAGTAATGTATAGAAATACGTGATAGAATATCTTGTGTAACAGATGAATAATTCGTGACAGAACAAATTATGTAACAGATAAATATGTAATGACCTGGCATGGCACATATGATAACATGCATACATACACTTTAGTTCCCTTACTTATCACTCATACACATTAAACTGATAGTAAGTTAAAAGCTAACTTACCTCGATCGTCGCGTTCTACTAGAATAAAGTACGAAACACGAGGAACTGTAAAGGTTATTCTAAAAGTTAGAAATTAATTACTAACAATTAGAAATGTGAAAAGAGACAACTTAGAATAAAATTACCATTTTAACCTCTACATGTGGGCAAATGACCATTTTACCCCTAACTTAAGGATTTGATATCCTAATTCCAAAAATTACCAAAATTTACATTCCTCATATAAATTTTGTCCCAAACTCAAATATCAACTCAGAAAAATTTAAGACCAATCACAACTATGAAAAACTCACTATGGCCGAAACCTACATAGGGCATTTGTCTTGATTTTGGTTGCAATTCTTTCAAGTTTCAAAACTCATGAATAAACCAAAATCTTGTAACAAAGATCTTCCTATCCTAAGTTTAAAAACACCCTTAAAAATATCCATTAAGAAAAAGCTAATTATCAACGCCAAACTTTTTGTAAAAAGACCCCAAACTTTTTAACAAAACGTAAACCTTAAATCACAAGTTTTGACCTTAATAAAAACATCTCCAAAAATTCCAAAAAATCAAATCTTACTTCTAACATATTCATAACATCATCCTAAGATAAAAAATGCTTTAAATCATCAAACAAAGCTCACCAAAAATCACAAAACAACACTTGGAGTTTTTGGTTTTAAACTTAGTCCAAAACAGAAACTGTTTTTCCGAACTAACTATGATCAATCTCTTGATCCATGGCTCAAAGACATGTGATCTTCAAACTAACACATCACATGGTTTAAAAATGTGTCCTAAAGAAGATCCAACCATCAAACTTAAAATCACATGGCTAAAATTTAATAAAACATGGATTTAACTCAAAAACATCAAAGTTTAGGCCTAACCGAAATCCTCTTGCATAAAAAATCATATCTTTAAAACTAATACTAAATATCTTCAAAATAACATCCTAACATGTATATAAGAGGCTTATGATCATCATATAAAAATATCAAAGCCTTTGGAATAAGATTAAACCACGAAATATTCAAACTTTCACAAAACAGAAACTGTTTTTCCACTTCCAGTTTTCAAGTTTCTAACTCTAAGAAAATCTATCATCAAAAGCTTTATTCAAGCAACAAAACCTCAATGAACATTCATAAACACATGTTAACAGCACTCCATAAAATTTTCGGACCAAGATATATCCATTAGCTTGGTCAAAACTTCCAAAACATAACATACTCTCCAGTTTCACGCCTAGAATGACCTTTCCATGGTTAAAAATACTTTTGACCAATCAAATCAGCATGGAATGAGACTAATTAGATATCCACGGAAACTAGATTCAAATATGAACAACTTATGTGAAGGAATCATCATGCAAAAATACCTACAAAGGGTCATAAATGGCCACGCAAAATGTCTCAGAAATCTGCCCGAGAGAGCTCTTTTGGGTTTCTTTCTAAGAACGGAGGAAAATAAGTGATAAAATGGAATGAAAAGTGCCTTGCACGACTATAGACTCCTGGAGGGGGAAGTTGTGGGCTGGAATGACCCTTGATTGAAGGTGGCTATGTGACATAAAGTGGAGAATAGTGAGGGGCAGAGACTGCTTGCAGCAGTTGTGAAAGATGGAAGTTGATGGAGTGAATTTCTCCTTCACAACAAGGCACTATTGGGTGCAGCCAATGGCAGTGGATGGTCTGCCATGTGGGGGAGGAAACTTCTCCAAGAAGCTTTGCCAAGGTGGCCAATTTCGTGGGCTTTGGTGGGCCCCACCAAGTGGGCTTCAATTTGGGGTTTAAAGGGGTTTAGTTAGGGTTTGAGATACTATCAAGCCCAAAATCAATTTTTCTTGGCCCAATCAAATTCCCAAGGTTTAAAAGGTTAAATAATGATGTCATAACAAAGATTTGATTAATTAATAGCATGTGGAAGTGATTTAATCAAGTGATTAAACACAATGCTAGAAATCGGATTAAAAATGGTTTGGAGGCCAACTTTAGGGTTTGGGAAAACCATTTAGGGTTTTGGTTTCAACCAAGCTTTTGGAGTTTCAATTGGATTCCAACCATTTAGGGTTTTGCTAGGGTTGAAACCCTCTTTGGTCTGGCACAATTTGGTTGAACAGATGAAACACAACTTTGCTTAGGTGGCATGATCTCACACCTTGATTCCTTCACAAATCTATCTAATGGTTCTTCTTTGTGCCAAGTGTCTAATACCATTCACTAAGTATGGCTAATATCTTTCCAAGTGTCCAAATAAAACTCCTCCAATCTAATTTGGACATTTCACACTATGATTTTGAAAATACTACAGTGGGTGCGCTTATCGAGGTTACTATTCACTCCAAAAAAATACATAATAAACTTAGTACTAAAGATTCTAAATATTCATATTAACCTATAATGAAAATCGTTTACCGAAATTCAACCCCGAAGTGCCCCAAAAAATAATTTCACAATTTCCAACAGACATTTCGTCTGAAATTATGAAAATAGGTTATTGCGCCATAAAATCCTAAATAATGCACTGAGTCTAATGGCGCAGACCATAACTCATTCTGACACTTCTAACTGAGACGCCCGCAAATTCCGCTTGGGATCGAACGGACATTTGAAGCGTCGAGACATGCAACACAAGGTTACCTGCCCCCGTTCATGACATATAAGATGCAATATTCCTAACATGCATCTAGCATTATGCAATATTCGCAGCGGATAATTTTTTTTTTTTCTTCAGCAATACTATGCACCAAACTGAAATATCCCAAATACTTAAAACATTCTTCATACATAATGACATACTCAAAAACTGATATCACAACACTAGTCCGAAAAGGTTGTGATCAAAAGAGTGATGGAGATTGAACTCTACAAATACAAGTAGTAATCTGAGGTAACTACTGTATTAACACCTACATCGCATCGTCGCTTAGTCGACCATTTCCAATTGGTCGATTCCCGATTCTCCTTCAGATCCTGTAACAAAATCTACCATTCGGGGGGAATGGTAGTTGGGACTACCACAGTGAGATTTGATTACAAATCTCAGCAAGTTAACAGGAAACTTCCACACAGGTTAATGATGCATGCATGGCAGTAAAAGCATGAATGCATAATCAAAGCGTAAGTAATCATAGCATAACTTGACATACAACATAACATAACTGGCATAACTTAAACTGAAACTGAAGCTTAGCATGAACGTGACTTGAAACATAACATGGACTTGAAATATAACATGAACGTGAACATGCATAATTTGAACTTGAACTTGAGCATGACATAACATAAATGTGAACTTGGAACATAACGTAAACGTGAACATAACATAACATGAACTTGGAACGTAACGTAAACGTGAACATAACATAACATGAACTTGAAACATATTCTTGTCTCATGGGATTACCATGATTGTGTGAACGTAAACTTGAATATAACATAACGTGAAACATGACTTGAACGTGAAATGCATGAACTTGGAATCTTATTCAATAGACTTAATCATTAAAGTGACCATATGGGTGCTACACAGGTCCTCTTAAGCCATGTATTCCTGCCGATTACCACATCACATCATAGGTTTCTATACCAGCTGTGAGTGCGTTAATACGTACTCCAGAGTTGTTGTGGCCCCACGTATTGTACTCAAAATTGCTGTGTCTCACGTAGTGTATGCTCTAGAGTTGTTGTGGCCCCATACTTCATGTTCCACAATTGTTGTGGCCCCATGACTTATTTGTTTGTGCCACACTTACTGTGGACACATGTAACATAATGTGTGGCACCATCGGCGTTAGTGCCTGGCGCGCTCCGGTGACTAGCTAATTAGGCCCCATTCGCAACCTGTTGACTGTACTTCGTCAACCCAGGGAATTTCACACCTATTTAGACACTCCAGCGTGAACAAAGGAGTTCCACTAGGATATTACCCCATCCTAGCGCTTAGGGTCGTGATTGACATGAATGACTTAACTGGCAGACATGACATTTCGTAACGTGACGTAACATGAACGTGACATAAAAGACAGAAATCTTGACGTAACATAACGTGACATGAACGTAGGACGACAGACATGACATACTTCGAGACATAAATGTAACAGAGAACATTTCATAACATGTCATACATGTAACATGCAACATTTCGTAACATGGCATACCATATAACAGACAACATTTCTTAACGTGGCGTAACATGTGACAATGAATATTACATGACAAGAAATACATGTAACAGATGGCATACTTAACTTAACATGACATACTTGCAATGTATAGCATGTATAGCAATACGTGACAGAATATCTTGTGTAACAGATGAATAATTCATGACAGAATAAATTCTGTGTAACAGATAAATATGTAATGACTTGGCATGGCACATATGATAACATGCATACATACAATTTAGTTCCCTTACTTATCACACATACACATTAAATTGATAGTAAGTTAAAAGCTAACTTACCTCGATCTTCGCGCTTCGAGACAAAACTCAAGTGCGATCACGGGAAACTGAAAGTAGTGATTTCTAAAAATTAGAACTTAATCACTAACAATTAGGAATATGGAAAAATATCAACTTAGAGTAAAATTACCATTTTACCCTCTACATGTGGGAAAATGACCATTTTACCCCTAACATAAGGATTTTGCATCCTAACTCCATAAATCACCAAAATTTACATACCTTATGTAAATTTTGTCCTAAGCTCAAAAATCAATTTAGAAAAATTTAAAACTAAACACAACTATCAAAACTCTATATGGCCGAAGCTTACAAGGCTATTTCCTTTGCTTTTTGTTGTAATTCTTTCAAATCTCAAAACTCATGATTAAACCAAAATTTTTCTTCTACCACACTCATAACATATTCTTAAGAACAATCATGTTTTGAATCATGAACAAAAGTCATCAAAATCACTAAAACCATACTTGAACTTTTTGGTTTCTCTTCTAAGTTCAAAACAGAATTTTGTTTCTAACTTGTTTTGATCAACCTCTTGATCCATGACTTATAAAGAAGTGATCTTCAAACCAAAACATCACATGGTTCAAAAAGGTGTCCTAAAACAGATCCAAGCTTCAAACTCAAGATCACATGGGTAAACATCAACCAAAATATAAATTTAGCCAAGAACATCATCACTTTGGCCTAACCGAATATCTCCTTCCATAAAATTTCATATGTTCGAAACTAACATCAAATATCTTCAAAATAACATTCTAACATGTATATAAGATGCTTAGGATCTTCCAATAAAAATATCAAAGCCATTGGAATAAGATTAAACCATAAAAGATTTAAACTTTCTCAAAACAGAAACTGTTTTTCCTCTTCCAGTTTCTAAGTTTCTAGACCTAAGAAAATATTTCACCAAAACTTTTAATCATGCAACAAATCCTCAACCAATAATCATATACACATGTTAACAGTACTCCATAAAAATTTCGGACCAAGATCTATTCATTAGCTTGGTCAAAAACTCCAAAATATAACACACTCTCCAGTTTATCGCCCAGAATGACCTTTCCGGGGTCTAAACAACTTTTGACCAATCAAATGATCTCCAAATGGAACGAATAAGTTATCCACGTAAACTAGACTCCAAAAGAAAGAACTTTCATGAAGGAATCTTGGCGAGAAAACACTTACAAAATCTTCGAAATAGGCGTTCAAAAGAGGTATGAAAAACTGTCCGAGAGTGTCTTTTGTGTTCTATGAAGGAAAAGTGTAAAGGATAGTTGCTTTTTCGTGGGAAGTGGACTGAAGAGCCTCTTACACAAGTTATGGGAAGTGATATGACTGAAGGAATGGTTGAGTGTTGGCCTTTTCTTCTCATAAAAATCAGACCAAGATCTTTTCTCAAGGTGGAGTGTGAGAGTGAAAGAGTGAGGTGGCCCTTTTGCTTTGTCTTTCAAGAACCTTCTAGGCTCTTCTTGTACAGATCTGGCCAGCCAAGTGGGGGTACAAAACTTAGCCATGAAGCAATCCTATGGTGACCAAATTCGTGGGCCTTAAAGGGCCTAAACCGAATGGGCCTAAAATTTGGGGTTTAAAGAGGGTTTGGGTTGCTATCAAGCCCAAATCCAATATCACTTGGCCCAATCAATTTTTCAAGGTTAACAAGGTTGGATAATGATGTTCTAACACAAATTTGAAGGATTAATAGCATGTGGAAGTGATTTAATCAAGTGATTAAACACAATGCTAGAAATCGGATTTGAAAATGTTTAGAGGCCAACTTTAGGGTCTTGGGGAAACCGTTTAGGGTTTCGATTTCAACCATGCTTTTGGGCTTTCAATTGGATTCCCACCATTTAGGGTTTCACTAGGATTGAAAACCTCTTTGATCTGGCACAATTTGGTTCAGCAGATGAAACAAGGTTTTGCTTAAGTGGCATAATCTCACACCTTGATTCCTTCAAATCCAACAAACATTCCTCATGGTGCCAAGTGTCTAATATTATTCACTAAGTGTGGCTAAGATCTTGCCAAGTGTCCAAATAAAACTTCTCTAATCCAATTTGGACATTCCACACTGTGATTTCGAAACACTGCAATTGGTGCGCTTACCGAGGTTACTATTCACTTCGAAAAAGTGAATCATAAACTTAACACTAAAAATTTCTAAATATTCATATTAACCTACAGTGAAAATATTATACCGAAATTCAACCTCGAAGTGCCCCTAAAAATAATTTCACAATTCTCAACAGACGTTTCGTCCGGAATTATGAAAATAGGCTATTGTGCCATAAAATCCTAAATAATCCACCGAGTCTAATGGCGTAGACCATAATGCATTCTGACACTTCTAACCACCTCAAATAAATAAAACTCATATTTCTAGCAGCATAGTGAGTGATAACACTGACTATGTTGACAGACTAAAACCTATGCAATAGGTCGATTCGTAAAAACTTATGGGATTTTCACGAGATTCCTAAAGTCAATAGAAATTTCGCCAATGAATTTCTAGCGGGCTGTTACATCCTCCCCTCCTAAAAAAAAGATTTCGTCCTCGAAATCGACGTAAGTACAAACATAAAATACGCTCAAAAGAAAAAGTTGCTTACCAACTTATTGCCCATCACTGGATGCCTCATCACGCCCAAGGGGCAGGTCTCGTTCTTCTTGAAATAACGCCTTCTTCTTGTAGTCAACACTATTCTTATCTATAACCATCACATGGTTATACAAAAAGACTATCACTATAACATTAAGGTATAACAATCCCAAATGTTACTGCCTAAACTTAATGACTTCTAGGCTGACCTTTTAGGATACTAAATCCTTGCTTAAAAGAAATCACTATTCAAAGAATTATCCACAACGTGTATATATATCTACCATTCTTAACTCTTTCTCTCTCAAATCATATCAATTTGTACTGGAGTCCTTCCACAAGGTAGGTCAAATCGTACCAGCATACTCTCTAAATCTAAAACTTCAAGTATTCATGCAGTTCAATTTGGAAGAATTTAATCCATACACAACTGAATTCACATTCTCTATTTCCTCAAGGAATTATATCTGCCTAGGACTAGCTTACTCCTTCATAATCACCACGAATCGTTCCTCCTCCTAGGTGGTACCTTGATAAACGATCAGCTATTAACCTCAACTCAATAGTTTCTCTCTTATGATTAACATAGCTCTTCTATCCATCATGAGTTGCCTCTTATTCTGACTCTAATCCAAAGAATTTGTTCTTACTGCTCACGTAAATCCTTAAGACAAGCTTTTACTCCCCATATAAAAGTCTCCAATATAAGGGCAATCTAGGTTTCCACAAACACGGTGCTTCGCCAGAAACCATTTATTCGCGATTGGATAAAACTATTATCATAAGTGAATCCTACTAAGGCCAAAGCTTCTCCCACACACTGTACTCTTCCGAACACAAATTTCATTGTAACCTTCGAATCAAAACAAACTCCAAATACTTGGGATACTAATTCATCAACCTTGAATATCCTTCCTCGTACTACTAAAAGGTATTCCATATCTACACTGGTATGAATAGAAATACTCTTAATGAAAAATGTTACTCTTACCACCTGGTAACAATTCAGAGTACGAACTAAACGTACAATACCACAATCACTAAAAATAGGGCCTCGCTTGAATCAAACTGCGTACAAGTTATAAACCTCAATGATTTAACTTACCCAAAGTATCAATAATGCAATAGTACCATCAATTGCAATCTAATCAACCTTAAATAAGCTTAACAATACAGAGGTCTTAGAAAAATACCAGTAACGGCGCCAACTCCTTTAGTTCCTGGGGCGTCAGCATCTGCGTCTCTAGAAGTACCTGCATACACTTAAGCTAGTACTGGAGGTCGTGGCATTGGTTTGGAATCTCCAATGGGAACAGTTCCATTTCTCCGGCCTCTTTTGGGACAATTTCTGATGAAGTGGTCAGGTTGGCCACATCTGAAATAGAGTCCTAAGGTAAGTTTGCAATTGCCTCCATGGTTCTTTCCTGACATCCCACATATTGGGTACGTGGTTAGTATTGAGCTTCCAGTCTCGATGCCTTTTCCCTTATCTGGTCCAGTAGATATCTTCTTCATTTCTAGATTTTCTTCAGTAGCAGACAATGAAGTTCTCTTTCATTCGGTATTGATCTGGATCGCTAGACCTCTCTGCTCAGCCTCTACTATCGCGGCCACGTTTACTAACTCTTGGTAATTCTTTATTCTTAGGCAAGCTACTTGGCTATGGATCCATGGCTAAAGTCCAGCTTGAAACTTTCTTGCCTGCATCCTTTGAGTAGAAATCAAGTGTGGTGCAAACCTTCCTAACACCATAAACTTAGCGACGTACTATTCTACGGTCCAACTGCCTTGAGTTAAAGTCGCGAACTCCTGCGCCTTTAGCTGTTTGATAGAATCTGGGTAGAATCCGTTGTCAACTCTTCCTTAAATCTCTTCCAAGATAATGCATCCAAACTTCCTAGTTCCCTAACTAGAAGCTGCCTTTGTGTATCCCACCATATTCCAACTTCTCATTAGAATAGGTATACAGCATATAGAACCTTCTGGTCCTCAGTACATCCACAGATCTCGTCTGTCCTTTTGAGATCCATAATCCATTTCTCGGCTTTTAGTGGCTCTTCATTACCAGAAAAGTTTGGATAACGATGGATCAAGAACTTCTCACACAGACAATCCCTGACTTCGAGTCTGGGTACATGTGCTTGCTGATGTTGCTGTTGTCTAAGCATGTCAGTCAGCAAACGTACGGCTTCAGCTAATCCTCCATCCATCGGGGAATTCTGATTATCCTAATTTGTAACTCCCTCAGGGTTTTGAGGTATCCTACCTCGAGTCATGTCACTTCCTAAATCACACGAGTACACGTGTTACAGCCACATACTATCTCTTATACTTCAAGAAATTCAAGCCTAGTAAAGACTAAAATTTCAAGCCTAATATTTGGTGCATTTCCTAAGGACATGTGGATTTAAACCCAGAGACGTATTGCTCTGATACCACCCTGTGACGCCCCCAAATTCCGCTTGGGATCGGACGGACATTTGAAGCGTCGAGACATGTAACACAAGGTTACCTGCCCCCGTTCATGACATATAAGATGCAATATTCCTAACATGCATCTAGCATTATGCAATATTCGCAGCGGATAATTTTTCTTTTTAGCAATACTATGCACCAAACCGAAATATCCCAAATACTTAAAACATACTTCATACATAATGACATACTAAACAACTGAGATCACAATATTAATCCATATGGTTGTGATCAAAAGAGTGATGGAGATTGAACTCTACAAATACAAGTAGTAATCTGAGGTAACTACTGTATTAACACCTACATCGCATCGTCGCTTAGTCGACCATTTCCAGTTGGTCGATTCCCGATTCTCCTTCAGATCCTGTAACAAAATCTACCATTCGGGGGGAATGGTAGTTGGGACTACCACAGTGAGATTTGATTACAAATCTCAGCAAGTTAACAGGAAACTTCCACACAGGTTAATGATGCATGCATGGCAGTAAAAGCATGAATGCATAATCAAATCATAAGTAATCATAGCATAACTTGACATACAACATAACATAACTGGCATAACTTAAACTGAAACTGAAGCTTAGCATGAACGTGACTTGAAACATAACATGGACTTGAAACATAACATGAACATGAACAACATGCATAATTTGAACTTGAACTTGAGCATGACATAACATAAATGTGAACTTGGAACATAACGTGAACGTGAACATAACATAACATGAACTTGAAACATATTCTTGTCTCATGGGATTACCATGATTGCGTGAACGTAAACTTGAACATAACATAACGTGAAACATGACTTGAACTTGGAATCTTATTCAATAGACTTAATCATTAAAGTGACCATATGGGTGCTACACAGGTCCCCTTGAGCCGTGTGTCCCTGCCGATTACCGCATCACATCACAGGTTTCTATACCAGCTGTGAGTGCGTTAATACGTACTCCACAGTTGTTGTGGCCCCACGTATTCTACGTGTCACAATTGCTGTGTCTCACGTAGTGTATGCTCCACAGTTGTTGTGGCCCCATACTTCATGCTCCACAGTTGTTGTGGCCCCATGACTTATCTGTTTGTGCCACACTTGCTGTGGACACACGTAACATAATGTGTGGCACCATCGGCGTTAGTGCCTGGCGCGCTCCGGTGACCAGCTAATTAGGCCCCATTCGCAACCTGTTGACTGTACTTCGTCAACCCAGGGAATTTCACACCTATTTAGACACTCCAGCGTGAACAAAGGAGTTCCACTAGGATATTACCCCATCCTAGCGCTTAGGGTCGTGATTGACATGAATGACTTAACTGGCAGACATGACATTTCGTAACGTGACGTAACATGAACGTGACATAAAAGACAGAAATCTTGACGTAACATAACGTGACATGAACGTAGGACGACAGACATGACATACTTCGAGACATAAATGTAACAGAGAACATTTCATAACATGTCATACATGTAACATGCAACATTTCGTAACATGGCATACCATATAACAGACAACATTTCTTAACATGGCGTAACATGTGACAATGAATATTACATGACAAGAAATACATGTAACAGATGGCATACTTAACTTAACATGACATACTTGCAATGTATAGCATGTATAGCAATACGTGACAGAATATCTTGTGTAACAGATGAATAATTCATGACAGAATAAATTCTGTGTAACAGATAAATATGTAATGACTTGGCATGGCACATATGATAACATGCATACATACAATTTAGTTCCCTTACTTATCACACATACACATTAAATTGATAGTAAGTTAAAAGCTAACTTACCTCGATCTTCGCGCTTCGAGACAAAACTCAAGTGCGATCACGGGAAACTGAAAGTAGTGATTTCTAAAAATTAGAACTTAATCACTAACAATTAGGAATATAGAAAAATATCAACTTAGAGTAAAATTACCATTTTACCCTCTACATGTGGGAAAATGACCATTTTACCCCTAACTTAAGGATTTTGCATCCTAACTCCATAAATCACCAAAATTTACATACCTAATGTAAATTTTATCCTAAGCTCAAATATCAATTCAAAAAAAATTTAAAACTAAACACAACCATCAAAACTCTATATGGCCGAAACTTATAAGGCTATTTCCTTTGCTTTTTGTTGTAATTCTTTCAAATCTCAAAACTCATGATTAAACCAAAATTTTTCTTCTACTACACTCATAACATATTCTTAAGAATAATCATGTTTTGAATCATGAACAAAATTCATCAAAATCACTAAAACCATACTTGAACTTTTTGGTTTCTCTTCTAAGTTCAAAACAGAATTTTGTTTCTAACTTGTTTTGATCAACCTCTTGATCCATGACTTATAAAGAAGTGATCTTCAAACCAAAACATCACATGGTTCAAAAAGGTGTCATAAAACAGATCCAAGCTTCAAACTCAAGATCACATGGGTAAACATCAACCAAAACATAAATTTAGCCAAGAACATCATCACTTTGGCCTAACCGAATATCTCCTTGCATAAAATTTCATATGTTCGAAACTAACTTCAAATATCTTCAAAATAACATTCTAACATGTATATAAGATGCTTAGGATCTTCCAATAAAAATATCAAAGCCAATGGAATAAGATTAAACCATAAAAGATTTAAACTTTCTCAAAACAGAAACTGTTTTTCCTCTTCCAGTTTCTAAGTTTCTAGACCTAAGAAAATATTTCACCAAAACTTTTAATCATGCAACAAATCCTCAACCAATAATCATATACACATGTTAACAGTACTCCATAAAAATTTCGGACCAAGATCTATTCATTAGCTTGGTCAAAAACTCCAAAATATAACACACTCTCCAGTTTATCGCCCAGAATGACCTTTCTGGGGTATAAACAACTTTTTACCAATCAAATGATCTCCAAATGGAACAAATAAGATATCCACGTAAACTAGACTCCAAAAGAAACAACTTTAATGAAGGAAACGTTGCGAGGAAACACTTATTCGAAACAGGCATTCAAAAGAGGTACGAAAAACTGTCCGAGAGTATCTTTTGTGTTCTATGAAGGAAAAGTGTAAAGGAGAGTTGCTTTTTCGTGGGAAATGGACTGAAGAGCTTCTTACACAAGCTATGGGAAGTGATATGACTGAAGGAATGGTTGAGTGTTGGCCTTTTCTTCTCATAAAAATCAGACCAAGATCTTTTCTCAAGGTGGAGTGTGAGAGTGAAAGAGTGAGGTGGCCCTTTTGCTTTGTCTTTCAAGAACCTTCTAGGCTCTTCTTGTACAGATCTGGCCAGCCAAGTGGGGGTACAAAACTTAGCCATGAAGCAATCCTATGGTGACCAAATTCGTGGGCCTTAAAGGGCCTAAACCGAATGGGCCTAAAATTTGGGGTTTAAAGAGGGTTTGGGTTGCTATCAAGCCCAAATCCAATATCACTTGGTCCAATCAATTTTTCAAGGTTAACAAGGTTGGATAATGATGTTCTAACACAAATTTGAAGGATTAATAGCATGTGGAAGTGATTTAATCAAGTGATTAAACACAATACTAGAAATCGGATTAGAAAATATTTAGAGGCCAACTTTAGGGTTTTGGGAAAACCGTTTAGGGTTTCGATTTTAACAAAGCTTTTGGGCTTTCAATTGGATTTCCACCATTTAGGGTTTCACTAGGATTGAAAACCTATTTGGTCTGACACAATTTGGTGGAGCAGATGAAACAAGGTTTTGCTTAAGTGGCATAATCTCACACCTTGATTCCTTCAAATCCAACAAACATTCCTCATGGTGCCAAGTGTCTAATATTATTCACTAAGTGTGGCTAAGATCTTGCCAAGTGTCCAAATAAAACTTCTCTAATCCAATTTGGACATTCCACACTGTGATTTCGAAACACTGCAATTGGTGCGCTTACCGAGGTTACTATTCACTTCGAAAAATTGAATCATAAACTTAACACTAAAAATTTCTAAATATTCATATTAACCTACAGTGAAAATATTATACCGAAATTCAACCTCGATGTGCCCCTAAAAATAATTTCACAATTCTCAACAGACGTTTCGTCCGGAATTATGAAAATAGGATATTGTGCCATAAAATCCTAAATAATCCACCGAGTCTAATGGCGTAGACCATAAAGCATTCTGACACTTCTAACCACCTCAAATAAATAAAACTCATATTTCTAGCAGCATAGTGAGTGATAACACTGACTATGTTGACAGACTAAAACCTATGCAATAGGTCGATTCGTAAAAACTTATGGGGTTTTCACGAGAGTCCTAAAGTCAAAAGAAATTCCGCCAATGAATTTCTAGCGGGCTGTTACACTAGTGAAATCCTACATGGTTGGAGTCCAACTGAGAATCCAAAATCATGGTTGAAATCGAAATCCAAAATGGTTTTATCCAAACCATAAAGTTGACTTCCAAAACCTATATGATTCAATTTCTAGCATTGTGTTTAATCGCTTGATTAAAATACTTCCACATGCTATTAATCTTTCAAATTTGTGTTAGAACATCAATATCCAACCTTGTTAACCTTGGAAAATTGATTGGGCCAAGAGATATTGTATTTGGGCTTGATAGCAACCCAAACCTCTTAAAACCCCAAAATTTAGGCCCATTCGGTTTAGGCCCTTTAAGGCTCACGAATTTGGTCACCATAGGATTGCTATTTGGATAAGTTTTGCACCCCCACTTGGCTAACTAGATCTTTCCAAAAGAAGGGCCTAGAAGGTTCTTGAAGTACAAAGCTAAAGGGCCACCTCACTCTTTCACTTTTACACTCCACCTTTAGAAAAATTCTTCGGTTGATTTTTGTTTATTGTAATGGGAATAAAAAATTTTATCCACTGCGAATATTGCATAATGCTAGATGCATGTTAGGAACATTACATCTTATATGTCATGAACGGGGGCAAGTAACCTTGTGTTGCATATCTCGACGCTTCAAATGTCCATCTAATCCCAAGCGGAATTTGGGGGAGTCACAGGGTGGTATCAGAGCAATACGTCTCTGGGTTTAAATCCACAAGTCCTTAGGAAATGCACCAAATATTAGGCTTGAAATTTTAGTCTTCATTAGGCTTGAATTTCTTGTTGTATAAGAGATAGTATGTGGTTGTAACATGTGTACTCGTGTGATTTAAAAAGTGACATGACTCGAGGTAGGATACCTCAAAACCCTGAGGGAGTCACAAATTAGGATAATCAGAATCCCCCGATGGATGGAGGATTAGTTGAAGCTGTACGTTTGCTGACTGACATGCTTAGACAACAACAACATCAACAAGCACATGTACCCAGACTCGAAGTCAGGGATTATGTGTGTGAGAAGTTCTTGATCCGTCGTTATCCAAACTTTTCTGGTAATGAAGAGCCACTAAAAGCCAAGAAATGGATTATGGATATCGAAAGGACATACGAGATCTATGGATGTACTGAGGACCAGAAGGTTCTATATGTTGTATACTTATTATAAGGAGAAGCTGGAATATGGTGGGATACACAAAGATAGCTTCTAGTTAGGGAACTAGGAAGTTTGGATGCATTGTCTTGGGAGAGATTTAAGGAAGCGTTGACAACATATCCTTCCTAGATTCTGTCAAACAGCTGATGGCGCAGGAGTTCACAACTTTAACTCAAGGCAGTTTGACCATAGAGCAGTATGCCATTGAGTTTATGGCGTTAGGAAGGTTTGCACCACACTTGATTTCTACTCAATGGATGCAGGCAAGAAAGTTTCAAGCCAAACTTCAGGCAAGGATCCGTAGCCAAGTAGCTTGCCTAAGAATAAAGAATTACCAAGAGTTAGTAAACGTGGCCGCGATAGCAGAGGCTGAGCAGAGAGGTCTAGTGATCCAGATCAATACCGAACGAAAGAGAACTTCAATGTATGCTACTGAAGAAAATCCAGAAAGGAAGAAGATGTCTACTAGACCAGATAAGGGAAAAGGCATCGAGATTGGAAGCTCAATGCCAACCACATACCCAATATGTGGGATGTGTGGAAAGAACCATGGAGGCAAGTGCAAACATACCTTAGGACTCTGTTTCAAAGGTGGCCAACCTGACCACTTGATCCGAAATTGTCCCAAAAGTGGCCAGAGAAATGGAACTGTTCCCAATGGAGATTCCAAACCAAAGCCACGACCTCCAGTATTAGCTCAAGTGTATGCAGTCACTTCTAGAGACGCAGATGCTGACGCCCCAAGAATTGAAGGAGTTGGCGCCGTCACTGGTATTTTTCTAAGACCTCTGTATTGTTAAGCTTATTTAAGGTTGATTAGATTGCAATTGATGGTACTATTGCATTATTGATTCTTTGGGTAAGTTAAATCATTGAGGTTTATAACTTGTACTCAGTTTGATTCAAGCGAGACCTTATTTTTTAGTGATTAAGGTATTGCACGAGAGTTCAGTTCGTACTCTGAATTGTTACCTGGTGGTAAGAGTAACTTTTCTCATTAAGAGTATTTCTATTCATACCAATATAGATATGGAATACCTTTTAGTAGTACGAGGAAGGATATTCAAGGTTGATGAATTAGTATCCCACGTATTTGGAGTTTGTTTTGATTTTGAGGTTACAATGAAATTTGTGTTCGGAAGAGTAAAGTGTGTGGGAGAAACTTTGGCCTTAGTAGGATTCACTTATGATAATAGTTTTATCCAATCGCAAATAAATGGTTTCTGGTGAAGCACCGTGCTTGTGGAAACCTAGATTGCCCTTATATTGGAGACAATTATATGGGGAGTAAAATCTTGGTCTTGAGGATTTACGTGAACAGTAGGAACAAATTTTTTGGATTAGAGTTAGAATAAGAGGCAGCTCTTGATGGATAAAAGAGCTATGTCAATCATAAGCGAGAAAGTCTTGAGATTAGATTAATACCTGAACAATTATCGAGATACCATCTAGGAGGAGGAACATTTCGTTTTGATTATGAAGAAGTAAGCCAGTTCAAGACAGATGGAATTCTTTGAGGAAATAGAGAATGTGAATTCAATTGTGTATAGATTAAATTCTTCCAAATTGAACTGTGTGAATACTTGAAGTTTTAGATTTAGAGAGTATGCTGGTACGACTTGACCTATCTTGTGGAAGTATTCCAGTACAATTGATATAATTTGAGAGAAAGAGAGTTAAGAATGGTAGATATATATACACGTTGTGGATAATTCTTAGAATAGTGAAGAGAATAGTGATTTCATTTAAGCAAGAATTCAGTTTCCTAGAAGGTCATCCAAGAAGTCATTAAGTTTAGGCAGTAACCTTTGAGAGTGTTATACTTTTATGTTATAGTGGTAGTTATTTTGTATAACCATGTAATGGTTATAGATAAGAATAGTGTTGACTACGAGAGGAAGGCTTTACCTCAAGAAGAACGATACCTGCCTCTTCGGCATGATGAGGCAACCAGTGATGGGCAGTAGGTTGGTAAGCAACTTCTTCTTTTGAGCGTAATTTATGTTTGTACTTACTTCGATTTCGAGGACGAAATCTTTTTTTTTAGGAGGGGAGGATGTAACAGCCAGCTAGAAATTCATTGGTGGAATTTCTATAGACTTTAGGAATCCCGTGAAAACCCCATACGCTTTTACGAATCGACCAATCGCATAGGTTTTAGTATGTCAACATAGTCAGTGTTATCATTCACTATGGTGCTAGAAATATGAGTTTTATTTATTTGAGATAGTTAGAAGTGTCAGAATGTGTTATGGTCTACATCATTGGACTTAGTTGATTATTTAGGATTTTATAGCACAATAAGTTTATTTTCATATTTTTGGACGAAATGCCTGTTTGAAATTATGAAATTATTTTTAGGGGCACTTCAAGGTTGAATATCGGTAAAAGATTTTCACTGTACATTAATATGAATATTTAGAAAGTTTTCATGGTAAGTTTATGATTCACTTTTTCGGAGTGAATAGTAACCTCGGTAAGCGCACCAATTGCAGTGTTTCAAAATCACAGTGTGGAATGTCCAAATTAGATTAGAGAAATTTTATTTGGACACTTGGTAAGATCTTAGCCACACTTAGAGAATAATATTAGACACTTGGCACCATGAGGAGCGTTTGATGGATTTGAAGGAATCAAGGTGTGAAATCATGCTACTTAAGCAAAACTTTGTTTCATCTACTCAACCAAATTGTGCCAGACCAAAGAGGATTTCAATCCTAGTGAAACCCTAAATGGTGGGAATCCAATTGAAAGCCCAAAAGCATGGTATAAATCGGAACCCTAAACGGTTTCCCCAAAACCCTAAAGTTGGCCTCTAAACCTGTTCTAATCCGATTTCTAGCATTGTGTTCAATCACTTGATTAAATCACTTCCATACGCTATTAATCCTTCAAATTTGTGTTAGAACATTATTATCCAACCTTGTTAACCTTGAAAAATTGATTGGACCAAGTGATATTGGATTTGGGTTTGATAGCAACCCAAACCCTCTTTAAACCCCAAACTTTAGGCCCATTCGGTTTAGGCCCATTAAGGCCCACGAAATTGGTCACCCTTAGCATTGATTCATGGCTAAGTTTTGTACCCCCACTTGGCTGGCCAGATCTTTACAAAGAAGGGCTTAGAAGGTTATTGAAATACAAAGCTAAAGGGCCACCTCGCTCTTTCACCCTTACACTCCATCTTGAGAAAAGATCTTGGACTGGTTTTTATGAGAAGAAAAGGCCAACACTCAACCTTTCCTTCAGTCCTATCACTTTCCATAACTTTTGTAAGAGGCTCTCCAGTCCACTTCCCACGAAAAGCAACTCTCCTTTATACTTTTCCTCCATAGAACACAAAAGACACTCTCGGACACTTTTTCTTACCTCATTGGAATGCCTGTTTTGAAGCTTTTTTAAGTATTTTCTCGCAAAGTCTCCTTCATGAAAGTTCTTTCCTTTGGAGTCTAGTTTATGTGGATACTTTATTCGTTCCATTTGGAGATGCTTGGTTAGTAAAAAGTCATTTAGACC
The DNA here is from genome assembly GCF_001411555.2 of Juglans regia. NCBI lineage: Eukaryota > Viridiplantae > Streptophyta > Magnoliopsida > Fagales > Juglandaceae > Juglans > Juglans regia. Next base: position 13,541,465 of record NC_049908.1, read on the forward strand.
CCAGAAAGGTCATTCTTGGCGATAAACTGGAGAGTGTGTTAAATTTTGACGTTTTTGACCAAGCTAATGAATAGATCTTGGTCCGAAATTTTTATGGAGTACTGTTAACATGTGTATATGACTATTTGTTGAGGATTTGTTGCATGATTAAAAGTTTTGGTGAAATATTTTCTTAGGTCTAGAAACTTAGAAACTGAAGAGGAAAAACAGTTTCTGTTTTGAGAAAGTTTAAATCTTTTATGGTTTAATCTTATTCCAATGGCTTTGATATTTTTATTTGAAGATCCTAAGCCTCTTATATACATGTAACAATGTTATTTTGAAGATATTTGATGTTAGTTTCGAAGATAGGAAATTTTATGAAGGAGATATTCGGTTAGACCAAAGTGATGATGTTCTTGGCTAAATTTATGTTTTGGTTGATGTTTAACCATGTGATCTTGAGTTTGAAGCTTGGATCTGTTCTTGGACACCTTTTCAAACCATGTGATGTTTTGGTTTGAAGATCACTTCCTTATAAGTCATGGATCAAGAGGTTCATCAAAACAAGTTAGAAACAAAAATCTGTTTTGAACTTAGAAGAAAAACTAAAAACGTTCAAGTATGGTTTTATTGATTTTGATGACTTTTGTTCATGATTCAAAGCATGATTATTCTTTGGAATATGTTATGAGTATAGTAGAAGAAAAATTTTGGTTTAATCATGAGTTTTGAAATTTGAAAGAATGACAACAAAATCAAAGGAAATAGCCTTGTAAGTTTCGGCCCTATAGAGTTTTGATGGTTGTGTTTAGTTTTAAATTTTTTTGAATTGATATTTGAACTTAGGACAAAATATACATAAGGTATGTAGATTTTTGTGATTTTTGGAGTTAGGATGCAAATTCCTTAAGTTAGGGGTAAAATGGTCATTTTTTCAAATGTAGAGGGTAAAATGGTAATTTTATTCTAAGTTGATATTTTTCCATATTCTTAATTGTTAATGATTAAGTTCTAATTTTTAGAAATCACTACATTTAGTTTCTCGTGATCGCACTTGAGTTTTGTCTAGAAGCGTGAAGATTGAGGTAAGTTAGCTTTTAACTTACTATCAATCTAATGTGTATGAGTGATAAGTAAGGGAACTAAAGAGTATATATGCATGTTATCATATGTGCCATGTCAAGTCATTACATATTTATCTATTACACAAAATTTATTCTGTCATAAATTATTCATCTGTTACACAAGATATTCTGTCACGTATTGCTATACATTGCAAGTATGTCTTGTTAAGTTAAGTATGCCATCTGTTATATGTATTTCATGTCACGTAATATTCACTGTCACATGTTACGTCATGTTAAGAAATGTTGTCTGATACATGGTATGCTATGTTATAAAATGTTGCCTGTTACATTTATGCTATGTTATGAAATGTTGTTTGTTACATTTATGTTTCAAAGTTTGTCATGTCTATCGTCTTACGTTCATGTCACGTTATGCTACATCAGGATTTGTATCTTTTATGTCACGTTTATGTCATGTTCATGTTATGTCACGAAATGTCATGTCTGCCAGTTAAGTTGTTCTTGTCAATCACGACCCTAAGCGCTAGAATGGGGTAATATCTAAGTGAAACTCATTTGTTCATGCTGGAGTGTCTAAATAGGTGTGCAATTTCCTGGGTTGATGAAGTACAGTCAACAGTTTGCGAATGAGGCCTAATTACCTCGTCACCAGAGCGCGCCAAGCACTAACGCCGATGGAGCCACACTTTATGTTACGTGTGTCCACAGCAAGTGTGGCACAAACAAATAAGTCATGGGGCCACAACAACTGTGGAGCATATACTACGTGAGACACAGCAATTGTGACACGTAGAATACGTGGGGCCACAACAACTGTGGAGTACGTATTAACGCACTCAAAGCTGGTATAGAAACCTGTGATGTGATGCGGTAATCAGCAGTGACACACGGCTCAAGGGAACTTGTGTAGCACCCATATGGTCACTTTAATGATGAAGTCTATTGAATAAGATTCCAAGTTCATGCATTTCACGTTCAAGTCATGTTTCCCGTTATGTTATGTTCAAATTTACGTTCACGCAATCATGGTAATCCCATGAGACAAGAATATGTTTCAAGTTCATGTTATGTTATGTTCACGTTTACGTTATGTTCCAAGTTCACATTTATGTTATGTCATGCTCAGGTTCATGTTATATTTCAAGTTCATGTTCAAATTATACATGTTCACGTTCATGTCATGTTTCAAGTCCATGTTATGTTTCAAGTTCATGTCCATGCTATGTCTCAAGTCCGTGTTATGTTTCAAGTCACGTCCATGCTAAGCTTCAGTTTTAGTTTAAGTTAAACCAGTTATGTTATGTTGTATGTCAAGTTATGCTATGATTACTTATGATTTGATTATGCATTCATGCTTTTACTGCCATGCATGCATCATTAACCTGTGTGGAAGTTTCTTGTTAACTTGCTGAGATTTTTAATCAAATCTCACTGTGGTAGTCCCAACTACCATTCCCCCCGAATGGTAGATTTTGCTACAGGATCTGAAGGAGAACCGGGAATCGACCAACTGGAAATGGTAGATTAAGCGACGGTGCGACGTAGATGGTAGTACAGTAGTTACCTTAGATTACTACGTGTATTTATGGAGTTTAATCTCCAGCACTCTTTTGATCACAACCATATGGACTATTATTGTGATCTTAGTTGTTTAGTATGTCGTTAAGTATGAAGTATGTTTTAAGTATTTGAGATATTTCAGTTTGGTGCATAGTATTGCTAAAACAAAAAAAACAAAATTTATCCGCTACGAATATTGCATAATATTAGATGCATGTTAGGAACATTGCATCTTATATGTCATGAACGGTCCCCAGTAACCTTGTGTTGCATGTCTCGACGCTTCAAATGTCCGTCCAATCCCAAGCGGAATTTGGGGGTGTCACACAAGATACTTAATTCCAAGTCCTAATAGTTAGATCAACTCTTTCATACACTCTAAAGTATGAAGAGTCAATGCTATGAATATCAACATGATATCTAGTCTTCGATTAAGGTCTGGCTTCTCTTCAACCAATCGTATCCATCGATCCATCTTGTCCATCCTGATCTGGTCCTGATACAACTTCTACCATTCCAATGAGAATGGTAGTGGAAATACCACAGTAAGATTTCTTGAAATCTTTGTAAGTTAAATAACCAACTGGTACAGAGATAAATTATGCATAATAAATGATAAACATGAGATGCATGCTATGTAGAAATTAGTATTTGTCTCCCATCCAGATTCCTCAATTTTTTCAGAAAATATTTGATGCATATTTTCTTACAATAATATTTTTCACTTCAACCTTACAAAACATAATATTTGATCATTATTAAAGCCATCATTAACATAAACAATAACATCATAACGTATGGTATCATCACAACTCCTCATTATGTACCATGAGTACCTACTGGTGATGTAGTACAACTAATGTTGAAACTGCGTTATCTACAGACTTGTTTTCAATGCATTGGTAACATAACATTTCATCATAACATCGTAACATATGCACCCACCAGCCTTAGGTGCCATAAAAATTGACTTCGCTCTGGTATTATTTAAAAACAATCCATTCGGAGCCCGTTGACTGTTATTTGTCAATCCAAGGGTTACCACTCCATTTTTACTCACTCCTTAGTGGGTAAAGGGTTCTTTGTCCTAGCCTTTGGGGTCATGACAAAAATTTATATTTTCATGCTATGCTTGAAAATGATTTTCATGACATGTAAAGCATTTTTTTAAGAAGAGCGGGAAATCACATGTCCAATAGTGATACCCTCCCAAATTTATTAATAAAGCCCTAACTTATAGCGGAGGAATACCGTGGTAACAATCAAGGCCCATGGGAAAACCCAACAAGACTACAACCAAGAAAACATTCTATGATAATCCTATGGAATGAATAAGAAAACCAAACTACAAAAAACCAGACAACTAGCATCTTAAAGATGGGAGGGCTAAGAAATCTAAACAGAGCAATCCTCTAAGAATCCGAGGCATATCACACTTAATAGAAAAAAACAACTCGGCGTCTGAGGCCCCTTCCTTGGCTAACCAATCCGCCACCATATTACCTTCATGAAACACTTGTCGAAATCGGTAATGCATAGTGCGAGACAATCAAACAAGTTCTTCCCAAAAACCCTCTAGGTACCACACACCACATCTTCCTCTATTCCACCAAGAAATAACCACCATCGAATCCATTTCTAATATCACATAAGAAATATGTAAAGATTTACAAATTCTCAAACCTTGAAGGAGTGCCAGAAGTTCCACTTTGTTATTAGAATCGAAACCAATATGAGAGGCATAAGCCTGGACAAGACGACCTGAGTCATTTTGAATAACCCCACCAATGCCACAAGTGCCCGGATTTCCCATACTACTACCATCTGTATTCAATTTGTACCATCCCAACGGCGGTTCTAACCACTTAACCACTTTGAAACAAGGAGTTTTAGGCAAAACAACTTAATCTGCAAGGCCTTTAGAATCATGCCATCCTGGCGAGACAAATTAATAGGATTCTTTGCTGCATGACAAAGGAAACCTAGCCACACACAAATAGAATGAACAACAACTTCATGAGTTTCCAGAATACCTTCCATACGAGCAAGGCATCTTCTCCTCCATAGGTGCCTAGTAACAATGATGGGAAGGATGCCCACTATAAAATCCACCTGAGAAGAAGAGCTAGCACGCCTGAACCAAGACCCATAATTCTGCTTCCAAGATCTGCCAAGAGGAATACCAAACAGAGTGCCAAAAAATGACCATACTTTTTTAGGAAAATCACCCTAAAAAAGCACATGATTAATATCTTCAAGATGCCTACATTACAACAATCACATTTGGAAACAAGAGGAATACCAATTCAGTGCAATGTTTCATCCACACTCAAGGCCATGTGCCAAGCCCTCCAAAAATGTATAGACATTTTTAATGGAAGACTTTTTTGCCAAATCCAATTGTGCCAACCAAGAGTAAAACCTCTGATACAAATACAATGCCAAGCAGATTTAGTAGAGAACATACCTGTCTCTGTAGGAGTCCAAACAAGCACATCCTTTCAAGAAGAAGGCCCAAATAAAGAGACTAAAATCTCATCCACATTCTCCTAACCAACTAAGTTTCTCTAGAAGATCGACATCCCAATTATCCGACAGCCTGCACTCTTTAACTTTTAGCATGGGGGAACCCACTAATTTCATCTCATTAATTAAGGGACCATTATCCCTCTACTTGTCATACCAGAAAAAAAATCTCTCATTCTCTAAGTTTCCACTTAGAATTATTTAGCAACAGCGGGATACAATTAGCAACCATTCTCCAAAATCTAGACCCTTTGGTGGCCTCCATTAAAAACCAAGGCTTTGAACCCACATATTTTGCTTCGAAAAAATTAGCCCATAGTGAAGTACCTTGTAAAAGATTTCTAGCAAAGTGCATAGGTAAGGCTCTCTGAATGTCTTGGAGATGCCGTAACCCAAGACCACCTTCTTCCATAGGGGTGCAAAGATATTTCCAAGCCACCCATTTCTTTTTATCTCTCCCATCGGACTCTCCCCAAAAGATGGAGCTCATCAACCTGTGAAGCTTGGTGATAGTAGTTTGAGGGACATGTAAAACAGCCAAGAGGTGAATCACCATGTTAGATATAACATGCCTAACAGAACTAGTTTTCAACGAGAAGATAATAGTCGCATCTTCCAACCATTGATTTTGTGCCTCACATTATCCACCATGCCTTCTACATAAGACTACTTAAGGTGCCCCAGAATAATCGAAACACCTAGATATTTGAAAGGAGAAGTCCCTTCCATGAACCCAGTACGACGTAAAAGACTCCGCTTGCGCATAGGGGAAATTTTGTCTGAACAATATAACGTTGATTTCTGAATATTGATAGACTGACCCGACTAGCTCTCATATTGACTCAGAATGATCTAAAGTACTCGAACCAATCTCTGACTTCCACTAGAAAAAATCATTACATCATCAGCATACATCAAATGATAAATAATAGGCGTACCTCGAGCCTAATAGAAACGACCAAATGAGAAATACTTTCACGACATGTAAAGTATGCTTCATGTGAAAATGACAATTTCATATGATATGCAAAAATGGTGGAAGTTCTACATGTCATGTAAGCAAGTAACCAAAATGTATCATATAGTATGATGTTTCATGCTCAAATGTCATTTATATCATGAATGTGACAATTATCAATAAATCATAAATAAATTACCAAAGTGTAAGTTAGAGGCTAACTTACAAACTCTATGAAGTTAGAGAATCGTTGCGGTTGTAAAAAAAGTTATTCTAAGTTAGGATTTGAACCACTAAGGAAGATGTTCATAATCAAAAGGATTAAAAAAATTTTATTTACAAAACTACCCTTAAACTTTCCAAAATTGCCACTAAGGCCCTAAATTCTCACTATTTACAATTCCGCCCCAAACTTGACCAAAATTCACAAATCTCATATTTTCGTTATAAAATCATCTAAACCCTTAGAATTACAAGATTAAAATCACAACTATGTCAAACTTACCCAACCCGTGGCATGCATTTCTTAAGGCTTATATGTGATTTCAAGTTTAAAACCTTTATAGATGCGTGTGTGCTCAAATTTCATAAAGTGGAAAGTATAAATATAACCTTAGGGACAATTTAAAAACTTAGCTTCAGGTCATACAAATTCATCCCAACACTTAAGCATGGATTAAGGCCAAATTACTACTAAACCATCCATTAAGCATATGTAGGATGTTTCTAGCTTTCTTTTACCTAGAGATGTTTTAAAATCTAACTAAATCATGCATTTCCATTCTTATCCCAATCAAAAGGATTTTATAAATGCTCATTATTCAAGCCTAGGCATTTAAGCAAAACTCCACAAGTTAAACTTAAATAAAGTAAAACTGATACATGCTAGATGATCAACATAAGATATGAATTTATAACCTATCATGGCATGCTTTCAACCTCAAGTTTATACCTTCAAATTTTAATCTAAGACATTAGTGAATCATATAAAATCATATTAAGACATGCCATGGATAAAAATTCAACCCAAAGTAATTTATTCATTTAATATTCCCGCATTGACTCGGTTTGCATTTAGCATGATAATCCTCAATAAAACACAATTAAACTTTTATTACCATGCCCTAAATTAAAGCCTAACATGCTATACTAACACTAAACAAAGAATAGGACAGCGTTAATTACAAAAATCGTGACCCTTGAGCTCCTAACACAACCTCTCTTTAAGAACTCTCTCAAATAGACTCGGTTTCACTCTTTCTTCACACTAAGAGGGGATGGCTCTCAAGATGTGACATCCTGAATTTTCATGAGGAATCGTATTTACATTTTGTATGGATAATGGCGTGTCTTTGAATTTTTGGTCAAGTATGAAGAGCCTCATAGGCTAATTTCTTTTCTTTTATGGGATATGGACCTCTTAGATTAAGGCTTGTTTGCTTTCAAAAGAAAGTAGAAAGATTTGGCCCAAGGGAATAGGCCCATGTAAAGTGTTTGCTTTGGAAAGGCCCAAGTTAGATCATTGATCAATGAGAAGGTGACACTTGGCATGGAAGGATTTTTTGGTCTTTTGGAAGAAGGATAAGTTGACACTTGTCAACCATGCATTTGATCTAGAGGTGAAAAGTGGAAGAAGCAAGAAAGAGAAAATTGGGTTTCGGTTTTTGGAGGTGTAGGCACCACGTTTGCAAGCTCAAGTCTCCATGGACACATGTCAAGCTAAGACAAAAAGTTAATTGTGAGTTCCAAGAATGTGTCATACTAGGGAAGGCAAAAAGATATGTTCTAGGAAAACATTTTGAGGAAGAAATGGGCATGTGACCGACGGCTACAAGGGAGAGAGGCAAAAAACAAAAAGCAAAACGCAAAAGTGCCTAGGGAATGACACAAAGTCACCTCAAGTGACATAGGGATTTCAGAAATCCAAGAGTGAGCACACACACTCATGCCAGGTGTCAACCATGCACACTAGAAGAGTGGTTTGGAAGATTTAGGTTTTGAGGAAATTACCTTTTAACCTCTTGGTGCATTGAACTTGGACATAGGAAGAAGGGCAAAATGGAGAATGAAGCAAGTGAAGGGTTTCGGTTTGGGGAGAAAGGAGCCACACAACAAACACCTTTGGTCTTCCCCATGCAAGTCCCATCTTGAGGGAAAAAGGGATGCCACTTGTCTTGCATGCATTGGTTGATGAAAACCTAGAGGGACACTATATAAGGGAGGAGCCGAAAATGGGGGAGACCTTTTTGCAAAAAGTTTCTTGTTTCTCCTAGTGTATTTTGGCCATCACCTTTTCTCTCTCTCTAAGTCTTCATTTTCCCACACTTTCTGTGACGCCCCCAAATTCCGCTTGGGATCGGACGGACATTTGAAGCATCGAGACATGCAACACAAGGTTACCTGCCCCCGTTCATGACATATAAGATGCAATATTCCTAACATGCATCTAGCATTATGCAATATTCGCAGCGGATATTTTTTTCTTCAGCAATACTATGCACCAAACTGAAATATTCCAAATACTTTAAACATACTTCATACATAATGACGTACTAAACAACTGAGATCACAATATTAGTCCATATGGTTGTGATCAAAAGAGTGCTGGAGATTGAACTCCACAAATACAAGTAGTAACCTTAGGTAACTATTGTACTACCATCTACGACGCACCATCGATTAGTCGATCGTTTCCAGTTGGCCGATTCTCGATTCTCCTTCAGATCCTGTAATAAGATCTACCATTCGGGGGGAATGGTAGTTGGGACTACCACAGTGAGATTTGATTACAAATCTCAGCAAGTTAACAGGAAACTTCCACACAGGTAAATGATGCATGCATGGCAGTAAAAGCATGAATGCATAATCAAATCATAAGTAATCATAGCATAACTTGACATACAACATAACATAACTGGCATAACTTAAACTGAAACTGAAGCTTAGCATGAACGTGACTTGAAACATAACATGGACTTGAAACATAACATGAACATGAACATGCATAATTTGAACATGAACTTGAGCATGACATAACATAAATGTGAACTTGGAACATAACGTAACATGAACTTGGAACATATTATTGTCTCATGGGATTACCATGATTGCATGAACGTAAACTTGAACATAACATAACGTGAAACATGACTTGAACTTGGAATCTTATTCAATAGACTTAATCATTAAAGTGACCATATGGGTGCTACACAGGTCCCCTTGAGCTGTGTCCCTGCCGATTACCGCATCACATCACAGGTTTCTATACCAGCTGTGAGTGCGTTAATACGTACTCCACAGTTGTTGTGGCCCCACGTATTCTACGTGTCACAATTGCTGTGTCTCACGTAGTGTATGCTCCACAGTTGTTGTGGCCCCATACTTCATGCTCCACAGTTGTTGTGGCCCCATGACTTATCTGTTTGTGCCACACTTGCTGTGGACACACGTAACATAATGTGTGGCACCATCGGCGTTAGTGCCTGGCGCGCTCCGGTGACCAGCTAATTAGGCCCCATTCGCAACCTGTTGACTGTACTTCGTCAACCCAGGGAATTTCACACCTATTTAGACACTCCAGCGTGAACAAAGGAGTTCCACTAGGATATTACCCCATCCTAGTGCTTAGGGTCGTGATTGACATGAATGACTTAACTGGCAGACATGACATTTCGTAACGTGACATAACATGAACGTGACATAAAAGACAGAAATCTTGACGTAACATAACGTGACATGAACGTAGGACGACAGACATGACATACTTCGAGACATAAATGTAACAGAGAACATTTCATAACATGTCATACATGTAACATGCAACATTTCGTAACATGGCATACCATATAACAGACAACATTTCTTAACGTGGCGTAACATGTGACAATGAATATTACATGACAAGAAATACATGTAACAGATGGCATACTTAACTTAACATGACATACTTGCAATGTATAGCATGTATAGCAATACGTGACAGAATATCTTGTGTAACAAATGAATAATTCATGACAAAATAAATTCTGTGTAACAGATAAATATGTAATGACTTGGCATGGCACATATGATAGCATGCATACATACAATTTAGTTCCCGTACTTATCACACATACACATTAAATTGATAGTAAGTTAAAAGCTAACTTACCTCGATCTTTGCGCTTCGAGACAAAACTCAAGTGCGATCACGGGAAACTGAAAATAGTGATTTCTAAAAATTAGAACTTAATCACTGACAATTAGGAATATGGAAAAATATCAACTTAGAGTAAAATTACCATTTTACCCTCTACATGTGGGAAAATGAACATTTTACCCCTAACTTAAGGATTTTGCATCCTAACTCCAAAAATCACCAAAATTTACATACCTTATGTAAATTTTATCCTAAGCTCAAATATCAATTCAAAAAAATTTAAAACTAAACACAACCATCAAAACTCTATATGGCCGAAACTTACAAGGCTATTTCCTTTACTTTTTGTTGTAATTTTTTCAAATCTCAAAACTCATGATTAAACCAAAATTTTTCTTCTACTACACTCATAACATATTCTTAAGAATAAACATGTTTTGAATCATTAACAAAAGTCATCAAAATCACTAAAACCATACTTGAACTTTTTGGTTTCTCTTCTAAGTTCAAAACAGAATTTTGTTTCTAACTTGTTTTGATCAACCTCTTGATCCATGACTTATAAAGAAGTGATCTTCAAACCAAAACATCACATGGTTCAAAAAGGTGTCCTAAAACAGATCCAAGCTTCAAACTCAAGATCACATGGGTAAACATCAACCAAAACATAAATTTAGCCAAGAACATCATCACTTTGGCCTAACCGAATATCTCCTTGCATAAAATTTCATATGTTCGAAACTAACTTCAAATATCTTCAAAATAATATTCTAACATGTATATAAGATGCTTAGGATCTTCCAATAAAAATATCAAAACCAAAATGTCACATGGTTTACAAAGGTGTCCAAAAATAGATCCAAGGTTCAAACTCAAGATCACATGGTTAAACATCACCCAAAACATAAATTTAGCCAAGAACATCATCACTTTGGCCTAACCAAATATCTCAATGCATAAAATTTCATATCTTTGAAACTAACATCAAATATCTTCAAAATAACATTCTAACATGTATATAAGATGCTTAGGATCTTCCAATAAAAATATCAAAGCCATTGGAATAAGATTAAACCATAAAAGATTTAAACTTTCTCAAAACAGAAACTGTTTTTCCTCTTCCAGTTTCTAAGTTTCTAGACCTAAGAAAATATTTCACCAAAACTTTTAATCATGCAAAAAATCCTCAACCAATAATCATATACACATGTTAACAGTACTCCATAAAAATTTCGGACCAAGATCTATTCATTAGCTTGGTCAAAAACTCCAAAATATAACACACTCTCCAGTTTATCGCCCAGAATGACCTTTCTGGGATATAAACAACATTTTACCGATCAAATGATCTCCAAATGGAACGAGTAAGGTATCCACGTAAACTAGACTCCAAAATAAACAACTTTAATGAAGGAAACGTTCCGAGAAAATACTTAAAAAAGCTTCGAAACAGGCGTTCAAAAGAGGTAAGAAAAACTGCCCGAGAGTGTCTTTTGTGTTCTATGGAGGAAAAGTGTAAAGGAGAGTTGCTTTTCGTGGGAAGTGGACTGAAGAGCCTCTTACACAAGTTATGGAAAGTGATAGGACTGAAGTGTTGGCCTTTTCTCCTCATAAAAATCAGTCCAAGTTCTTTTCTTATGGTGGAGTGTAAGAGTGAAAGAGTGAGGTGGCCCTTTAGCTAAGTATTTCAAGAACCTTCTAGGCCCTTCTTGTAAAGATCTGGCCAGCCAAGTGGGGGTACAAAACTTAGCCATGAAGCAATCATATGGTGACCAAATTCGTGGGGCTTAATGGGCCTAAACCGAATGGGTCTAAATTTTGGGGTTTAAAGAGGGTTTGGGTTGCTATCAAGCCCAAATCCAATATCACTTGGTCCAATCAATTTTTCAAGGTTAACAAGGTTGGATAATGATGTTATAACACAAATTTGAAGGATTAATAGCATGTGGAAGTGATTTAATCAAGTGATTAAACACAATGCTAGAAATCGGATTAGAAAATGTTTGGAGGCCAACTTTAGGGTTTTGGAGAAACCGTTTAGGGTTCCGATTTCAACAATGCTTTTGGGCTTTCAATTGGATTTCCACCATTTAGGGTTTTACTAGGATGGAAACCCACTTTCGTCTGGCACAATTTGGTTGAGCAGATGAAACAAAGTTTTGCTTAAGTGGCATGATTTTAAGCTTGATTCCTTCAAAATGCTCCTCATGGGGCCAAGTGTCTAATATTATTCACTAACTGTGACTAAGATTTTGCCAAGTGTCCAAATAAAAGTTATCTAATCTAATTTGGACATTCCATACTGTGATTTTAAAACACTGCAATTGGTGCGCTTATCGAAGTTACTATTCATTCCGAAAAATTGAATCATAAACTTAACACTAAAAATTCTTAAATATACATATTAACCTACAGTGAAAATATTTTAACAAAATTCAACCTCGAAGTGCCCCTAAAAATAAATTCACAATTTTCAACAGACGTTTCGTCCGGAATTAATAGGCTATTGCGCCATAAAATCCTAAATAATCCACTGAGTCTAATGGCGTAGACCATAATGCATTATGACACTTCTAACTACCTAAAAAAAATAAAACTCATATTTCTAGCACTATAGTGAGTGATAACACTGACTATGTTGACAGACTAAAACCTATGCGATTGGTTGATTCGTAAAAGCTTATGGGATTTTTACGAGATTCCTAAAGTTAATAGAAATTCAACCAATGAATTTGTAGCGGGCTGTTACACTTACTGCATTGGTACCATGCATCTGAATGGCCACCTGATTAACAGTTTTGAGCTTATCTTACACTTGATCTTATGATTAAGCTACTTACTTTGTAGTGTTGCTTCCTAAACTTTATGACACAAAATCAATCACGGTGCGATGGAGGGACAACAGTTGTTGTGATTAGGAGGGAGGAAGACATGATAGTGGCTTGCTATGTTTCATGGTGGGGGAGATGAGGGTACAACATGCTAAAGGTAAAAAGAGAGCTAAAACCAAAAAGTCTAGGCTTGAAGAGGTAGGTGCATGTATAATGCACGAGACTCTATTTATAGGATGGTATGGGTTTAGTTTAGGAATTTTAAGGTTAAGAGGATTCTATAAATTGTAATCCTAGTGTGTTTGAAATTAAAGACATACTCTAGCAGTTCATTTAACGTAGGATTGAGAGTGACTGAGCTGTGTAGGGAACTTCAATCAGTGATAATTTTAAATTGAAATAAATTTCTAATGACCGATCTTTAAATTCTAAAAGGAGTCTAACTCCTTCAATAAATAATAAATGAGATTTAACCTAATTATTGAGCCTAATTAAAACTCCTAATCAACCTCAATAATTTATTACTCGTGAGCTTATCCAATATGGCCCATTAAAAATAATTTAGGACTGATAAAAATTATCAATATTCCAACCTTAGAGTTATTGTGCCAAGTCGTTACATTATGACATGTGCTTGACTTGAAAAATAACGTGACTGCACTAGGCATAACCTGACTTGATTGAGCTGAACATGACATGAACATGAGATCTTGTTCAACATATACATGGTTTATTAAATGTGAACACGTGGATGCTACATTAGTCCCCTTGAGTCGTGTACTCTTGCTGATACCGCATCACATCATAGGCATCTGCTCCAGTTGTGAGTACGTCCTGATTACTAAACTGATTTAAAAAATTGATAAACACGTAATTGGCACCACCAACGTTGGGTGCCTAACTTCACTCCGGTAATCGGTTACTTAAGTTCTATTCAAAACCCGTTGACGGTACTTTTCAACCCAATGAATTCTACACCAGTTTAAACACTCCATCGTAGATAATGAAGTTCTACTAGGATAACACCCCATCCTAATACTTGGGAACATGATAAAAGTAACAGACTCCAAATGACTTGAAAATATTTTTCATGACATACTCTATGCATGTGACATGGCATGACATATAACAAAATGAACGTGTGACAGATGACATGGCACAACATGGCTTGTAACAGATAAGCATGTTATTTAAATGGCATGGCATGGCATGGCATATTATAACAATTTATACTAATCATAAGTTAGAATAATATGACAATAATAGTCTTACGACCATAGATACATAAATACACTGTAAGTTAGAAGCAAACTTATAGTGATTTAGCGTTACATAAAGTATAGCGTGAAAAAGCATGAACTGAAATAAGATATTTCTAGAGTTAGTCTACATACAGTTCTCATTTGGGGATTACTCATGGAAGCCCATACAATTATGTTTAAAACATTTTAAAATTACAATAATAACCTTTTCAAAATGATTTTTTTTCCTTTTACCCCATTCATTAATGAGACTGCACACACAATCCCCCACTCGAGACTGCAAATAGAATTTTTCATATTTATAAGGGTTAAAATATATCACTAAATACTTAGAAATATAAAATTTTATTGACTTATGGCTAAAATTGCAAAGTTACTCTTCTATTTGTGGAAAATTACAATTTTGCCCCTAAAGTAAAGATTTTGCATACTAACTCCAAATCTTACCAAAATAACATAAGTTTTGTCCTAGATCCAAATATTCAATCAGAAAAATTTAAAACAAAGCACAACTAGGAGAACCATGCTTAGGTCTATTCACATACAAAGGTCAAAAACTTGATTTTTGTTCAATTTGACCAATCATAAACTAATATGCTTAAACTAATTTTTGAAACATTCAAAATCTGACAAGACTCAAAATACGCATTTCATAAAATCTTAAACTCACTACATAAAAAAAAAAGGCCAAAACACTAAGTTTATGTCTAATAGGATCAACACTTGATGTTCTTGATCTAATGCTTTCCAAATCAACTCCAAGAACTCTAAAAGTCTATAATCACACTCCTAACATGTTCATCATTCAAACCTAAGTGATATCATGCTTGATCAGACAACCAAAATCACAAAACACTTCATAAAGAAATTGGCTTGCACTAAAACACCAAAATTGTGTATGCTTTTGACTTGAAACCAAAATGACTAGATCCTTGATTCTCATGAAATAAAACTTCAATAAATATAACCATATACCTCATATTCAAGTTTGGACTTGGTCTAAGCATTAAATCGAGCATCAATTGGAGAAAACTTCATTAAAATATAACTCATACCTGAGAGCATGTAGATTGAGTCCTAAACAAACTCTTGCATGTATAAAATCACTCCATCAAATATCTAAAAAGTATTCTCCAAAAATAAACTCTTAACACATAGATCAAAGCCTCAAGAACATAATATATGAAGATCAAGTTTCCATAACCAAATATCACAATATCACCAAAACGGAAATTGTTTTGAGTCATCCAGTTTCTAACTTTCCAAAATTACGCAAAACTATTTATAAAAATATTAACATGCTATAAATCCTAACATAACATACATATTAACATGTTAAAACTTCACCATAGTAGTATCTACCTGAGATCTCACCAAAACCGTTACAAAACTTACCAATTTACACACAACCATCAAAACTGTCTCAACTATGACCTTTGCATGTTCAAACCAAACTTTCATCAATCAAATTTCCATGAACAATTACCCAGCATATACCAACGTAAACTAGACTAAACAATGAAAAAAATACATGAAGATGGAGTTATGATAATTGATTTACAAAAGTGTTGGAAATGCAACATAAAAAGGGCCAGAAATCTACCTCAAGAGTTCTCTCGGTTTCTCTCTCAACAAGTGATGAAAACACACAAAGTGTGTAAAGGAAATACATGGGGCGTGAGATATAGAGATAGAGGATGACATGAGGGTGGATAAGTGACCCTTGGATGAGAGGATGACAGCCAAAAGGTGGAGGAAAAGTGGGCTGCACATCTGCTATCTCCTGCTGCCAAAACTAGCCAAGTGGATGGGCTAGAGTTTGGGTAGTCTTTTTTCCATCAAGTGACTATTGGAGGCTATCACTTGAGTGGATGTCAGCCATAGACTTGGACTTGGGAGGGGGAAGAAACTTCCTCAATAATCTTGCCTTGGTGGTTGTTTTCGGTGGGCCTAACCGAAGGGCTTCAATTTGGGGCATAAAGAGGGTTTCATTTGGGGTTTCAGCTGGATCAAGTCCAAATCAAAATTTTCTTGGCCCAATATGATTACCAAAATATAAAAAGAGTGGTTAAGGGTGTATGAGTGTATAATTGAATGGTTAATAGCATTTGAAAGTGATTAAACACTTAATCAAAACCTGCTACTAAAGCATATAGAAACAAGTTTAGGGTTTTAGCCAACACATGTGGTTTGTTGATTGGATTATAAAGGTCTGGGATTTTAATAGGGTTGAAACCCTATTTTGGTTGACCAAATAGTCTTTTGGTAGGCCGGAATAGTGTTTGCATTGGCAAGATCATATGGCTTGATTTGCACTCCATTCCATCACACTGAAGTCTCTAAGTGACAAGTGTCCTACTACTATTCTAATGAGTGGCTAGAATTATGTCATGTGTCCATCCAAAAGTAGTCCTAATGATTCTAAGTGGATTTAGACATTCTAAATGGCGATTTGACAATCGTTTGAACTAGTTGCCACATGGTGCTATCTTGAGTGCTATTCATTCGAAAAATTGTGAAAATTATTATTGCTCTATAAAATTCTAAATAATGATACGAGTCTCGTGGTGCAATTCATTTCACAAACCTTGAATTCTAAGTGTCTAGATTAAATAGAAAAAAGACACTCGTGGTTACTGTTCATCTGAAAAATGAAAAATGTATTATTGCACCGTATAATCCTAAATAATTATCATACAATTCATTTCACAAACTTATACTACTAATTACCTTAAATAAAGAGAAAGGTAACTCTGTTACCATAACAGATCGGGATCTGACTATACTGATAGATTAGAACCTATTCAGTTGCTCGATTCATGAAATGTTTGGGATTTCATGATGTTATCTAACATCTAAAGAAATTTATCCATTGAATTTATTTCAGGCTGTTACATATATAAGTAAAAAAAGTTAATTCACTCCTAAAAGACTTCAAACAACCTCACGGACTCACACCTTCCTGCAAAGATATCTTCATGATGTAATGTAACTTTCTTCATGTTCCCAAGTACATGTAGTAATCGAAACTCTTTCAGGTTTTTATTTTTATTTTTATTTTTATTTATTTATTTTTTTTTATTGGCAAACAATTTTTTATTAATCAAAAGAGTAGGGAAAAACCTAAGTATACGGGACATATACAAGAACAACGTCTAAGCGTGCTAGTTTAACAAGAAAACCATGGAAGGTCATGCCATGAAAATCAATTACAATCGACCAATGGAGTAAAATATTGAAAAACAAAGTTCTAAGCTCATCCATTGATCACTCTTGGTCGTCAAAGCTTTTATCATTCATTTCCCTCCAAATGCACCACCATAAGCATATTGGTATCATCTTCCATATGGATGCAATTCGAGAGTTGCCCCGAATGTCTCTCTAAGAAGCTAGGCTTACTCTTCTCGGCATCACCCAAGCTAATCCCAAATGAGCAAAGACTTCATTCCACAAAGTCATGGCAATCACACAATGATGTAGTAGATGGTCAACGAACTCTCTGCTCTTCTTGCAAATACAACACCAATCCATGACTATGATTCTACATTTCCGCAAGTTGTCTTGAGTAAGAATCTTCTCCAAAGAAGCCGTCCATACAAAAAATGTTGCCTTTAGTGGTACCTTTATCTTCTAAATGGTCTTCCATGGAAACGTATTTGTCTTGTGCATGGTCATGATATCGTAAAAAGATTGGACTGTGAATATCCCCTTCTTAGAGGTACACCAAAATATCTTGTCTTCACCTCTCTAACAAACATGTGGAGTACACAAGGTCAAAGAACACTGAAAAAATAATCAATTTCTCAATCTTGTGCATCTCTAAGGAATGTAACATTCCATTGGGGAAGACCTTTGGAGATGATTAATAGATCTGCAATCAAGACTACTTTCATTCTTGTTAAGTCATAAACTTGTGAAAAAACTTCCTTGAGTGCTGTATCGCCGTACCATACATTATTCCAAAATTTGAGCTTCAATCTGTTACCCACAGTAAAGCGAGGATTTGCTGCATATGTGTCCCAACCTCTTCTTATATGCTTCCATAGCCCCACTCCATAAGGCCCACTCGCCTCATTAGAACACCATCCTCCTCGTGGTTCCCATGCTTCAATGAGATAATGATTCCCCACAAGCCCACCCCCCTCCCCCCACACGTTCATAGTGCTATCTCCATAACCATTTGCCAAGGCAAAGCTTTGTTGAAACATTTCAAGTTTCAAATTCCAAAACCTCCTTCTATAATGGGAGAGCAAATTATAGCCCATTTCACCAAGTGGAAGTTAAACTCATCATTTATCGCCTCCCCTCCCAAAGAAATCACATTGGAGTTTCTCCATGCAGTGAGCCATCCTAGTGGGGAGGGGAAATAATGAGAGGAAACAAGTTGGAAAATTGGCAAGAGTGCTTTTGATTAGGGTCACCCTACCCCCTTTGGATAGATACATCCTCTTCAAACTAGCTAATTGCTTCTCCATCTTTTCTAGGACATCAACCCAAATGGCTTTCGATTTGAACGTACTGTCGAACGGGAGGCCAAGATATCTCATGGGTAGCTAAGATATCTTACAACTCAAGAATGTCATACTCTCCACATTAGGAACATTCGTCATTGACACTCCTTCTAACTTAGCAAAGTTCACCATCAACCTTGATGCAGCTTCAAAGCATAATAGGAGAGCCCTCAAGGTTCGAATTTGATCATATTTGGCCTGACAAAAGATTAAGGTATCATCAGCTAATAATAAATGAGATATGTTGATTGAATCAGTGAGAGCCTCCCCCACTAAGAATCTAGATATGAATCCACCCTCCACGACACATGAGATCATCTTACAAGCCACACAAAAGATTAAGGTATCATCCATTTTTGTCTCCAAGATATTTCTTCCAAAAGAGAAACTTGTTCAATGTCTACAATCACTTGGGCTTTACAAGCCCTATCTACTTCAAATAGTTCCCTCTCCTCTTCCACTCCCTCCAAAAGAGTATTTTTTTGGTCTTCCACATCACCAAATATTTGCTCATTCCACACCTTAACTATTTCTTCAGAGACTTCAATTTGCAAGCCAGGATATAGCTGAGATTTCCAAACAATTGGAAAGAAGACCACCATTGTCGAACTCTGTTAAGAAAACCCTCTAACTTCAACTACATGTTCTCAAACTTGAAGTACCATGGGCCACTACAAAGACCTTCGCAATCCAAGAGGATGGGAAAGGGATCGGAACATAACCTAGGAAATCTCTTTTGAATAAGGTACATATAGTGTGCTTCCCAATGTGGTGAAATTAAAAATCTATAAAGCCTTGACCAAGAAGGGTGTTCTCGATTGCTTGACCAAGTGAATGAACCACCCACAAGATGAATATTTAGTAAATGTGTCTAGAAATGAAGTTAGAAAAGTCTACCCTTGGTGGGTTAAAGCTTGAACCACACAATCTTTCACTCGGGAATCAAGTGGCTTTCAAGTCACCACCAATACACCAAGTTACATCTCATACATAGCTTAGTCCAGTCAGCACATCCCATAATAAGCTTCATTCTGTAATACCCTGCTCTTTCTTCTTACGTACGCTTCTTCTTTTTGACGGTATGTTTCGTCTTTATGACATAAGCAAATCCCGAAGGCAGAGATTATGTGATCATCTGCCCTTCTCACGAGCGACTGCGAGCCACGTTATGCGTGTCGAACCTTGATGTCGTGTCTCGAAAGATATCATTTGACTTCTAGGGCACGCCCGGTGTTTTAAAGATGCTGGAAATATTTATAAGGAGTATTTCCATTATTATTGAATTAAGATTTATCTTAAATATGACAATCATAATATTCTTGAAAAGCTCTAAAAATATTATAATTGCTGGAAATCATTTTAATATTATTATTAAAATGATTTCAATTATTTAAGGTATTATTATTATTTTTTTTTAATAAGAGCCGGACACCACTAAACGCAGCCCCGTCCCAATTTTATTAAAGAACAACCTCACTTATGGCAGAGGAATACCGTGGAACAAACAAAAATTATCCAACACCAAAATAAAACAAAACAAACCCAACGCCCAAAAACCATTGAAAAAAACCCAAGAAAATATGAGACCATTACTTCCTTAAGGAAGGACATCCCAAAGCATCTAACCTAATTATGCCCCTCAATAGCCTCGGTATGCACTCACCAAGTAAGAACCTCCTAGTGAGACCCTCCTCACCTTTCCTTGCCAAAAAATCCACTGCTTTGTTACCTTCTCTAAATTGATGCACCACTACAAATTGAACTCCATCTAATTCTTGAAGGAGATCATCCCAATAATCCCAAAGATACCATAAATTACAACCTCACTTCTTCACCCAATCCACCACAACCTTAGAATCACACTCGAAAATAACATTGAGACAATTCATCTCTTTACAAAGCCAGACCCCTTGAAGTAAAGCTCTCAACTCAGCCTCATTATTCGTTCTGAAACCGTAATGAGCAGAAAAACCTGCTATCATTTGCCCCCTATGGTCCCGCAAAACACCACCCCCACCACAATTCCCTGGATTACCACGACAACTTCCATCCACATTTAATTTCCACCATCCCATAGTTGGTTTCAACCAAGCAACCTGCAATGGATTACGTGCTACCTGTTCTGGGATATTCATATCCAAAGCCTTCAAGACATGTGCATCAACTTTAGAGACCTTCTTGGCATGCAAACCATTAGCCAAAATACCCAGCCATATCCGAACAACTCTCCAAACTTCCATAGCACTGGATTGAACTCCCTCCATCCTAGCTTGACAGCGTCGATGCCATAACCTCCAAGTAATAACACTTGGTAACAGACCCACTAAAATACCCTTTTGCATTCCTCGTTTAGCACTTGCCATCCAAGCTTCTACCCGGTGTGCCTAGGTCTTGGATTGTACACCAATGCCCAGCGCTAGTGAAGCACAATGCCAAACCTACTCTGCAATCTCCCCAGTAGCAAGCACATGATCTGGAGTCTCGGTTTGTGGAAGATGACAGCAGCTACACTTTGAAGCCATAACAACTCCACGGGTCTGCACCTTAGTGTCCGTTGCTAATAAATTAAATCGTGCCCTCCACATACAAACTGATATTTTCTATGGCAAATATTTACTCCATATCCAATCCATCTGTAACACCCCGTATTTTAGTGTAATTTTTTTTACTGAAGGGATTTTTATTATTTATTCAAAAATTTATCCTTCTATTTTAAAATTGGTTGGATTTTTTTAGTGAGTTTATTTCTATGATTTTAATTTGTTAAATTGGTGAAAATTATTTTATTGTGTGCTTTCTTGATATTTATTTATTGTTATGCATTTAAATTGCTTTTAATATTTAAATTAATCACTGGGTGATTTAATTATTTCAATTTGACTTTACCATTACGTTTAAATTATTTTATTTAACTTATGGTTTTAAAATCGTTTCCGTTGGATCATTTTCGTGACCCAAGTTATGAGGATTGGACCTCATTTCTTTTCCCCTCTTTTTCTTTCCTCTCCTTTTCTTTTCCTTTTTTTTTTCTTTTCTCCTTTTTCTTTCGGTTTCTTCTCTCCTGCGCGATCTCTCTCTCTCCTCTCCTCCGCCCGTTTCCTTCTCTCCCTCCCAGCACCGCCGTCCGCCGGCGATGGTCGACACCGCCCAGCCCCTCCGCTTCCCCTGCCGCCGACGAAGCTACCCCTCCATTTTTAGCCTCCCTTGTGCCGCCGTTAGCCACCACGAGACCCACGAAGCCGCGGCACTCTTTCCGCCACTGCGCCGCCGTCGTTCCACCACCGGCCACCATCTTCCTACCACTTCATCCCCGACCTCTTGGCAACCCAATGGACCCAACCCCGGCTCCGATCCGTCACCGGTGAAGCACAACCAAGCCCATCTCCGATTTCGGCCTTTGGCCTAAAAACACCCCTTGCGCCGCCACCCACGGCAAACCACCACCACCATTGGCTTCACCGACCTCTCTAGGCCCTACCCTATCATTTTGGGGTCTTCTTTTGTCTCCGTTGAAAAGTGGGTATTTGTGACCCACGGCCACAGTGTATTTTACACTGTGGTGTTGCTCAGACGTCGCCTTTTTCAGTTTCGTGATCCTTCGGAAATCATTATATAGCAATGTAAGTATTTTTTTCAAAGAATTCTCGTGAATTTAATGTATTTTTGCACTAGCACATTACACTGTATTTTAATTTCTGGTTGGTTTTGCCGGACTGAGTCCGAGGAGTAACGGGGTTGATTGGATTGGGTGATGGAGTTGTTAGTATGATTGGTTTAGACTATGAGATTTGTTGGCTGTTCGGGTTTAAATATTGGTGTTTTGTGTATGACGTGGGTTGTGGTGGATATTGGTGATTTTATGAAGTAATGATATACTTTGGGATTATGAGGATTTTTTTTAAGTTTTGAGAAATTAAGATAGATTATTTTAGAAGCTTAGGCTTAAATATGGAAATCCGTAATTGGTTGAAAACTTACGGAAATTGTGTGATTATTTTTTTATAGGTGACGATTATTAGTCGACTCAACATTTTTTGAAGAAATTTCGGAAAAGCTAAGAAGTCCAGGTAAGCGGGGTTTATATACTAGTTTTGCATAAAATAAATGAAAAGAGGTTGACTTTGAGAATAAATGTGTTTATTTTTGAAAGAGATGATCTGAAAACAACCTCAAATGTTTATTCTGCATATGCATAAATTCTATATAAGGGAAAATGTTTTTCTGTCATGACTAGTGTAGACATGAGCAAGTTTTGTGTACTTTATTTCTGAACTATGTAAAAGAGCGAATATGAAAATCTGGAAGTTTTGTTATGAACAAATGAGAATGTTTTGTTTATGTTTATCTCGAACATGTGAAATGATCTGAAGCCTTTCAATGTTTTGTTTTGATATGATGTGTCATCTGAGAATCTTGGCATGATGTTCTGATTCTGTATATGATTGTAACCGGATTTTCGATGAAATCCGTTCTGTTTCTGTTAAGGCCCAGCCACGGGCATAATGGTGGTTTATAACCCTACCACGGGGGTGAAACATGGAAAATGGCCCAGCCACGGGTATAATGGTGGTTTATAACCCTACCACGGGGGTGAAACATGGAAAATAGCCCAGCCACGGGTATAATGATGGTTTATAACCCTACCACGGGGGTTAAACATGGTATTGTCCCGATGTGATATTAAATGAAGATAAGATTATAATGTTTCAGTTTAGAAATGTCAACGGATTCTATTTTTGGAATAAGTTCATTTTTCTGAAAATTTCGCTCTAATGTTTTTGTACAAGTTTTGTTTCTACATTCTGAAAGTAAATGTTCTGTTCGGCTTATCAAATGTTATAAATGCTCATGTTTACATGCTAGTATATGTTCTCTGCTTACTGAGTTGTTGATAACTCACCCCGTTAATCTTCATAATATTTCAGATGACATCGATGGCTCAGTTGAAGATCAGTATTAGAGTCTATGGAGAAGATTAGCATTGTTTTGTTGTTGGGTATCTCATGATATTAGTGTTGGTGTTGGAGGTTAATTATCTTTCTTAAGTTTGTTTCAATGGATTTAGACAGTTTATGGATACTTATGTTAATGTTATATTATTTCTAATTGTTTTTTGAGACATGAAGAAGAGTTGATTTTATTTGGGTTGTTGGATTGAATATTGGATAGAGGAGTTTATTTGATTTATTTAATTGAAGTATATACGTTCGATTTGAGGTTTGGGAAAATGGATAAATTCTTGAATTTGGAAGTACTCTAGCCTTGTTAGAGTTGATTATCAGGTTTTATGAGTTAACTCTCCGGACTCTCGGGGTCGGGGTGTTACAGATGGTATCAGAGACAGGTTAGAGATTCTGCATACTATAAATCTTGGAGGTTTAGATATCTGTGGGTTTAAGAAGAAACTTCATATTTGAGGTGTAGAATTTTAAAGAATAAGAGATGATTATGTGGATATTTGAGGTTTAGATTTTACAGACTTTATGATTGAGTTTCGAGATTTTGAGGTTTAGGGATTTTAGATCCGACAAGCTTAATTGGTGGACTATAGGAGATAATCTTTATAAGATTAATTTAAGGTTTAGATTTTTGAGGTTAGATTTCTAAAGACGAAAGAGAGTTTAGAGCGATGTCGGGTTTACAATATTAGATGGTAGTAATGAATATATGTGCTGATTAATGATATGACTAAGAATGGGTAAAACCATGTGTGCAGTACCAGAAAAGTTTAAAGGTTTAATTGGAAATTATTATTTTTATTTAACTTGAATTTATTTGATTTTGTTTGATTTTATTTTATTTGAATTGAAATTATATTATTATATTTATTAAGTTTATTTTGTTTTGTTCGTTTCGTTCGAAGCTGAAAAGCAGGTTAAGGATTAAGTTATGGCAGGATGATGGTACGACTGAGAACGCTTTTGTTATTTTTAGCAGAGTAAGCTTGAACTTTTATCAAATTGGTGTGCATTTATAATATCAAGGTTTGAAAGGAACGGCATAGTCTGGGTGATCTATTTGGGGAGTAAGAGATTTGAGATTTTTGATTTCATGGATGTATGACACGAGGCTTTAGAATAGAAGATTGTAAGTTCAACAAACTTTAAAGATAGACTTACAGAAATTTCACCAAAAGTTTAAGGTTTTGTAGATTTTAGGAAATGATTGTTATCATTTAATGTTTAGATTTTGAAAACTTTGGGAGTCAATTGTTTTATTATTGGATATAAGTTCATCGATCTTACAGATTTCGGAAAATGATTCTTATATAATTTAAGATCTTAGAATTGCAATTTGAAGGACTGATTTATAATGAGATTGAAATTTTTTAATTCTGCAAGCTTGGAGTGTTAGCTTGATTTATTTTGGAGACTGATTAATCTGTGACCATTAATGGGGTTGATCGAAGTTGAGTTATTAATATATTTTAAGGGAATTATTTCTTTGAGGATTGAAGGTATTGGTCCAGTTTGGATAATAATTGTTATTAATTCGAGGTTTTAGTGGTAGGTTTTGGGATTAGATCCATAGCAGATTTAAGGATAATAGTTGGTGCAGATCCAGGAATTAATTCTTGGTGAGTTTGATGAAAGTGTGTAATAGTTCATGGTTTTGGAGATAAAGAATTTTCTACCAAATGTGGTGAGAGTTTTTTTGGTTAGTAGGCGTTGAGCTACCTCGTACTCAATGGTATTATGTTGTGTTATATTTAAGGATTCAAACCTTATGCTGATCTTAAGGAATTAGAGATTAAACTTTTGGTGGTGCGGAATTAGGATATAATTCTTGTTGATTTTGAGATAATAGGTCTGGATGATGGAAATGTTTATTGATGGAATTGCCTATGAAAATAGACTTGAGAGAACATTACTCATGCTTGTTGGGAGTTGTTGGTATGGTCTTTTCGAGCGTGTTTTGAGTTGTATCTGGCATCCTGCTTTAGCGTGATGTTTGACCTTACAAATTTCGAGGACGAAATTTTTTTAAGGGGGGAAGGATGTAACACCCCGTATTTTAGTGTAATTTTTTTTACTGAAGGGATTTTTATTATTTATTCAAAAATTTATTGTTCTATTTTAAAATTGGTTGGATTTTTTTAGTGAGTTTATTTCTATGATTTTAATTTGTTAAATTGGTGAAAATTATTTTATTGTGTGCTTTCTTGATATTTATTTATTGTTATGCATTTAAATTGCTTTTAATATTTAAATTAATCACTGGGTGATTTAATTATTTCAATTTGACTTTACCATTACGTTTAAATTATTTTATTTAACTTATGGTTTTAAAATCGTTTCCGTTGGATCATTTTCGTGACCCAAGTTATGAGGATTGGACCTCATTTCTTTTCCCCTCTTTTTCTTTCCTCTCCTTTTCTTTTCCTTTTTTTTTTTTTTTTCTTTTCTCCTTTTTCTTTCGGTTTCTTCTCTCCTGCGCGATCTCTCTCTCTCCTCTCCTCCGCCCGTTTCCTTCTCTCCCTCCCAGCACCGTCGTCCGCCGGCGGTGGTCGACACCGCCCAGCCCCTCCGCTTCCCCTGCCGCCGACGAAGCTACCCCTCCATTTTTAGCCTCCCTTGTGCCGCCGTTAGCCACCACGAGACCCACGAAGCCGCGGCACTCTTTCCGCCGCTGCGCCGCCGTCGTTCCACCACCGGCCACCATCTTCCTAC
Source organism: Juglans regia (assembly GCF_001411555.2). Taxonomy (NCBI): domain Eukaryota; kingdom Viridiplantae; phylum Streptophyta; class Magnoliopsida; order Fagales; family Juglandaceae; genus Juglans; species Juglans regia. The sequence continues at coordinate 13,567,991 of NC_049908.1, forward strand.
CACTTCATCCCCGACCTCTTGGCAACCCAATGGACCCAACCCCGGCTCCGATCCGTCACCGGTGAAGCACAACCAAGCCCATCTCCGATTTCGGCCTTTGGCCTAAAAACACCCCTTGCGCCGCCACCCACGGCAAACCACCACCACCATTGGCTTCACCGACCTCTCTAGGCCCTACCCTATCATTTTGGGGTCTTCGTTTGTCTCCGTTGAAAAGTGGGTATTTGTGACCCACGGCCACAGTGTATTTTACACTGTGGTGTTGCTCAGACGTCGCCTTTTTCAGTTTCGTGATCCTTCGGAAATCATTATATAGCAATGTAAGTATTTTTTTCAAAGAATTCTCGTGAATTTAATGTATTTTTGCACTAGCACATTACACTGTATTTTAATTGCTGGTTGGTTTTGCCGGACTGAGTCCGAGGAGTAACGGGGTTGATTGGATTGGGTGATGGAGTTGTTAGTATGATTGGTTTAGACTATGAGATTTGTTGGCTGTTCGGGTTTAAATATTGGTGTTTTGTGTATGGCGTGGGTTGTGGTGGATATTGGTGATTTTATGAAGTAATGATATACTTTGGGATTATGAGGATTTTTTTAAGTTTTGAGAAATTAAGATAGATTATTTTAGAAGCTTAGGCTTAAATATGGAAATCCGTAATTGGTTGAAAACTTACGGAAATTGTGTGATTATTTTTTATAGGTGACGATTATTAGTCGACTCAACATTTTTTGAAGAAATTTCTGAAAAGCTAAGAAGTCCAGGTAAGCGGGGTTTATATACTAGTTTTGCATAAAATAAATGAAAGGAGGTTGACTTTGAGAATAAATGTGTTTATTTTTGAAAGAGATGATCTGAAAACAACCTCAAATGTTTATTCTGCATATGCATAAATTCTATATAAGGGAAAATGTTTTTCTGTCATGACTAGTGTAGACATGAGCAAGTTTTGTGTACTTTATTTCTGAACTATGTAAAAGAGCGAATATGAAAATCTGGAAGTTTTGTTATGAACAAATGAGAATATTTTGTTTATGTTTATCTCGAACATGTGAAATGATCTGAAGCCTTTCAATGTTTTGTTTTGTTTTGATATGAGGTGTCATCTGAGAATCTTGGCATGATGTTCTGATTCTGTATATGATTGTAACCGGATTTTCGATGAAATCCGTTCTGTTTCTGTTAAGGCCCAGCCACGGGTATAATGGTGGTTTATAACCCTACCACGGGGGTGAAACATGGAAAATGGCCCAGCCACGGGTATAATGGTGGTTTATAACCCTACCACGGGGGTGAAACATGGAAAATGGCCCAGCCACGGGTATAATGGTGGTTTATAACCCTACCACGGGGGTTAAACATGGTATTGTCCCGATGTGATATTAAATGAAGATAAGATTATAATGTTTCAGTTTAGAAATGTCAACGGATTCTATTTTTGGAATAAGTTCATTTTTCTGAAAATTTCGCTCTAATGTTTTTGTACAAGTTTTGTTTCTACATTCTGAAAGTAAATGTTCTGTTCGGCTTATCAAATGTTATAAATGCTCATGTTTACATGCTAGTATATGCTCTCTGCTTACTGAGTTGTTGATAACTCACCCCGTTAATCTTCATAATATTTCAGATGACATCGATGGCTCAGCTGAAGATCAGTATTAGAGTCTATGGAGAAGATTAGCATTGTTTTGTTGTTGGGTATCTCATGATATTAGTGTTGGTGTTGGAGGTTAATTATCTTTCTTAAGTTTGTTTCAATGGATTTAGACAGTTTATGGATACTTATGTTAATGTTATATTATTTCTAATTGTTTTTTGAGACATGAAGAAGAGTTGATTTTATTTGGGTTGTTGGATTGAATATTGGATAGAGGAGTTTATTTGATTTATTTAATTGAAGTATATACGTTCGATTTGAGGTTTGGGAAAATGGATAAATTCTTGAATTTGGAAGTACTCTAGCCTTGTTAGAGTTGATTATCAGGTTTTATGAGTTAACTCTCCGGACTCTCGGGGTCGGGGTGTTACACCATCCAACCATGATAAACTCCTCTCACACGGATTAACTCCCATGCGCTAGCAATTGTAAACTCTCCCCCCACAGCAGGTTTCCATATCAAGATATCTTGCCTAGTACACCCTGCACCAATTTCCCTCATCACCTCCTCCGCCAACTCCTCACCAATAAGCTGCTGAAGCCTGTCACCGTCCCAATTATTCCCAACCCGTACATCTTTAATTTTTAATGAAGGTGTATCAACTACCCCCACCAAATTGCACAAAATGCCATTTGAAAACCACCTATCAAACCAGAAAGATGCATTCCCCTCTCTCACTCGAACCTTGGACGCCTCACATACATCCTGCATAACAGCGACGATAGATCTCCAAATTCTCGAACTGCTGTTTCTAGCTACCATCAACAAAGCATGTTGTCCTCTGCCGTACTTCGAAGCCATGAACCGAGTCCACAATGACTCCCCCGACAAAATATGCCAGGCAAATTTCATATGCATCGCTTTTTGAATTTCCAAAAAATTCCTCAAACCCAACCCACCCTCTTCCGTTGGCTTGCTTATCCGAGACCACACACACCACTTCATGTTTGCTCTCCCATTCTTCTCTCCCCAAAAAAACAAGGCTAGAATTGAATTAATTTTTTTAAGCACAACTTGAGGGACATTCATCACAGCCAAACAATGAGACGCCATACTAGTAAGAACATGTTTAAGCAGCACCAACCGCCCCCCTTGCGACAGAAGCCTTGCCTTCCACCCCGCCACCTTAGCCTGAAATTTTGCAATCAAGTGATCAAGGTGAACAGCTTTTAAATGTCCACAAATCAACGGCACCCCCAAATACATAACGGGAAAACTTCCAAATGCAAACCCCGTAAGACGTACCAACCCACGCTGCCTCGCAGCACTAATTTTTGGCGAGGAAAAAATTGCCGACTTCTCTTTACTAACCCGCTAGCCAGACCAACGCTCGTAACAGGCTAAAGTATGCCCCAGCCGTCTTAGAGATCGTTTTTCACCATTCAAAAAAATCAGAATATCATCCGCATATAACAGATGAGACACCAACGGTGCCCCTCTAGGATGATTATACTTCCCAATCTGACCCTCGTCAAAATCTTTCCGAAGAAGCCTTGAGAACACTTCTTGCATCAAAATAAATAAATAAGGCGACAAAGGGTCACCATGTCTTAGGCCTCTCTTAGACTTGAAAAAACCTTTATAAGTCCCATTCATCATCACAGAATACCAAGGAGACACCACACATTCCTTCACCAAGCTACAAAATTTTTCTGAAAAGCCAAAGCTAGACAGAACATTTAATAAAAAATCCCAATGCACCCTTTCATATGCCTTTGCCATATCCAACTTTACCATCACATTACCTCCAATTGTCCTCCTCATCAACGCATGAACCATTTCTTGAGCAAGAGTTATGTTTTCAAAAATACTACAACCCGGAATAAATGCCCCCTGTTCAGCCGAAATTAATCTAGGCAGAAAACCCGTCAACCGCTTCACCAAGATTTTTGAAAAAATCTTATAAGCCATAGAACAAAGACTTATTGGCCTTAATTTCTCAAAACTCTTGGGATCCAACACTTTCAGAATTAAAACAATATAAGACGAAGTATAGAACCTTGGTAACGGAGAACCCGCAAAAAAATCCCTTACGGCCTCGACCACCTCTTCTTTCACAATATGCCAACAAGAAATATAAAAAGAAGAACCATACCCATCCAGACCAGGGCTACTATGTTCTGGAATCGAGAAAACGGCCTCCTTCACTTCCTCTTCTGAAGGCCTACGGCACAAACTGGAATTATCTTCCTAGGAAATTTCCAGTCCCACAAGAGGAGAAAGATCTGCATGTACTGTCTGCGGCATATTTGTAAGGAAATTAGTGAAATATTCCACCACCCCCAAGTGCACCTTCTCTGCTGAATCCAACATAGTCTCATCTGCCAACCTCATCTGCGAAATAGCCGAACCACTCCTACACTGTGAAACAACCGCATGAAAAAACTTGGAATTCTGATCACCTTCTTTTAACCACTTGTTCTTTGCTAATTGGGCTAGACGACTCTCCTCCCTCTTCTCCCAATTATCAATTTCCAGTTTAGTGACTATATACTCGGCTTCAATTTCTTCATAGAAACCGGACTGCAAATGGGCTTCCAGTACTGCCAGCCTCGCTTCTAGCTCCTGTATATTAGTATCCACTCTCCCAAAAACCGATTTATTCCATATCCACAGCTCCATCTTAAGACGCTTCAATTTTACAGCCAGCTTAACCATTCCCGATCCCACCTTAGGCTATTTCCATGTCTCCTCTACCAGCTTTTGAAATGAACCATGAGAACACCACATTTTTTGGAACCGGAACGGAGAAGGCTCGTACCTCATATTAACAAGGCTTAAACGAATCACCATAGGACTATGGTCCGATGTCTTGCGTTTAATATACTCCATCTGTGCCAAATTAAAACGATCCGAGAATGCCACATTCATAAGCACGTGGTCAAGCCTCGCCCACTTTCGTGCAAGCCCCTCCTGCCCATTACACCATGAGAGAGGATTACCATGATAATTCAGCTCAACTAGACTACATTGATCAATACACAAATTAAAATCATCCATAACTTGAGCAGCTCGGGGACAACCCCCCACACATTCCTGGTCCTCTCGTATAATGTTAAAATCCCCCATAACAATCCATGGATCTCCAGCAGCCCTACAACCAACTAGTTGCTCCCATAACTCTCTTCGATCCAGCTGAGTACATTTAGCATAAACGAAAGAAACCAACGTCCGTGTCCCATCTAACACAAACCACCCCGTAACCATCTGCGTTGACACACTAACAACTTCAAAATCATAAGGAGCTCTCCACAAAATCTAGATTTTGCCCCCTTTACCCTCGTTAGAATAAAAACCATCAAAACCCAATGAACTAACTAAATGTTGAAGCTTATCTACTCTCGCAAAAGGCTCAGAAAGAGCAACAATATCTCCATTATTTCTCCTAATCAAACTACACAGCACACGCCGAGAACTTCCCAACCCCCTTATATTCCATGCAATTATGGAGTCAGTCATAGATTAAGTTTATTGAGGCGGGAGGACACCCGCTGAGATTGCCGAAGCACAATATTTTTTTTTTTTGCTACCTTCACTCTATTGCGAAACAGAGTCAGAATCATATCCTTTATTTTTGGCCAAATCAAGAACATTCGCTTCCTCTTCCACATCAGTACCATACGAATCTGGTGGCTCTTCTACTGTAACTGGCTGTAAATGACACTCCATATCCAGCACCACAGAGACCATCTCAGCTTGACCATGACCCCCACCACGCGGCGATTTATAAGCGTAAACTAGAATCAAGTCCATATTAGAACCAACCTCCCGAACAGCCTCAACCTCCCACAACATTTGGATTGAAGGTTGCTCTACCACCTCCTCCTCCTCACAGGGTTCCTCCACCATTTTCATGTCAATATTCACTCGCTCTTCGCTAGAAATTTTCTCTGTTTCCTCACTAGGAACTACAACCTCTTTCCCCTTCACTACTTCCAGTACAACCCCATCTTCCTTCTGGACTTTCTTCAACCCATCTTCACTAGCTCGACATACAACTGCCGTATGACCCTGACGGCAGCACTTGATGCAATAGAAACCAGGTCTTTCATACCGAACCTCCTGCCAAATTTTTTTGTTAGCCATTACAATAGCAAAACGTTGAACCGGTTCATTTTTATTAATTAATGGGTTTAATCCTTTTAAATATGTTAAGTGAGACTTCATCATTTTATTAATAATGAAAAATATTATTTTATAAACTAAAGTTAGTTTAAAATAATATTCTACCTTAATTCCTTTAAGCGCTTTTAATTAAGTTAATAGTTAATGCATTTTGAATTAGTAGTTTGATCCCTCATCGTTAGATCATTACGTGGATCCCCAGACAAAGGGACTGGGTTAAATACCCAGACCCCCTCTCTTTTCTCCTCATTTCCCCCGTAGCCCTTTCTCTCCTCCCTCTCCCCAACGTACAACGTACGCATTCCACCCCACGCCCGAACGGCTCCAAGCCTTAGCCCGGCGCCGCCGTGCGTCACCAACTCTCACCGCCAGCACCATTGGCCTCCTCTCCCTCCGGAGAGTCCATCCATGCCAGCCCCCCTCTCCCACGCTCTCTCTCCTCTCCCTTAGAAGTGCAAAGCCCAAATGGGCTCAAGGCCACTGCGCCTCCCAATAGCTCCATCGCTCCCATGGCGACCTTCCCTCCCACCAACCATCATCCTCCACCGAAGCCAACCCCCACTACGCAGCCCTTCCTCTCCCTCCATGGCAAGTACTCGAAATGGGTCTCTGACCCATTTCCCCATCGTGCGCCGCCGTGCGCGGCACCTACGACCACTGAACGACACCATGGACCTCCCTCTTCCTCCCCCTTCCTCCTCCATGTGACCCATGGCCAGAAGCCCCCCTCCTCCACAGCATGGGCTTCCTCCTCTCACGCACGGGTTGCACACCATGCACCACCATGCACCGCCACCCACGGCTGGTAACCACCACATCCAGCCTCCTTAGGCCACCACCAAGCCAACCCAACCTCCCACGGCCCCGATCTGACACCCACGAAAGCACACACTCTCTCACTCTCCCACGGCTTCTCCTCCACGGTATGGCCAGATCCGCCACCTTGGCGCCACCTCGACACCACCAAGAGATCCACCGCATCTCCCTTAGCCGAGCCCTAGGTCCAAACCACTGCACGTGATGGACAGTCACTGCGTGTGATTGGCCGCCACTGCACATGGCTTGATCCGCCGTGTTATGCTCTTTGCCATCATCACAAGGCCACCACCAGCCCTTCCAAGACCACACCTAGCTATCCAAATGCCTAAATAGTTAACATACGTGGGTTAGCCGCCACATACGACTCTTCCGACATCATCGGCTGTGACGATCAACGAGCAATGCACGGGTTATCCCGTCAGTGGTATAACCCTTTATCCCTTGTTAATTATGTGAAATATTGATTAGTTGACTAGGTTGTGGATTGTGCTGTTAGTATTAATGGAGTTGTGGCATTGTGATGTGGTGTTGTGTGACGAAGTATTGGGCATTTTTGTGTAGTGAAGTGTTGGCCATATTTGTGTTGTATGGAGGTGCATTGTGCCGTGTAGTGCGCTGTGATGTGTTGGGTGTAGATGGGAAGTGTTGTGGACTGTGCCATGTAGTGTGATTGGGGAATGGGAATAGTACATGTTGGGTGTACTTTGTGTGTGGCGTAATGTGTGACAAGGAGAGTATATGTAAAATATACCCTCCTGACGTAGTTTGGAACGGGAAGAGTACACGCTGAGTGTACTCTGTGTGGGGTATTGTATATGTGGGGAGTACATGTGGAATGTACTCTATGTGGTGGTGAGATGCACCATATGGCGTGTATACCATAGTGGTGATGTATCGTAGTGTGTATGAAGGGAGTATACGAGGAGTGTACTCCATGTGATATAGTGATGCACCATATGGTGGGTATGCCATAGTGGTGATGGAGTGTATGTAAAGGGAGTACAAGTGGAACGTACTCCATGTGATGGTGTGATGCACCATATGACGTGTATGCTGTAATAGTGATGTGGCATGGTGTATGTGGAACAGGAAGAGTACACGCTGAGGGTACTCTGTGTGATGTGATGAGTGTGAAGGGAGTACACGTGGAGTGTACTCCATGTGATGGAGTGATGTACCATATGGCAGGTATGCCATAGTGGTGATGTGGCGTATGTGAAAGGAGTATATGTGGAGTGTACTCCACGTGGCAGCGACACTCCGTGTGGCGTGTCGTAAAAATAAGGATGGTTATGTGATTTATGAGCGTGGAACGTGATGGGTAGTGTCGGAAACTGTGGAATAGTGTCCCGAAGTAGTTATGGCATAGCCTGTAGTCTGAGGTGACAAGTGTCACCGTGATGGACTTATGGCTAAGAGTATGCGTGAAGTAGCAGAACAAGTATAAGAGTGCGCAATGGAAGCATGACTGAGGAATGTCACGAAGTGACATGACTACTGACAGTCGTGCTTGTGATGGGCGAAGTAGTGGAACAACTGTAAGAGTACGCAGTGGAAGCATGATTGAGCAACGTCACGAAGTCATGCTTATGATGGGTGAAGTGTTAAAGTGTAGGAATGGCGTAAGGGGAACGTGACGAGATGTCACGATGTGACGGGAGTACGTGAGGAACCGTACTTGTGATGAGTCAAGAGTTGACGTAGCAGAATATAACGCGACAAGGTCATAGTGTAGCTCTGGAGCGATCTCGGGCTATGTAACATGACATAAGGCGTAGTTGTGAATAGAGTCTTGTCGTGTTAAGTGTTCGGATGAACTGTCAAAAGGGATGGGTAGCATCAAGAGTCATGCTAGCCGGTTTAAGAGAAGATTAGTATCGGAGTATGGCTCTTATCCCTATGAGCAGGTGATCAACATGTTATATGTTGATCTTAGATGATAAAGGGGTAAGGCACATGTGTAACATGGTGAGACACATGTGTCGGACGGATTCACCATATGTAATGGGTAATCTGTCATTAGTACAGTTACATGGTGCTTAAGCCTCAGAGTTGGCTTAGAGCCGTGTGGCTTGTATGGATGAGAATGAGGATTTAGTGTGGGCTAAGATGCATGAAGGTAGTGACGGATGCATCGTTAGGATTGAGATGTGTGATTTCCATCGGTTGGAATCATGCGTCGAATGTAGTTGTAAGAAGAGTAAGACGAATGTCTTAGTGTCTTAATCCTAAGGTGAAACATGGGTTCACTTTAGTGGATGAGCACTCAAGACAAGACTTTGAGTTGGAAGATGTGGTGACCATAAGTGGTCCCCGAAGGGTTTAACATAGTGAAGGGCACGTAAGTGCACGGGATAGAAGGAGAGTGTTCTAAGTGATGTGTAGTTCTATTTATAGTTCAAGTTGCTTATGCATTAGATAGAGAATGACGCTAAGGTATGTGTATGCATGTAGGTTGTCATCTGACAAGCACATGAATGGACTGAATGACATGCAAGTAGCATGGAGTCCAGGTAAGTGTTACGTTCATACTCTTCTAGAGTCTTTATAAGATAAAAGAAAAATGAAAACGAAAGCTTTTCCTAATGACGCTTTAAGAAAAGACTAAAGACATTTTACGAAAGAAAATGCTAAGTGTTCAAAGGTATAAGTATGTACGGCCCCTCCTTGGTAGCCCCTGTTTACGCAAACAAAGTATTAATTGTACGCATGTGAATGGATGACTATACGTTATATCTATTGTATGTATTTTCTAAGAAAATCTATAAACTGATGAAGATGCATGAAGGGCATGACAACGGATGCTTTTATGGATCCTACGAACCGACGCTCTCATGTGTGCCATGGGGTGAGGCTCGTGGACACCATGATTTGACGACGTTCAAGGTGACGCTTATGGATGCCATGAAAGCTGACGTTTAAGCCCATGTATGTTCTTAAATGAAGTTTTCATGAACGACCTGTTAAAGAAAGGATATAACTGAAATGAACTGAAAAATGAAAAGACCATTTTTGGGCTTATGCCCCAAACGATATTTTCTCATGAAAAGAAATGTTTTCTCATGAAAAGAAAGGACTGTTAAATGAAAGAACGAACTGAATGAAAGCTCCAGCTCTTTCGAGCTGACATGAATGAATGAATGCATGAATGAAAAGCAAGAAATAAAGAAATGAAAGCATGAATCTATCAAGATACGTAACGGCCACATGAATGAATGAAAGGGTACCAATGAATGGGCAGGTTACAATGCCGGGTAAGTAGTACTGGAAGTGCACCCAGTGCTGCCCCTTATGAAAGGGATTCCAAACCCATGGCCACGGGCGAAATTCGGGTCCAAAGGAAGACCGCTAACCCCAAACATACGGGGCGTAACAGTGTGTACTAGCCTATGAAAGTGATAAGAACGAATGGATGTATGCATGTATGTATGAACGCACGAATGCACGAACCTTTAAGAAATGAAGGCACTGACGGGAGAACGTTTTACGAAAAGGATGCCCATGTTTTAAAAGAGAAAAATCCTATCCAGTGAAGTTTTCAAACGAGTGCACATATGCATGCACGTAATAGTATATACGAGTGATGAATGCATGAATGAAAACCTATGTTGCTATATTTAAATTGTATGAAGTAATGTTTTTGAGTCTTCGACTCATTTTAGTTTTTATGCATGTCCCTCCCCCCATAGGAACTGCATGATCAGGACGGACACAGCCCATGGGGAAGAGTACGGAAGTCTAGGCACGAGTTTTAAACGTCCGAAAGGCCTTTTTATTATAAGATTAATGTTTTCCGCCTTAAACCTATTTTATCCCAAAGCACATTTTAATTTATACACGTGTAGTCTCGCACCCTGGGTATGCAAGTGAAAAGTTTTAAATAGGACGGTAATTCCCGTCGTCCTTTTATAAAAATATTTTGGAAAAAGTCCCACCACAAGGATTGGCGTTACAGTTTCATAATATAATAGCCTGCTAGAAATTTAGTGGATGAATTTTTGTAAACCTTAGGAATGTTGTTAAATCCCAAAAAGATTTCACGACTCGAGCAACATGGTGCCCCCAACCCCTGCTTGGGATTAGACAGTGACTAAAATGCCAGGACATACAACACAAGGCTACATACCTCTCATAGATGACAGATAAGATGCAATGCACCTATGTATACTAGCAGTATGCAATAAATATCGTAGAAAAAAATGTAAAGTTCGTGTAAAACTAAGCAACGCGTAAAGCAGTTGCATTAACACATGGTATCGTACCTTAAGACTAAACATGACCCAAACATTGTATTATCATAGCATGCTTTTCAAAAGTATTAGATAATATATATTCACTATCTCCCAAAATATAAGTACTGAAACTTTTTCGCAAAACAAAGGGACCAATCTCAAAAGGTGAAGTCTAGAAATCCAAAACAAGTATCCTAGCACAGGAAAAGTGGTCCCTCTTTTTTTTTTCTTTTTTCTTCAAACTAGTTAGGCTTCTTTCATTTTCAAAAATCAGTCATTGTCCCGATTCCTTAACCTCTCAAGCTCGTCAATGAGCTGCAATGCCTCGGTAATGAACTAGTCGGCATTCTCTACCCTATCCAACAAAGAGGGCTCCGTTGAGCTCCCACTGAACTTTGGTACCTCCTCGATGGTCGGGGGTACCGTCCTCTTGCATTTCACCATGGGGTGATCTTCTATGCATGTCACGACTTCTACCATTCCGGGTGGAGAATGGTAGTGAAAACTACCACAATGAGATTTCGAGAAATCTTAGCAAGTAAATATACAACATACAGCAGTTAACATAAGCATACAAATGAATGTGTGCATGCACATGTATTTGACATATGACTTGACCAAAGATTGACTTATGCACTTCACCTTTTTTAAAAGACATGTAATAGATCCTTAGACTTTTCGGAAAACATCTTTGACATCATTTTCATATTCATCTTTACATATTCATATCATATCATTTCATGTGAGCTCATGGCTTTGTTCATTTCATATAACATATGGTGGACACAAAACAGCTCCCTTATGCACCGTGTGTTCCTACTAGTTATCGCACCACCAATGGTTTGTACTCCTTGGTAAATACGTCTTATTCATATTCATTATAACACGACAGTACTTTAATGAGTTATTTGCCTTAGTTATGGCACCCACTAGCGTTAGGTGCTACTTCACTCCAGCATCCTTTTGAAAAAGATCCATTCGAGGTACGTTGGCAGTTCTTTGTTGACCCAGGGGTTACCACTCCATTCTTAAACACTCCAAAGTGGACAGAGGTGTTCCACTAGGACATTCCCCCATCCTAGTATTTGGGGTCGTGATAAAACATGTACTTGACTTTTGAAAATATCATTTACCTAAAAGCATGTGACATGAGACTTAAGACGTGTTTTTCCTTACATAAGACATGTGATGTATGAAATGCCATGTATGCATGAACAAGCATATTATATTCAGTTTCATGACATGGTAACATGATACATTGGCAATATCTGAAGTATATTACAAATAAAACATCAAAACGCTCAAACCAAATATACACAAATATGCTTGGCTGAAACTCATAGGGTTCATTACCAAGTGAAACTCATCTTTAACATGCATCAAATTCGTAACACAATAGACTATACATCATGGCAAAGATAATCACATAATCTGTATCATGAAAACATGGCAAATCATCATACAAGTCGAAATCCTAAATCACCTAAAATCATGGTGTAACATCATACAAAATGAAACCCTAATACACATGTGATCTTAGCATGGCATCATACAAACCGAAACATGTAATTATGGCATGTTCTTATACAACTCACAAAAAGATATTTGTTCACAAAAATCACTAAATAACAACATACACAATACCAAACAAGATGAAATATTCACACAAGTATATACATATGTTAACCGAAAATAGGTTGAGAGTTTACTTATAAACATCCTTCAAAGAAAATGCTAGCAAGCTGTAATGGACGATAAAAGTTGTTAGAACAAGGGTTTAACCCTAATCCATGTGTGTGTGCGTCAAAGGACAACTAGGGTTGGCCATTTCACCCAAAGTGGCCCTTTCAAACATTCGGTCTACAGGTTTCTAGAAAATGAAACCTTTGAATTTACTAGACCCTTACTAGGTCACGAAGTTGTCATAGATGTGAAAGTGATATGGCTTATTGGCTTGAGGATTTCGGTCCTCAAACTTTCGGTCTCCCTTCCTTGAAAACCTTAGGTCATTTCAAAGATGAAATAGCCCATTGAAACAGTGTGTGAGTGTGTTCTTTGAAATCTCAAACTCACTTTGAGATCTCTTACACCTTGGAGTAGGTGTGTGATATTGTGAGAAGAAAGGAATCAAAGTGTAACATTCTTACCATGGTATTTCTCCTAAAGCCATGGCCTTCCCTTGAATGTAGAGAGTGAATGGTCATTGTTTTGTTGGAAGGAAAGTCTGCAAAAATGATGTGTGGACTAGGAGAATCCTCTAAATGGCATGAGAGAAATGGAGTAGAGAGAATACCTTCAGAATCCAAAAATTAATCAAAGGAGAAGAGGTGGTCGTATGGCATGTGGTCTTTATATAGCCTACCTCCTTGAAGCCAATTGGTCAATCAAGAGCCAATGCATGTTGGACATGTGGCATGGCTCTTCCTTTTCTTCCCTTGGCTGAAACCCTAATGCCCTCCAAGCTCCCCTCCAACAGCTAGGTTCAATGAATCCTATGTGCAATTTTGTAATTTACCTCAAATCCTCTTCATCTTCCAAAGAAAGTGGGTGTTGCATGCATGCCAAGTGTCATTGGCGTGTGGAGTCCCTCAAAGTGCGCCCCCTCTCTCCTTTCCCCATGAGGATCCTTCCTCTTCCCCATGGTGTCTCCTCCCCTTCCCCATGCATGACCCTTACTCTCCCCCAAGTAAGAACCTTCTTCTTCCTATGCCCATTCCTTAGGTGACTCTCCCACTTCCCTATGCCTCCTAGAAACTCTAAACATAACATGTGGCAAGTGATTGGATGTGGTGGCAGAAACCCTAGGGTTATAGTAGTAATTTTCGTGTGATATTTCTTCTAGCCTTTTTCCTTCACCAATGCATGAATAACAAATGGCACAATGTCTGAAAATACCCTTGAGTGGGCCTGTGGCTTAGGGATCCTAAAGTCTCTTTGTGTTCCCCATGCAAATCCTTAGGAAAATCAACTTTTTGTCTTCTCAAAGTGTCATTCCCCATGTAAGATCTCTTGGAACTCTCTACTATTGACAAGTGGCATGATATGGGGTTCTCGGTGAGTGTGTGGCGTGTTGGCCAAGTGGTCATTGGCCTCCCATAGGTGAATCTCATGATTTCCCTTCTAAAAGCCTCCATGCATGAGTGACAAGTGGCAAGCCCAATGGCTTGTCACTAGGGTAGGCGTGCAAGCCTACCTTGGCTTCTCAAACACTCTTTTCTCTCTCCCCTAAGCCTACTATCACGTCTAGATTCATGGGCCTTACATGCGTGACAAGTGGCACAAGCCTCATGGTGTGGGGTGTGACCTATGGTCCTTCGGGGCTTTTTGGGCCTAAGCCCACCTAGTTGGCCAAAAATGAAAGGGTTTAAGTGGCCCTTCTCTCTTGGGCTTTGGATGCCTAATCTTGAGGCCCAAGGTCTTAATCAGTCTATGCCTAATCCATGGCCCTTACTAAAATAAAAACTTAGGCAACGAAAATACAGGTAGAATTCTAGCTAAGTCTAGCTTATCACATCCTCCCCCCTAGGAAAAAGATTTGAAATCGGCACCGTATTCATCAACCAAAGCATTCGTAGCAGGTAATATCGAGTTTATTACCTCTCTTACTCACAACTGTAGATTCTTCAGATGATGATGGTGAGGACGGTACTTCATCTGCTTCTTCTGTTAATGAATCTTGGGAAAGATAACATATCACGTCCAAATCCTAGTCCTAGTACATATTTATTCTCATCTCATTCAGCTTATATTGTATCTCTAGCTCGGTTTCCTCTATTGGTTGCCCTTCCTCGCAAAATTGAATACGATCTATAGAGGTGTCTAATGTCTCAAATGGGGTATACCTATTCACACCGGCTTCTGTAGCTCGGCTGGTTTCATCCTTTTTGTTGAGTCCAAGTAGACATTATCTCTTAATGTCCTTCCACACCATTGGGTCACGTGGGGGTTGTAGTTCTTCATGTGGTAACACTCGTTGTAGGAAAATATTCCCTCAAAAAATTGCATCCATTACATGGCTGCTATGGTGCTCAAACTTCTCTAGTTGTTGCCAGTGTGCAGCCATCATCCAGTCTCTTATCTCGCGTCAATTTCTACGACAACGTTCTCATCTTTCTCTAATTTGGCTACTAACGCAACAAACATACGTGGAGTCTTCCTAGGTCTTGTCATTCCCTGTTCCAAGGGTATGGTAGGTGCATACAATGTTACCATGCTTAAACTTAACACAACGAACGAGTAAAAATTCTCACCAATGAGTAAGACATATATTCAAACAAACATATGTATTCATTAAGTGCATCGATCTAAGATACAAACAACTGAGGGTATTCCTCATTGAATCCTCCCATTCCCATGTCGCTTCTTGAAAATCTGGGTTATTCCAAAGTACTTTCACTAAAGGTGTCTTCCGATTCCTTAGCTCTTGCTCCTTACGATCAATGATCTACACTGGCCATTCTTTCTTCGTATGAGAAATTTGGCTGAAGCCGAATACTGTCGGGCTCCATTACCACTAGTCGTATTTCTCTGAAACTCTTCTTTAAAGTTGACACATGAAATGCATCATGCACTCCTTGCATCTAAGCTAGTAAATCCAATTGATAGGCTGCAGGACCAACTCTTTCCACTACCTCATAGGGTCCTACATATCGGGGACTTAATTTTCCCTTTTTACCAAATCGCATGACTCCTTTCAGGGGTGATACCTTGATGTATACCCAATCTCCTACTGCAAATCCAGACTCCTTCATTGGTTGTCAGCATAACTCTTCTGCCAATTTTGGGCCGCTTTCATCCTCTCCTAGATCAAGGCTTCTTGTTTCTGGACCTCTTGTAAGTATTTAGGTCCTAATATCTTCTTTTCTCCCACTTCGTCCCAATACAATTGGGATCTACACTTTCTTTCATACAATGCCTCGTAAGGTGCCATCTGTATTGTGGCCTGAAAGCTATTGTTGTAAGCAAATTCCACTAACTATAGGTGACTTTCCCAATCACCACTTAGTTCCAGCATGCATGCTCGCAACATGTCCATCAGTCTGTGGATGATATGCATTGCTAAACCTTAAACGAGTGCCCAAGATCTTTTGCAAACTCTGCTAGAAGTGTGTATCTCGGTCCAACACTATGGTTTTAGGTACTCGATGCAATCAGACTATTTCTTTAACATAAATCCAAGAAAGCTTATCTATAGAGTCTGTATTAACTATGGGTAGAAAATGCACACTCTTTTTTAGTCTGTCAACAATGACCTATATAGAATTATTCCCTGACGACGTCCTTGGCAGACCTATCATGAAATCCATTGACACATCCTCCCACTTCCATTTTGGAATTGGAAATGGTTGCAATTCTCCTGGTGGCCTTTGGTGTTCAGCCTTCACCAACCGGCAAACAGAGCATTTTGCTACAAACTCTTCCACATCTTTCTAGATTCCATGCCACCAAAACTGACCCTTCACATCCCGATACATCTTAGTGTTACCGACATGAGCCGTGTAAGGGGTACAATGAGCTTCCTTCATAATCTTTTCCTTCAATTTAGTGATATTAGGAATTACTTTTCTCTCCTTATAATACAACATCTAATTTCTCCCAATGGTGAAATGTTGTGGTCCTTCTGACTTCAATATCTTCTATAGCAGCTTTTCTAGTTTATCTTCCTTACGTTGACCTTCAAATATTTCTTCTTCAGTTACAGGTATAATCTCCTGTACCACTTGCGATGCCCACAGATTCTGCTTGGGATTGGACGGACATCCAAAGCGTCGGGATATGCAGCACAAGGTTACCTGCCCCGTTCATGATATATAAGATGCAATAGCATTATGCAATATTTGCAGCGGATAATTTTTTTTTTTTAGCAATATTATGCACCAAACTTATAATATCCCAAATAATTAAAACATAACCCATGCATACTTAACAAAATAAACATCCACGATTACAGCACGGGTCTCAGAAAACTATAATCTCAAAACAACGAAGAACTGGCTCCATAATTACATTGCCAAAATATACTATTGGGCTAGTTCGTTGAGTAACTCACGTAACTCGACTAACAATACCGGAATACTATCCAAAGACCTAACTATGGAGGTTGTAAGCTTCGCGTTACATCTACGGCATCTAGTCAACCTCCTTCAGTCTGCCAGTATTTGTTCCCTACTCTGATCCTGACACATCGCCTACCATTCGGGGGGAATGGTAGTTGGGACTACCACGGTGAGATTTGATTACAAATCTCAACAAGTTAACAGGAAACTTCCCCACAAGTTAACGATGCATGCATGGCAGTAAAAGCATGAATGCATAATCAAAGTCATAAGTAAGCATAACATAACTTGACATACAGCATAATATAAATGACATAACTTGAACTGAAACTGAAACTTAGCTTGACGTGACATGACATGTAGGTGAACTTAAAACATAACATGGACTAGCAACATAGCATGAACGTGAACTTGAAACATAACATGGACTTGAAACATAGCATG
This sequence comes from Juglans regia, assembly GCF_001411555.2. Taxonomy (NCBI): domain Eukaryota; kingdom Viridiplantae; phylum Streptophyta; class Magnoliopsida; order Fagales; family Juglandaceae; genus Juglans; species Juglans regia. The sequence continues at coordinate 13,585,326 of NC_049908.1, forward strand.
AACGTGAACATACATAATTTGAAAAAAAACTTGAACATAACATGAACCTGAGCATAACAAGATATAAACATGAACTTGAAACATAGCGTGAACGTGAACGTGAACATGACATAACATGAACGTGAACACAACCTGACATGAACGTGAACTTGAAACATGATATGGACTTGAAACATAGCATGAACGTGAGCATACATAACATGAACGTGAACTTGAACCTAACATAACGTGAAACATGACTTGAATATGAAATACATGAACTAACATAACGTGAAACATGACTTGAATATGAAATACATGAACTTGGAATCTTATTCAGTAGATTTAATTAATAAAATTGACCATACGAGTGCTACATGGGTCCCCTTGAGCCATGTGTCCCTATCGATTACCGCATCACAACATAGGTGTCTATACTAGCTGTGAGTGCGTTAATACGTACTCCACAGTTGCTGTGGCCCCACGTATTCTATGTATCACAATCGTTGTGTCTCACGTAGTGTATGCTCCATAGTTGTTGTGGCCCCATGAATTGTTTGTGCCACACTGGCTATGGACACACGTAAAATAAAGTGTGACTCCATCGGCGTTAGTGTCTGACGCGCTCTGGTGACCAGCTAGTTAGGCCCTATTCACAACCTGTTGACTGTACTTCGTCAACTCAAGGAATTTCACACCTATTTAGACACTCCAGCGTGAACAAATGAGTTCCATTAGGATATTATCCTATCCTAGGGCTTAGGGTCGTGATTGACATGAATAACTTAACAAGACTGTTCTTGAGATAAACAAACTGTATTCGAGACGAGATGAGATGAATACGAAAAGACAGAAGTCCTGACATAGCATAACATGACATGAACAAAGGACGACAGTCATGACATACCTTGGGACATAAATGGAATAGACAACATTTCATAACATGGCATACATGTAACAGGCAATATTTCGTAACATGGCATAATATATTGAATATTACGTGACATGACATACATGTAACAGATGGCATACGTAATTTGACATACTTGAAACAAGCAGTAACATGAGACATAATATATTGTGTAACAGATAAGTATTTCATGACAGATTAATTCGTGTAATAGATAAACATGTGATGACATGGCATGGCATGGCATATATAACAACATACAAACATAAATTATAATTTTCTTACCCGTCACACATACACAGTAAGCTTATAGTAATTTAAGAGCTAACTTACCTCGATCATCGCGTTCTACGAGAATAAAGCACGAAACACAAAGAACTGTAAGAGGATATTCTAAAAGTTAGAAATTTAATTACTAACAATTAGATATGTGAAAAGAGATAACTTAGAGTAAAATTACCATTTTACCCACTACATGTGGAAAAATAACCATTTTACCCCTAACTTAAGGATTTCACATCCTAACTCCAAAAATTACAAAAATTTACATTGCTAGTGTAAATTTTGTCCTAAACTCAAATATCAACTCAGAAAAATTTAAAACCATTCACAAATATGGAAAATTCACTATGGCCGAAACATTCAGTCATTTCTCATGATTTTGATTGCAATTTCTTCTATCTTCAAAACCCATGATTAAACCAAGATTTTGTAACAAAGATCTTCCCATCCTAAGTTTAAAAATACAATTAAAATATCCATTAATAAAAAGCTAATCATCAACACCAAACGTTTTGTAAAAAGACCCAAACTTTTTAACAAAACGTAAACCCTTAAATCACAAGTTTTGACCTTAATAAAAACATCTCTAAGAATTCCAAAAAATCAAATCTTACTTCTAATATATTCATAACATCATCCTAAGATCAACCATGCTTTAAATTTTCAAACCAAAGTCACCAAAAGTCCCAAAATAACACTTGGAGTTTTTGGTTTTACACTTAGTCCAAAAACAAAAACTTTTCTCTCAACTAACTTTGATCAATCTCTTTATTCATGGCTTAAAGACCTGTGATCTTCAAACTAAAACATCACATGGTTTAAAAATGTGTCCTAAAGAAGATCCAACCATCAATCTTAAATCACATGGCTAAAACTCAATAAACCATGGATCTAACCCAAAAACATCAAATCTTAGGCCTAACCGAAATCCTCTTGCATAGAAAAATCATACCTTTAAAACTAATACTAAATATCTTCAAAATAACATCCTAACATGTATATAAGAGGCTTAGGATTATCACATAAAAATATCAAAGCCTTTGGAATAAGATTAGACCACAAAATATTCAAACTTTCACAAAACGAAAACTGCTTTTCCACTTCCATTTTTCAAGTTTCTAGATCTAAGAAAATCTATCATCAGAAGCTTTATTCATGCAACAAAGCCTCAATTAACATTCATAACCACATGCTAGCAACACTCCATAAAATTTCCGAACCAACATATGTCCATTAGCTTGGTCAAAAATGCCGAAACATAACATACTCTCTAGTTTCACGCACAAAATGACATTTCCATAGTTAAAAATATTTTTGACCGATCAAATGGGCATGGAATGAGATTAATAAGATATCCACGGAAACTATACTCAAAGATGAACAAATTTTATGAGGTGTCATCATGCTAAAAGGCATACAAAGGGTCTAAAATCTCCAAGCACAATGACCTAGAAATCTGCCCGAATGAGCTCTTTTGAGTTTCGCTCTAAGAACGGGGTGAAGAAGTTATGAAAGGGAGTGAAATGTGTCTTGCATGAATTTAAACTTCTGGAGGGGAAAGTTATGGGCTTGTATGACTCTTGATTGGAGGTGGCTATGTGACATAAAGTGGAGAATAGAGAGGAGCAAGGACTGGCTGCAGCAGCTGTGAGATATGGAGATTGATGGGGTGGATTTCTCCTTCACATCAAGGCACTATTGGGTGCAGCCAATGCAAGTGAAGGGTCTGCCATGTGGAGGAGGAAAATTCTTCAAGAAGCTTTGCCAAGGTGGCCAAATTCGTGGGCCTTGTGGGCCTCAACAAGGTGGGCTTCAATTTGGGGTTTAAAAGGGGTTTGGTAAGGGTTTGAGATGCTATCAAGCCCAAATCCATTTTTTCTTGGCCCAATCAAATTTCCAAGGTTTAAAAGGTTGGATAATGATGTCATAATAAGGATTTTATTAATCAATAGCATGTAAAAGTGATTTAATTAAGTAATTAAACACAATACTAGAAATCGGATTAAAAAGGGTTTGGAGGCCAACTTTAGGTTTTGGGGAAACTATTTAGTGTTTCAGTTTCAACCAAACTTTTGGGGTTTTAATTGGATCCCAACCATAGGGTTTCGCTAGGATTGAAACCCTTTTTGGTCAGGCACAATTTGGTTGATCAAGTGAAACAAAGCTTTGCTTAGGTGGCATGATCTCACACCTTGACTTTCTTCACAAATCCATCTAATGGTTCCTCATAGTGCCAAGTGTCTAATACTAATCACTATGTGTGGCTAACATCTTGCCAAGTATCCAAGTAAAACTTCTCTAACCTAATTTGACATTTCACATTGTTATTCTGAAAACACTGCACTGGATGCACTTATCAAGGTTACTATTCACTCCAAAAAATGCATAATAAACTTAGTATTGAGAAATCTTAAATATTCATATTAACCTATAGTGAAAATCATTTACCGAAATTCAACACCGAAGTGTCCTAAAAATAATTTCATAATTTCGAACAAGCATTTTGTCCGAAATTATGAAAATGGGCTATTGCTCCATAAAGTCCTAAATAATCAACTGAGTTTAATGGTGTAGACCAAAACACATTCTAACACTTCTAACTATCTCAAATAATTAAACTTATATTTCTAGCACCATAGTGGGTGATAACACTGATTATGTTGACAGACTAAAACCTGAGCGATTGGTTAATTCGTAAAAACTTACAGGGTTTTCATGAGGTTCCTAAAGTCAATAGAAATTCCACCGATGAATTTCTAGCGGGCTGTTACACCACTACTAATTTAGCATATTGAGGTGGATCTCCAATCAACAAACTCCTCATCTCAGCCAATAGAGATGGAAAATTGGTTTAAGACTTGCGGCTAAGAGCATCAACCACAATGTTGGCCTTGTGGCGGTGATATTTAATCCCACATTGGTAATCACTAATAGTCTCAACCCATCTTCTCTGCCTCATATTTAGATTCTTCTAACTGAACAAATACTTGTGGCTCTTGTGATCCGTGCATACCTGTCACTTTTCCCCATACAGATAATGCCTCCAAATTTTCAATGCAAAGACTACAACAACAACTTCTAAGTCATGAGTAGGGTAATTCTATCTGTGGTCCTTGAGTTGCCGTGAAGCATAAGCAACAACTCTTCCCTCTTGCATCAGCACACATCCTAATTCCATCTTAGAGGCGTCACTATAAACTACAAGGCTTATTTGGTTCAGGTAAAGCCAACACAGGTGCTGAGGTTAATCTCTTCTTCAACCCCTGAAAACTGTTCTTACATTCCTCACTCCAAACATACTTGGCATTCTTCCTTGCAAGTGCCGTCAAAGGGCTAGAGAGTTTAGAAAACCCTTCTACGAACCTCCGATAGTATCCTACTAATCCGAGGAAACTATGTATCTCATGGACATTAGTTAGCCTTTGCCACTCTGTTACAATGTTGATCTTAGCAGGGTCTGATGCCACTCCCTACTATAAATGACATGTCCCAAAAATCTCACTTCTCTAAGCTAGAACTCACACTTGCTAAGCTTGGCGTAAAGCTGATGTTCTTGCAGTGTCTCCAACACAATCCTTATATGCCTCTTATGTTCTTCATCACTTCAGGAATATATCAGTATGTCATCTATGAGTACCACTACAAAATTGTCTAAGTACTACTTGAAGATTCGATTAATCAAATCCAAAAATGCTATTGGAGCATTTGTCAATCTGAAAGGCATAACCAAGAACTCGAAATGTCCATAACGAGTTTGACAGGATCTGAAAGGCATAACCAAGAACTCAAAATGTCCATAACGAGTTTGACAGGCAGTCTAAGGTACGTCCTGATCCCTCATCTTGAGTTGGTGATATTCGGATCGTAGATCAATTTTCGAGAATACTGAAGCTCCTTGTAGTCGATCTAACAGATCATCTATCCTTGCCAAGAGGTGTTTTTTCTTGGCAGTCACCTTGTTTAACTCTCGATAGTCAATATACATCCTCAGAGTCTCATCCATCTTCTTGACAAACAAGACTGATGCTCCCTGTGACACCCCCAGATTTCGCTTGGGATCTGATGGACATTTGAAGCGTCGAGACATGCAACACAAGGTTACCTGTCCCCGTTCATGACATATAAGATGCAATATTTCTAACATGCATCTAGCATTATGCAATATTCGCAGCGGATAATTTTTTTCTTTAGCAATACTATGCACCAAACTAAAATATCCCAAATACTTAAAACATACTCCATACTTAACGACATACTAAACAACTAAGTTCACAATAATAGTCCATAAGGTTGTGATCAAAAGAGTGCTGGAGATTGAACTCCAAAAATACAAGTAGTAATCTGAGGTAACTATTGTAATACCATCTACGTCGCACCGTCGCTTAGTCAACCATTTCCAGTTGGTCGATTCCCAGTTCTCCTTCAGATCCTATAACAAAATCTACCATTCGGGGGGAATGGTAGTTGGGACTACCACAGTGAGATTTGATTACAAATCTCAGCAAGTTAACAGAAAACTTTCACACAGGTTAATGATACATGCATGGCAATAAAAGCATGAATGCATAATCAAATCATAAGTAATCATAGCATAACTTGACATACAACATAACATAACTGGCATAACTTAAACTGAAACTGAAGCTTAGCATGAACGTGACTTGAAACATAACATGGACTTGAAAAATAGCATGAACGTTAACTTGAAATATAACATGGACTTCAAACATAACATGAACGTGAACATGAATAATTTGAACATGAACTTGAGCATGACATAACATAAATGTGAACTTGAAACATAACGTAAATGTGAACATAACATAACATGAACTTGAAACATATTCTTGTCTCATGGGATTACCATGATTGTGTGAACATAAACTTGAACATAACATAACGTGAACTTGAAACATGACTTGAACGTGAAATACATAAACTTAAAATCTTATTCAATAGACTTAATCATTAAAGTGACTATATGGGTGCTACACAGGTCCCCTTGAGTCGTGTGTCCCTGTCGATTACCACATCACATCACAGGTTCTATACCAACTATGAGTGAGTTAATACGTACTCCACAGTTGTTGTGGCCCCACATATTCTATGTGTTACAATTGATGTGTCTCACGTAGTGTATGCTCCATAGTTGTTGTGGCCCCATGACTTATTTGTTTGTGCCACACTTGCTGTGGACACACATAACATAATGTTTGGCACCATCGGCGTTAGTGTCTGGCGCGCACCAGTGACCAGCTAATTAGGCTCTATTCGCAACCTATTGACTGTACTTCGTCAACCCAAGGAATTTCACATCTATTTAGATACTCCAGTGTGAACAAACGAGTTCCACTAGGATATTACCCCATCCTAGCGCTTAGGGTCGTGATTGACATGAATAACTTAACTAGCATACATGACATTTCATAATGTGACGTAACATGAACGTGACATAAAAGACAAAAGTCCTGACGTAGCATAACGTGACATGAACGTAAGATGACAGACATGACATACTTCAAGACATAAATGTAACAGAATACATTTCATAAATTGGCATACATGTAACATGCAACATTTCGTAACATGGCATACCATATAACAGACAACATTTCTTAACATGGTGTAACATGTGACAGTGAATATTACATGACAAGAAATACATGTAACAGATGTCATACTTAACTTAACATGACATACTTGCAATGTATAGGAATATGTGACATAATATCTTATGTAACAGATGAATAATTCATGACAGAATAAATTTTGTGTAACAGATAAATATGTAATGACTTGGCATGACACATATGATAACATGCATACGTATAATTTAGTTCCCTTACTTATCACTCATACACATTAAACTGATAGTAAGTTAAAAGCTAACTTACCTCGATCGTCGCGTTCTACGAGAATAAGCGCAAAACACGAGGAACTGTAAGAGGATATTTTAAAGGTTAGAACTTTAATTACTAACAATTATAAATGTGAAAAGAGACAACTTAGATTAAAATTATCATTTTACCCTCTATGTATGGAAAAATGACTATTTTACCCCTAACTTAAGGATTTCACATCCTAACTCCAAAACTTACCAAAATTTACATTCCTCATGTAAATTTTGTCCTAGATTCACATAACAACTCAGAATAATTTAAAACCAATCACAATTATGAAAAACTCACAATGGCTGAAACATTCATAGACCATTTCTCTTGATTTTGGTTGTAATTTCTTCCATCTTCAAAACACATGATTAAACCAAAATTTTGTAACAAGGATCTTCCTACCCTAAGTTTAAAAAAATACACTTAAAATATCCATTAAGAAAAGCTAATCATCAACACCAAACTTTTTGTAAAAAGACCCAAACTTTTTAACAAAAAGTAAACCCTTAAATCACAAGTTTTGACCTTAATAAAAACATCTCCAAGAATTCCAAAAAATCAAATCTTACTTCTAACATATTCATAACATCATCCTAAGATCAACCATGCTTTAAAACATTGAACAAAAGCCACCAAAAATCACAAAACAACACTTGGAATTTTTGGTTTTAAACTTAGTCAAAAACTGAAACTTTTCTCTCCACAAACTTTGATCAATCTCTTGATCCAAGGCTTAAACACATGTGATCTTCAAACTAAAACATCTCATGGTTTACAAATGTGTCCTAAAGAAGATCCAACCATCAAACGTAAAATCACATGGCCAAAACTCAATAAAACATGGATCTAACCCAAAAACATCAAATCTTAGGCCTAACCGAAATCCTCTTGCATAGAAAAATCATACCTTTAAAACTAATACTAAATATCTTCAAAATAACATCCTAACATGTATATAAGAGGCTTAGGATCATCATATAAAAAGATCAAAGCCTTTGGAATAAGATCAAATCCCGAAATGTTCCAACTTTCACAAAACAAAAACTGTTTTTCAACTTCCAGTTTTCAAGTTTCTAACTCTAAGGAATCTATCATCAAAAGCTTTATCCATGCTACAAAACCTCAATGAACATTCATAAACAGATGCTAACAACACTCCATAAAATGTTCGAACCAAGATAAGTCCATTAGCTTGGTCAAAAATTCCAAAACATATCATACTCTCCAGTTTCAAGCCCAGAATGACCTTTCTATGGTTAAAAATACTTTTGACCAATAAAATGAGCATGTAATGAGACTAATAAGATATCTATAGAAACTACACTCAAAGACGAACAACTTATGTGATGAAAAAATCATACGAACATACCTACAAAGGGTCGTAAATGGCCACGCAAAAAGATCTAGAAATTTGCCCGAGATAGCTCTTTTGGGTTACTCTCTAAGAACGGGGGAAAGAAGTGATAAAATGGAGAGAAGTGTGTCTTGCACGACTTCAGACTTCTGTAGGAGGAAGTTTTGGGCTGGAATGACCCTTGATTGGAGGTGGCTATGTGACATAAAGTGGAGAATAGTGAGGGGAAAAGACTGCCTGCAGCAGCTGTGAAAGATGGAGGTTGATGGATTGGATTTCTCCTTCACATCAAGGCACTATTGGGTGTAGCCAATGGAAGTGGATGGTCTGCCATGTGGGGGAGGAAACTTCTCCAAGAAGCTCTGCCAAGGTGGCCAATTTCATGGGCCTTGGTGGGCCCCACCTAGTGGGCTTCAATTTGGGGTTTAAAGGGGGTTTGGTTAGGGTTTGAGATGCTATCAAGCCCAAAACCAATTTTTCTTGGTCCAATCAAATTTCCAAGATTTAAAAGGTTGGATAATGATGTCATAACAAGGATTTGATTAATTAATAGCATGTGGAAGTAATTTAATCAAGTGATTAAGCACAATACTAGAAATCTGGTTAAAAAGGGTTTGGAGACCAACTTTAGGGTTTGGGGAAACCGTTTAGGATTTCGGTTTCAACCATGCTTTTGGAGTTTCAATTGGATTCCAACCATTTAGGGTTTTGCTAGGGTTGAAACCCTCTTTGGTTTGGCACAATTTGGTTGATCAGATAAAACAAAGCTTTACTTAGGTGACATGATGTCACACCTTGACTTCCTTCACAAATCCATCTAATGGTTCCTCTTTGTACCAAGTCTCTAATAGTATTCACTATGTGTGGCTAAGATCTTGCCAAGTGTCCAAATAAAACTCCTCCAACCTAATTTGGACATTTCACACTATGATTTTGAAAACACTGCACTGGGTGCGCTTATCGAGATTACTATTCACTCAAAAAAATTCATAATAAACTTAGTACTAAAAAATTCTAAATATTCATTTTAACCTATACGAAAAATCTTCTAACGAAATTCAATCCCGAAGTGCCCCTAAAAATAATTTCACAATTTTCAACAGACGTTTCGTCCGGAATTATGAAAATAAGCTATTGCGCCATAAAATTCTAAATAATCCACTGAGCCTAATGGCATAGACCATAATGCATTCTGACACTTCTAACCACCTCAAATAATTAAACTCATATTTCTAGCATCATAGTGAGTGATAACATTGAATATGTTGACAGACTAAAACCTGTGCGCTTGGTCGATTTGTAAAAACTTGTGGGGTTTTCACGAGATTCCTAAAGTCAATAGAAATTCCACCAATGAATTTCTAGTGGGCTATTACACTCCCCAAGGCGATGAACTAGGGCAGATAAAATCCTTTTCTAGAAGTTCTTCAATTTAAACCTTGAGCTCTTTTAATTCTGCTGGGACCATTTGGTATGGTGCCTTATGCATTGGGGCCATGGCCAGTTCAAGCTCAATCACAAATTATGTTTCTCAGTCTGGGGGTAATCCAGGTAAATCATCAGCAAAAACTCTTGGAAAATCTTCTATCACTGGGATTTCTTGAACTCCTTAGGTTCCTTTGTCGCCTTTGTCATCATTACAAGCTAGGCGGCAGCTCCGCTTGTCAAGCTCTTCTTGACTTGCCTAGCTATTACCATTGATGGAACTAACCTAACAACTTCTCCCATATAACAGATCCTATCCCTCACAGTAAGTTGAATACCACTTCTCTCCTTCAATAGTCTATTTTGTCGTAGTGCCTTGACAACCAATTCATTCCTAAGATTAGATCAAATTCCATTAAGTGGAAAACAATCAAGTCAGCTGTCAAAGTTAGACCCACGACTTCCGACTGACAATTCTTAACTACAGGTGCGCATCCAATTATTGTTTCGTCCGGAATGGCTACTAGAACCCCTTTGAGATAAAGGTTCCTCATCTAGCTCACATCGTTGCACACAACCAACAGAGACAAAAGATCTCGATGCTCCAAAATAAAACAGAGCACAAACCATGTGCTACTTCAATTTAACTTTACCTAACAGGGAAACTAGGGTTACTCAAAGATTCTCAAACATATACTAGCTATCAGATAAGGCAAAGTTGGAAATGTTACTAGTAATCACTCCAACATCTGCCGTCTCGTCGGCTTCCAGGTTTACTTCTCCTAGTGGAATGGAGTAGACCTTAGTCTTTGCTCTGCCACCTGGCATTATGCTCCTCCAGGCGTGTTCTATGGACAATCTCGGATCATGTGGCTGGTCCGACCACATCTGAAACAAGCTCTCGTAGCTAGTCGACACTCACCGTATTGCCTTTTTCTACTTCATTGACATGGTGGTGGAGTGACTGGTGCTGGGTTCCCGACTTCTACACCCTTCCCTTTTTCAAGATAGTGGGGACCTTTCTTTTCTCCATACATCCTCCAGGAGAATAAGGCAATCCTCTTTTACGATTTGCTTGAGCGTAAGCAATCAGTCTTTGTTGCTCCACTTATGCTATTGAAGTGACATTGACCAGTTCTTGGAAATTCTCTATTCGCAAGCAGGCTACTTGGTTTCAGATATGGGGTTGCAAACCATCTTGAAACTTCTTCACTTGCATTTTATCCATACCAATCAAATGAGGTGTGAATCTTTCCAATTCCATAAAACGAGTAGCATATTGATCGACCGTCATGCTGTCTTGCGTCAAATTTACAAATTCTAGAGCCTTTTGCTACTTTGTCGTCTTCGAAAAGAAACGATTATCAAGCTCCATCTTGAACTGTTTCGATGTGAGAGCAACTAGGTCTCCCAATTCTAGTGTAAGCAGTTGTTGTTTTGTGTCCCACCATATATCGGCTTTTCCCTGAAGAATGTGTCTGATATATTGGGCCTTTTGTTCCTTCGTACATCCACTTATATCGAAGGTCCTTTCCAAATCAATGAGCCACTTATTAGCCCTTAAAACTCCTTCTGTTCCCAAAAAATTAGGTATCTATACACCAGACATTTCTCATACGGACATCCATGATTTCCTCCTTTGGGCGGTTCTTGCCTAACGTTCTGCCCTTGCACTATCTGATTGCGCACTACCTCAGTCATCTGGCAAATAGCTTCCACTATTGCTTGTCCTCCTTCCAGTGAAGGGTTTCCAGTTTCCTGGTCTCTACATCTCGGAGAAGTATCCTCATGTCGATTTTGTACCATAGTTCTTTCTTTCTCTTGAAACATACAAAACCAGTGCAGGCCAGTCTCCTTTTATGAGAAAGGTTACTTTTCTTCAACTTGCATTTGCGACCCTACACGTGTATCTTCCTTTAGTTTTCACTTCCTCCAATATTCAAGCCTATAGCTATAAGATCAAAGCCTATAACTACAGATCTCAAACCTAATTAGTGGTTCCATGCATTCCGAGGACAATGTGTGGGTTTATCCAGAGACATAAATGCTCTGATACCAGCCTCTGTGGTGCCCCCAGCCCCCGCTTGGGATTGGACGGTGATTAAAATGCCAGGACATGCAACACAAGGCACATGAAAAATAAGATATAATGCACCTATGTATACTAGCAATATGCAATAAATATCGCAGCAGAAAATGTAAAGTTCGTATAAAAGTAAGCAATGCCTAAAGCAGTTACATTAGCACATAGGTATATATTATGTGCATGCTTTTCAAAAGTACCAGATAATATATATTCATTGTCAATCATAATATAAGTACTGAAACTTTTTCCCAAAACAAAGGGACCAATCTCAAAAGGTGAAGTCTTAGAAATCCAAAACATGTTTCCTGGCACAAGAAAAGTGGTCCCTTGTTTTTTTTTTCTTCAGATTAGTCAGGCTTCTTTCTCTTTTCCAAAAATTGGTCCTTGTCCTGATTCCTTAACCTCTTCAGCTTGTCAATGACCTGTAATGCCTCGGTAATGAGCTAGTCAGCATTCTCTACCCTATCCAACAAAGAGGGCTCTGTCGAGCTCCCATTGTTCTTTGGTACATCCTCAATGGTTGGGGGTACCGTCCTCTTGCTTTTCACCATGGGTGTGATCTTCTATACCTGTCACGACTTCTACCATTTTGGGTGGGGAATGGTAATGGAAAGTACCACAATAAGATTTCAAGAAATGTTAGCCAGTAAATACAACAGTTAACATAAGCATACAAATGGCAAATCATGGAATGCATGCATGGACATGTACTTGACATATGACTTGACAAAAAACTTGACTTGTGCACTTGACCTTTTTCAAAAGACATGTAACAGAGATCCTTAGAATTTTCGGAAAAACATCTTTGATATCATTTTAATATTGATCTTTACACATTCATATCATAACATTTCATGTGAGCTCATGGCCATATTCATTTCTTATAACATATGGTGGACACATCACGGCTCCCCTATGCACCGCTTGTTCTTGCTAGTTACCGCACCGCCAATGGTCTATATACGATGGTGAATACGTCTTATTCATATTCATTATAACACAATAGTACTTCGACGAGTTATTTGCCTTAGTCATGGCACCCACTAGCGTTAGGTGCCATCTCGCTACGACATCTTCTCAAAAAAGATCCATTCAAGGTATGCCGACATTTCTTTGTCGACCTAGAGATTACCACTTCATTCTTAAGCACTCTAGAGTGGACAGAGGAGTTCCACTAGGACATTCTCTCATCCTAGCATTCAAGGTTGTGATAAAACCTGTACTTGACTTTTGAAAATATCATTTACTCAAATGCATGTGATATGAGACTTAAGACGTGCTTTTAGTTACATAAGACATGTGACGTATGAAATGTCGTGTATGCATGAATAAGCATATCACATTCAGTTTCTTGACGTGGTAACATATGAGCATAACATGATACATAGGCAATATCTGAAGCATATTACAAATAAAATATTAAAATGCTCAAACTAAATATACACAAACATGCTTGGCCGAAACTCATAGGGTTCATTACCAAGTGAAACTCATCTTTAACATGCATCAAATTCCTAACAAAATAGACTATAAATGAAGGCAAAGATAATCACATAATCTAAATCATCAAAACATGGCAAATCATCACACAAGCCGAAACCCTAATCTGTAGCTGAAACCCAAAATCACTTAAAACCATGGTGTAACACCATACAAACTGAAACCCTAATACACATATGATCTTATAGCTCACAACAAGATATTTGTTCACCAAAATCACTAAAAAACAACATACACAATAGCAAACAAGATGAAAGATTCACACAAATATATACATATGTTAACCGAAAATAGGTTAAGGGTTTACTTACAAAAGTCCTTCAAAGAAAATGCTAGCAAGAGGTAATGGATGATACAACTTGTTAGAACAAAGGTTTCATGCTAATCTGTGTGCGTGTGTCAGGGGCAACTAGGGTTGGTCATTTCGCCCAAAGTGGCCCTTTCAAATATTCGGTCCATAGGTTTCTAGATGATGAAACCTTTGAGTTTACTTGACCCTTGCTAGGTCACGAACTTGTAATAGATGTGCAAGTGATATGGCCGATTGGTTTGAGGATTTGGGTCCTCAAACTTTCGGTCTCCCTTCCTTGAAAACCTTAGATATTTTGAAAGATGACATAGCCCATTGAAACCATCTGTGTGAGTGTGTTTTTCGAAATCTCAAACTAACTTTGAGATCTCCTACACCTTGGATCAGGTGTGTGTGATTGTGAGAAGAAAGAAATCGAAGTGTAACATTCTTATCGTGGAATTGCTCCTAAAGTCGTGGCCTTCCCTTTTTTTTTAGAAGAGCCGAGAATCACTTGTCCATGAGTGACCCCCTTCCAATCTTATTAATAAACGCCCTTGCTTATGGCGAATGAATACCTTAGAAACAAAAAATAAGCCCCTATGAGAAAAAGCTCCAAAGAAAGTATCTAAAAAATTCACAAACAAATCCATTCCCTTCAATAACGTATATAAGGTATAACCAATAAAACAAGACGCACAATCCCCCTAAGCCTACCTCACACCATGTCCTCGCCAACAAAATCAAATGATCTATCCATCGCCCCTTCTTTATCCAAAAAATTAGCCGCCATGTTGGCCTCTCTAAAAATATGCCGAAATTGAACGTTGAGCAACCGAACAAGAGATTGTATATCATCCCAAAAATCCCAAAGAAACCAATATTTACAAACCTCGGAAGCTAGCCAACCCATCACCACACTAGAGTCAGATTCCACCAAGAAATCTCTCATCCCAAGTGAATGACACAACTGAAGCCCATCAAGGAGAGCCCACATTCCTCAATATTATTCGTCGCATGACCATAAAAATTAGTAAACCCCGCTACCACCTTTCCCCCATCATCCTGAATGATACCCCCACCTCCGGACCTCCCTGGGTTTCCACAAGATCCCCCATCTACATTAAGCATCATACAACCCTTCTCTGGTGGATTCCAACTAATAACTTTTGGAACTCTTTCACATATCGGAATGATCGGGCAATTAAGTTCCTGCAAAATTGAATAATCATTCACTCCCCTCTTTTTAAAGCTTAGCAATCCCTTAGAAATATCCCTCAAGTTCACCTTCACCACTCTCACAACAACCCTCCAATCAAAATTTACACCCTCCATGCTAGACGCACAACGACCCCTCCAAAGAGCCCAAGAAATAATAATAGGTAGCACACCACGGACCCAACCAACCTATGAAGACAATACGACACGTCTCCACCAAAAATTCATCATCCCATCCCAAGTCAGTTGTCGTGGCAATCGGATAGCACAACTAGAAGCAAAATAATCCCATAATTTTATCGGACCCTCCCCCTCACATAGGACGTGATCTAACGTCTCCATTTTTGGCTCTATACAACAGCCACACTTTGAAGACAAAGGGATGCCCAATCGCATGATCGCTCATCCACTGGGAGTGAATTTCGTTTAGCCCTTTAGTAGCAACAAGCGATCTACTTGGGCACTTGCTGCTGCCATAACCAGCAACGCCAGGAGCACAAAGTTACCTTTCTCCACACAATCTACCAAGCCAATTTAGTGGAAAACAAGCCATCTACAGCCGGGGCCCATACACAATAATCCTCCCCCTCCTTCACTTGGATTCCTGACATAATAATTATTTGAACCAGTTGTTCTAGAACCAACGCTCTCAACTGCTCAACATTCCATCCAGTAGCCGACCACAAATATCTTTGCAAACCCGGATCCCCATTCACCACATAATGTTCTACCAAGCACCCATCACCTGGCCAATTATCAAACCAGAAATCAGCATTTCCTTCGCGAATAATCCATTCGGAATTTTTCAATGCCATTGGCATTACTCATGTAATCCCCTTCCAGAACCGAGACCCTTTCCTCAGAATCATAATTGAAAAAATATGTTTATCTCCCACATATTTGGCCAAGAAGAACCTTGCCCATAACGAACCCCCTTGAAGGATTTTCCAAGCAAACTTCATGAGCAAGGAATTTTGCACTTATGATAACTCCCTAATCCCAAGCCCCCCTTCTTCTATTGGCAAACAAATCTTCCTCCAGGAAATCCACGTTCTTTTCCTATTTCTATGGTTGATCCCCATAAAAAATTTGATAAAATCCCTTTCAAAGCTGACAAAACTCCATTTGGTAAATTCAGAACTGAAAGCATGTGGATTGGCAAGCTACTCAAAACATGCTTATTAAAACAAGTTTTCCACCAAAGGAGAGGAGCCTCCCTTTCCACCCAGCTAATTTTTTCTGAACCTTAGCAATCAATGTTATAGCTAACTAGAATTCTAATGAACCACATCTTAATGGTTTATTTAAAAAAATGGAAAGAAAAGAGAGACCAAAGTTGCCACCAATCACTTCTTGATTGGAAATGAATAAAACACTTGAGAAATGGGATAAACCAAAGATAAAAAAAATATAGAGTGCTTTGGAAAAGGTTGTCTATCACCGGGGTTTCAAAAACAAATCTTTTAAAGTGTGATAGCGTGAAAGCCACCAACTGCAATGGTTTTGAATTAGAGCAATGTCAATATTGATTCGTCTTAATTCAACTGTGATATTGGAGTGGCATGATAAAATCTGACAGTCAATCTTCCTAGCCTAGCCACACACTTTTCACACTTAGGAGACGTTTGTGTTCACAGCTCATCTCGGCTCATCTCAACTCATCTCACTACTATTTATTACTATTCAGCAACTTTAACTCACAAATCTCACTACTATTCACAACTCATCTCACTACTATTTACAATCTATCTCAACTCATCTCAAGTCATCTTCGAATCCAAACGTCTCCTTAGTAATCTGCAATTATACTACATGTTTCCTTTGCTTAAGTACCTGAGTATTTCATGAGCTTTTGAGGAGAGCTATAAACTGAATTATGAAAATTTGATCACCCATATTTTTGGCAAATTTTCAACTTGGTATGGACTTTATTTGTTGATCTCAATATGCTTGGAAGGATTTAAACCATTATGTGGGCCTTACAATGGGCTTTTCCTTGGTTGGGCCTCAATAGCTCACTAAGGAGCCTTAGTCTTAGGTATCACTAAGTTGGGCCTATAGTCTTAGACCTATCCTTGGCCGTCTATCTTATTAAGTTTGGACCCTTATTATAACCAACCGTGGGCCTTCTTCAAATCCGTCTAATGCACTTAGCTTACTATGCACAAAATTCCAAGCCCATTAAGGTAACAAGTTTCCTTCATGCCACTTGTCATCCTACTATTGGCCTCTTGGCACTTATTTCCCCAAAAATCTACATTGCTCTAGAATTCTAAGGAAAATACTTACTAAATCAATGGTGGAAGTTATATTGTCAAATCATGATCCAAAATTTATCTTTCCTTAAGGATCCTAACTACCACTTGACTATGGTCACAGGTTACTTGTAATACTGATTACACCCAAAGAATAATGCGGTAGTTGTAGCATAGCTTTGGGGTGTTGATTCCACATAGAGACAAATTAAAAGAATAGTAGAAGGAACAAAGAAACTAAAGAAAAATATTAAATGATCAATAGAGAACAAAAATTAATTTTAAATGCAAATTAAAGTGAAGCAAAGTAACTAACAGAAAAAAGTACTCAAATTTGACAACAAACAGTAAAGTGTCGAGAATCCCTTGCACAAATCGGGTATTTAATTATTCTTAATTCACTAAATAACTCAATTGGGAACTCAATTCCCAAAATTTCAAATCGGAAGATATAGATTTATAAACTAAGATTAAACCAAATGTAACCCTTTGAAAAATCATTAACGACTTTTTAAATACATAAATTATTATCACTATTGAGAAAATCCAACGATGACAATATATTTAGGGAGCGATATTGCAGCAAAGAATTAAATCAATATAAAAAAATAATTAATCCAAACATAATCAAAGAGCTAATTCATTCAATACAAAAAGCATGACTGAATCCACAAACAAAATAAATTTTATGATTATTCAGAGAAGAAAACATCAACAATAAATTAAGAATGATAAAATAAAAGAGTTTTAGTAATTGAAAATCAAATACATAAATTAAAAATAAATAAAAATACTATCTACTGTGCAAGTTCATTTCTAGCCATACTTGAGAATTTAATTATCCATAAATATAATAGACAACAAAAATCTCAAGGAAACAAATAGAACAAATGGCGGCCATGAGACGTTTTTTTATTTTCCATCTGTGTGAGCGTCCAAGCCCAAAAAACATCTCCACCACTTTCTTACGTCTCCCCCCAAAAAAGAAGTCAAAATCAAGTAAAACTCTTCCTCTCTTACATCTCCCACCAAAAAGAAGTCAAAGTCAAAGTAAATTCAAGACTCCTCTCTTACGTCTCAAACTCAAAAGATAAAGTCTCGTCCAAATCTGCTAGCCTTCCCAGAGGAATAAAGCTGCTCCGTGTCTTTTGGTCCCACGTCCAAGTCAAAATGCATGCCCTTCAATTTATGAACTCTGAAATTAAATATAAAACAATTTATACTTAAAAATATCTCAACATAAATAAAAGAATAAATTCATTCCTATAAATTAATTCATATAATTCCTACTCATATTTTAGCATTTTAGTCTAATAACAGGGTATTTAGTGTGCACTTTCGTACACTTATCAAATACCTAGGCCCAGGGAGGAGCCAGATGGCGTCGTTTAGGCAAGTAAGATTTTTTTTTCTGTGGTTCTCTTTTTCTTCACTTGACAGTTTTTCTCCCTTCCTCTTAGATTTTCAATTTGTTCCCCTCATTCGAAAATCCCTCTCTTCGAATACCATGATTACATCGATTTCTCTCGTCATTTTGTATTTTGGAATCGTTGCACCAAAGGAGTACATGCACGGAGGTTCACGTTGGAGAGCCGTGAGCCCGTAACTAGTTCCACCACCATGGACAGCAGGGCCAGCGCCGTTCCATCCCAACCCAGCACCACCATAACACCAAATCTCCTCTATTTTCCATACCCAAAAATAGAGTGGCAAGCACCCCACGAAAAACCACACAAACCATAGACCTCCACACTCAACCACCGTCAACCCACATGTGAACACTGTTTCCTAGCCACCATGAACTCACCACCGTAGCCTAGCCTTGAAATCACAAACGGAGTCATCACGAGCCACTGCGCAAGCCCCTGTTTAGCAACCCAAAAACCAGAGCAATTTGAACTCAGTTGCTAACCCACATCCTCCCCACGCCAAGTGGAAAACCACCGAGAGAAAACCTTCACTGCTGCACATCTTCCTGCACCCTCAACATAGTTGCAAACCATCGCTGACCTTGCACAACCAAGTAGCTGCCATAAACAGAAACCACGCCCCCTTGACAAGCAAGCCGAATGTCACAACTGCCTCGACAGCCCCACGGACCAGGCCTCAACACTATCGCTGACATTCCTTGACAGCCCCACAGCAGCCCCACCATGCCCAGGACAGGCCCACAAGAATGCCATGGCCCCTGCCATGGCCTGCCCAACGAGGCTAGTGACAGCCCTACCAGCACGCAGCAGCAACATGCCCTCAGTGCCCATGCCATGCCATCTGCAGCACCAATGCCCAGGCCCCTTACTTGGGCCATGCTAGTAGGCTAGCAGCCCCATGCACCTAGCCTAGCGTGCCCCAGCAGTAGGCCAGCATCCAACCTAGTAGCCTTAGTGCCCGGGCCCCTTGCTTGGGACATGCCAGCCATGCCCAAGGGCCAACACATGCTACAGGCCATCATGGGGGCCACCCAAGACCTAATTTACAAGGGGGCCTTTTAGGATTTTCCACTTATGTTATTGCTTTCAATAGGACCTTAGATATTTCATTTTACATCTTTTGGCAAATTCCTTTGTGGACGATTTATTTGATCTTGAGATCACTTTTGGTACTTTTACACTTGGGCTACTTGGGTACAATTCGTGAATCCCAAGGAGAGCATCATCACCTTGCAATTCGTGAACATGTGTTGTTCCATTTATCTGTCTTTGTTTTATCACCCTGCAATTCGTGAATAGGTTTTGAATCTTTTATCCATCTTTTGTATATTTTCCATTCTCCATTCAATATCCAAATTATCCATAGTTCGTTCTTATATTTTCTAGTTTGTTCATATATTTTCATGCATTTTCTTAACTCACAAACACATTTTAAGCCACCATCCTTCCAATCCCATATTTCCCTTAATTTCCACTTTCCAAAGTTAGCCTCCCTTCTTCCAAATTAGCTGTGATGGCCCGAGTTTCGTCTAGGCTCTTAGAATTGTTCTAGGTTTCCATAGTATTTTAGGAGTCTTATAAGCCTTTGATGTAGTGATTTAAGCCCAAGAGGAGAGTGGCTCTAGTTACCTTAGAATTTCGGTCTTACTTGGGAATTTAGGTCCAATGGTTTAGGCCCACGACCCAATTCTAAATTTGTTAAGTGCTATGTGACCCAATAATGTTTTTGCTTTGAACCAAGTCTTGAAAGTGGGCTAAGGGGGAGAAGAGGTGTAAGAAAGCACCAAAATGGGCTTACATGCCTAGCCCATTGCTTTTGGTCCAGAAATCAAGTTCCAAGGTAGGTTTCTTGGAAAGGGGAGCCTAGGGAAGTGAAATGGTATCTTTCTAGAAACTTTGCATAGGAAATTGGAAGGAGGCCTTTGGGATTTCGAATTTTGTTAAGATTTTTCCATGTGTCAAACATGCACCAAGGTTCTAGAAGACTTTTGGGATGAGACTTTTATCAAGGACAAGTTTGGCACTAGGGTTTTCTGTTAGCATGCCCTAAACATTCCTTTTGCTTGCCACTTGTCACTTAGTGTGTTGTGGACCAATGAAATGTGAAGGGTCACCTAGGGAATAAGCATGGGGAAGATGAAGCAACACCTTGGGAATGGAAAGTGACAGGGACGGCTAAGGCTAGGGCACACACCCATGCCACTTGTCCTCCATGCCAAGAGCCTTTTGTTGGGAATAGGAAAGGTTATGCACGGTTTTACTAAGTTACCCCTTCAGAAGATGTGGACTTGTTAAAGGAAAGGAAGGGCATAAGAGGGAATGTGATTTTCGGCCAAGGAGGGAAGCCCACATGCCACCTCCAAGATTTTGCCCTTTCCCAATGCAATCTAGTGGGGAACTCCAAGAGGTTTTTGGTTTTTAAAAGAGGAAGAGGAAGGAACCTTGCCACTTGTCTCACATGTAAAGATTTTTATTCAAACAATGAGGGAAGTGAAGGGTCACTATATAAGAGATGGGGGAATTTATGCTCCATGTTTCGACCATCTCATATTTTATTGGATACCTTAGGTTTTGTTCTACCTCATGTGTGAAATGAAGAGGGTTTTAACCTAATAACCCTAGAAGCCGAATGGTTTAAAGCCAAGTGATGCCCTAGAAATGCACACACACACTTAAGAACATGAGTTAGTGTTTTAGATGCTTTCTCTAATATGATATGTTCGGATTTACAGCTTGCTAGTATTCTATTATGAAGATTTTGTAAGTATACACTCAACCTACTCTTGGTTAACACTTGTATATGATTATGTAAATCCTTTCATTTTCCATGTTTGTTTTGTTGGTTATTTCTTGTTTGATTATTTGATTATGTTAAAATGATCTTGTATCAATCTATGGAAGGAATTTCATGTTTGGAATTTGTGATGAAAATGCCATGAAATACTTGTATATGTTTTGGTTTTCATATGTTCAAGATTGATGGATTATGTGCTATGATGTTTCGGCCATAACATGTGTTGTATGTTTCGGATCTTAGTTAAATGTCATGATTTCATGCTTTGTTTTATTATGCTTTGATTCTTATGTTATATGTTTGAAGATTGGAACATGTTTAAGTGATGAATCTCATGATTTTTAACCCTAAGTGTTTCAGAGTAAGCATGTTCCCATGGTTTCATGAATGTGTTTGGATGTTTCATGTGTTTTATGTGATCATGCTATGGAATGAACATGTTATGCTTGGTTGTTTCATGCACGGCATTTCATATGTCATATGTCAATATAAGTAAGCATGTTAAGGCTCATGTTACATGCATTTGGGGAAGAAATGTTTTCAAAGAAAAAGTTTCATCACGATCCCCAGTGCTAGGGAGGGGGAATGTCCTAGTGGAACTCCTCTGTCCACTCTGGAGTGCTTAAAAATGGAGTGGTAACCCCTGAGTCGATGAAGAATAGTCGATGAGCCTTGTAATGCCCCGTTTCCATAGGGATTGAAGAGTTACTCCCTATAACTTAAAACTCACAATTCATCAATATATTTATAGACTCCAAAATATAACGTCATTAGAATACTACAAAATCTCTTAATAAAATCCACCACTTCTCAAAAATCTTCTATGAGTAATCCATTATGCTTAAATAATCATCTCACCGATGCTCCATAATCCTGATCCTTAGCTGGACTATTCGAAAATCATCTGAAAAATAATTAGAGATAAGGGATGAGTTATCAACAACTCCATAAGCAGAGGACATATACTAGTATGAAAACATGAGTATTTTTACAGAGTTCAGAATGCAGAAACCAAACATTTCAGTATCAATATGCAAATCTCAACAATACATATTATCAGAAAATCAGAGCGACTTTTCAAACATTTCATATTCAAAAAACCAACTTTTCATATTCAAAGACTCCTTTGGCACAACATGACTGGATATCTTCATCTTATCATATCATATCAGAGCATGATATCAGAACAGAGACCAAGTTTAACCCCCGTAGTAGGATTGTATTATGCGGAAAGCCAAGCAGAACATAAATCATCATGTTACTAAAGCGATTGCACTCAAAACAGAAAACCACTATTATATCCCGTGGCGGGCCAGAGGTTACTATTGTATCCCGTGACAGGGCCAGAGGTCACTATTATGTCTCGTGACAGGGCCAGATGTCACTATTATATCCCGTGACAAGGCCAGTGGTCACTATTGTATCCCGTGACAGGGCCAGAGGTCATTATTATATCCCGTGATAGAGCCACATATCAGAGCAAAACAAAATCAGAATCACCATATCATAATCAGAATCAGAAAGTCAAGCCAAAGGTTTTTCAAGTGCCACATCTTATAAACACAAAGTACTGAACAGAATCAGATCGCAAAACATAACTTATACACAAAATTTCATATTCGCTCTATTTTTCAAAGTTCAGAAATAAAATATCAAAAATAAGCTCATATCTACATCAGTCATGACAGAAAATACTTTCTTCTTAAACAGAATCTCATGAGTAATGCAGAACAAATATCTGAGGTTGTTTTTAGATTTCTTTTCATAGCAAAACATGCATATTTTTCAAAAAGGACCTTAGTTCATTTTATTTTATGCAAAGTCTAGCATAGGAACCCCACTTACCTGGATTTCTTAGCTTTTTTTGAAATTTTCCTCAAAATGTCGAACAATAATTAATCGTCACCTATAAAATAATCACGTAATTCTTGTAAATTTCTAATTAATCACATATTTCTATATTTAATCCTAAACTTCTAAAATAACCTATTTTAATTCCTCAATAACTAAATTCACATAATCCTCAAATATCGTCACATTTCTCAATTCATCTACGCCCAGATAATTAGTCGTACTAAAACACAAAATCTAACTTATTTACTAATGAAATCAAATTATAAGATTTAATACTAGCTAATATATTTATACCAAAATATCTTAAAAATTAAACAACTACAACTTAGATTCATTTTGGTAATTAACTTAATCATATTTTAAAACTCATATATTTAGTAAATTAACTTCTATCCGTAAATATGAATTCTTATACTGCAAATAAAATCCCACGCATAGCAGATGATAAAAAACATGATCGGTACATACCCAATCAAGGGCATTTTGGGAAAGAAAACTCATAACTCTTTGAGAAAATAACCTAGGATCAAACTTTACGTGACAAGGGCCATGCATACCGAAACTATGTGCAGCGGTGGCTTGGGTGGAAGTCTACGGCGGCACAGCTGGGGGCAATGGCAGATCACGGTGGTGGGGCACTGAGAGAGAGAGAGAGAGCAATACGGTGAGGGAAACGGAGAGAGAGATTACGGGATGAGCAAGCCGAGCGTGAGAGAGAAAACAGGGAGGGAGATTACCGTGCGGCAGAGGTGGCGTGAGGCAGACCTGGGGTGACAGAAAATCTCGCCGACAGTTTCTGGGGCTGCAACATGAAGGAGCTCTCGGTGGGCAGGTGTCGTAGTGGCTTAAGGTAGGAGGAATAGATCCTCTGTTTCGGGAGTGAGGAACAGAGGCTTGCGGGATGGCTATCAGTGGCTACACTAGTGGGTTCATAGCTGGGTCACGGTGGTGGCGTATGGCAACGTTGAGGAGGAGCATGCGGCGACTTGACCTCCTTAGGAGGCTGCGTTTTCCATGAGATGGTTGGGTAAAACCGTGAAGGTGGAGGTTGGCTTTTGGCTGTGCACGGGCGAGTCTCTTGCCGTGCGATCCGCGTGCTCAGTGTCTCACGTGGTGCTACCTGTGGTGATGATCTTCCTCTGCTGGCCGTGGGTGGTGCACTATAGAAGTGCACGATGGGGTTTTGAGCCTAGGTGATGGTCGTTTATAGTGGAAGGATGGGCGTTGTTCTTTTTCTGATGCAGCAACACACGAAAAAAAAAAAAAAGACGCCAAGTTGTGTCTCGGCAGTCTCGTTTGCGGCAGTGGAGTGGTGGTTGAAAAGCGTAGCAGGGGCTGGAACTTGGTGGAGTGTTTGACGGAGGCTGAGCCGTAGTGTAAGCATGCTGCGAATGTACGTGCGTGGTGGAGGCGTTGGGCTGATTTTTGAACGATGGGAAAAAACTGAGGGTGTTGCAGCTTGGTGTTTTGTAGAAAGTATATAAATATATATATATATATATATATATATATATATATATAAAGGTGATTGAACATAAAAAGAAACCCTAGAGCTGTAGGAGACGTGTGTGCGGAAGGAAAAGAGTCATGCGTGTGCATGGAGTGGATAAAAATACACTAGAGATGTGTGTGATCATGCATGCCGTGGGCGACAGGAAACTTAGGGGTAAAAAAAAATATAGACAGAAAAAAATAAATAAATAAAATTGAGCTTGGTTGGGTCTAGGTGTTACAAGCCTCGAATGGATTCTTTTTAAAGAATGTCAGAGCGAGGAAGCACCTAATGCTAGTGGGTGCATAAGGCATGTAACCTGACGAAGTAAGGTCCAGTTAATATGATTCTCTATATATGAAGTATTCATCACGGCGTACGGACCATTGATGGTGCGGTAACTAGTAGGAACACGCGGTGCAAGGAGGGAAGTCGCGTTGTGTCCACCCTCTGAACAAGTATATAAGAGCTCATATGATAAGGATCACTCGATGAGCATCTTGTGATATGTTCTGTTAAGGCAAGTTCTGAATAAGATCAAGCGAGTAAGAAAAAGTTAAGAAGTTTTATGAAAAGTTTAAATCTCTATTACAAGTCTTTTGGAAGTGGTCAAGTGCATAAGTCAAGATTTCGGTAAGTTATAAGTCAAGTACATACATGTCCATGCATGCATATCATGATCTACTTTTTGTATGCTTGTATTAACTATGGTATGTTGTGTGATTACTTGTTGAGATTTCTTGAAATCTCATTATGGTAGTTTCCACTACCAATCTCCAATCGGAATGGTAGAAGTTGTAACAGGTTTAGTAAGAGGCGACGATGACCAAGAGGAAGAGAACGGCACCTCCTCCTCTGGAGCGAATTGTGCCTTAAATGGCCATGAATCAGCCTGAGTCCTCCATCTGGATGAGTTTCGAGGCCATTGATCGAGAAATCATTGGTATACTAGAATTCATTGCCGAGTTCAAGCGGCGTAACAATCGAGACAAGGATAAGGCTTTAGAGAAGCGCGTGAAGCTCGAGTCTTCTTGAAGAGTACGGGAGTATAAGTGTTTTGTGGGAAAGAGAGAGAGAGAGAGAGAAGGCAACAACATTTATGGCTATCTTTTGTGGACTTATGTTTCTTTTGTGGGATTCTCGTGTTTTTGGGAACTTAAAAATTATGCTTCATGTTTTGGGATATTTTTCCTTTAAGGCCTATGTTTATGTTTTGGGGACAATGTTTTGGGTTATGATATTAGTTTGTGGTACCATGTGCTTTGCAATTTCTTATCGTGTTGTTTAGTTACCCAACTTTTATTAATTTTTCCGCTGCATCGTTATTACATACTGCTAGTGTACTTAGGTGCATAACATATTATCTGTCATATACGAGGAATGTATAGCCTTGTGTTATATGTTCCGATGTCTCAGTCACCATCCAATCCCAAGCGGGGGCTGGGGGCGCCACATTAGCCCTAGCCAAAACCCCACAAGGAAATTCCTACATTTTAGGAATCCTCATCTCATCTTCTGAATTCAATCCCTAGAATCCCTCTATCCCTAGAATCACTCAATCCCACCAAAGACCTTCATCCTCTTGCCATATCCAAATCCTATCTTCCATCTCCAAATCCCTAAATTCTAGGAACAACCCTAGACTCATTCAAATACCACCAAATCCTCATTTCCAAGCCTTAGCCGAATTCCCATCATCCTTAAATTGTCTCCAACAATTTAGGAGTCCTAGCCTCACTCATCCACATCCTTCCAAACCCTAGCAACTCATCCTACACACCAACCCTAATCCAACTCCTCCCAATTTCGTAATCCCTCTTAGCCACCACCCATACCCTAGCTTAACTTCACCAGACCAACCCTAAACATCACCCAAGTGGCGCCAATACCAAGGACCATCATCAAGTTGTTCCACATTGCATCAAACACACAAATTTATCACTTAGATCACCCCTACTCATCATCACCATCAATTCCACCGCTAAACCCCATACCTCCATCAACCTAGGGACCCTCCATTGCCACAATTCGTTCAAGGCCAAGAAAGTTAGCAAGAATCATTTGGTCATCACAAGGCAAGGCGAGCTAGCAGACTTTAATGTTTAAGGACTAGACCCAGGTCCTTAACTGCCACACCATGGGCTATTTGGTGGCTTTAACTCTTGCATTCATTTTATCCCCAATAGTACCCCTTACTCTCAAGGTTGACTTATCTTGCTAGAAAAGCATTGAGAATCCAAAACTTGGTCTCACCTGTCATGTTCATCTTCTCCTCTCCCTTCTTTTTTTTTTTTTTTTTTGTTGCAATTCACCATTTTGTAAAGCCTATGGTTCCACCGCATCCCTTGCATTGTCTTCATGTTGTTTAGGCTTGACCTACCTCCTAGTCTTGGTGCATCCTTGTAGAAATGTGATGTCGATGACTATCATGGTTTATAGGGAAAAGATAGCCATAGGCTCCCGAAAAAAAGATGGTGTGATTGCCGCTAAAGGAGGGTGTGGTTGCTGCAATCTTCCCAATGCAAACTCGAGGGAAGGGTGCACAGGCTTGCGCCCATCTTCCTAAGGCAAACTCAAGAGATATGTGGGCGTGGCTCCTGCAATCTTCCCAAGGAAAAGTAGATAGAAGGAGCATGTGGTTGTCATGGTCTTTCCGAGGTAAACTTGAGGGAAGGATTTTCGAGTTGAAGCCGTCTTCATGAGGCAAACTTGAGGGAATGAGGGCATGGTTTTCACAGTCTTCGAGATGCAAAGTTGAGGGAAGGATAGTGTGGTTTTCATGGTCTTCCCAAGGCAAACTCAAGGGAAGGATGCTCAAGCTTGAGCCGTCTTCCCAAGTTAAACTTGATGGAAGGAGGGCACGGTTTCCATAGTCTTCTCGAGGCAAACTTAAGGGAAGGATGGGTGGGCTTTAGCCGTCTTCTCGAGACAATCTCGAGGGAAGAAGGGCGTGGTTGCTACAGTCTTCTCGAGGCAAACTCGGTGGAAGGATGTGCAAGCTTGAGCTTTTTAGTGGAGGGAGGGTGAAGACGTTCTTCATTGCTCAGAGTAAGGACATCGTGGATCCAAACTTCTAAGCCGTGTGGCTTGATCTTGGGGCTTTAGCTCAATTCATCTTTGGCCTTGATGATGGTGTTCGGTGAGCATTATATTTTGTGAGCTTGCAAGCACTTTGTACTACAAGAAATATGGGGTTTTCCCATGATTTCTTCCTCCATGACTATCGCTAGTGGGAAATAGTGGACTTATGGCACAAAACGCTCCCATCACAATAAGTTTTGCCATATATGATGAGATTTCGTGCATCGAGTGAAAAACCGTGGAGAAAAACGATCTTTGATGATGAGATTTCGTTTATGTTAAAAGGTTTTGGGAATTACTACTTTTGTGCCCCAATACAAGAGCTTTTCCCACAGAAGGTGTGTATTGCTTTGTAATTTCTACTCGTCGAGCTCTCATTTAGCAAGTACTAGCGATTTGGCTTGAAGAGCTCTCTACATCAAGAGGTTTCCATCACGTTAGTTGCGAGGTTCTTCCAAGGTCTCCAAGACTTTCCTTCCCTAGGTTACAACCTCCACACTTCCGATATCTCAAGCTCCACACTTCCGAGATATGAAGCTCCTCCGTTGTAGTAGTCCTTTGAGCGCTATGCTTCCTCTGTATAGAAATAGCCTCTGCTTTTAACATGGTTTTCTAGGCAACTCATGTCCTTTCTTCGATGGCTTTATCTCCTTTCACTTGTTCTTGTGGGGGGTCATGCAACCTTTGCTTCAGAGAACAACGAATTCATCTCATGAACAATGCAAAACTGTTGATGCATTTTTTTTATCACGGCTCAATGCCCATAGCATGGTCAGATGACCCTCTCCTCTCACACAATGGTCTACAGTGGTGATGTACTCGAGACTCTCATTCATGGCTTCCTTAATCATGAATAACCAAAATTAAAGGAGGGCATTGTTTTCATGGTTTCAGCACTGAGGCTTACATCTAAGGATTCGGGGTGTAAATTCACTATAAATGGATTTTTCATACAAGCTCTTCATCCTCACAAAGCTCTCTATAAGTGCTCCCATGGAGTTATCTATGGTCCTCAATTTCTTCTCTAGAGCTCTCTGGTCTTCATTCTACAAGGAAAAGCTAAAACTGAAAGAAGTCCCTTTTCTGTTTCCATAAACACACCCCCACTCCCCAAAACCCACCTTATGATCTATCTCCCCGTTGTATGTCCCATCATCTGACTTTATGTTTCATCTTTGTTGCTTTGTCTTTTCCTCCAACTTTGTCTCGTTTGGATAGTAAGATGAGATTAGATGAGATGATTTTAGATGAAAGTTAAAAGCTGAAAATTGAATAAAATATTATTAGAATATTATTTTTTAATATTATTATTATTTTGAGACTTGAAAAAGTTGAATTGTTTATTATATTTTGTGTGTAAATTTAAAAAAATTGTAATGATAAAATAAGTTGAGATGAAACACTTTTACTATCCAAACAGGCCGTAACAGTCCTATCATCCAACTTTATGTCTCATCTCCCTTGCTTTATGCAAGGTTGATAACTCTCCCTTCTTCCCTTTCAATTTTTATACTCTCGTGTACTTGGCCTTCGATCTCTATGGACTCTTTGGTTGGCTTTAACTCTTGCATCCATTTTACACTGAAAAATTATCATTTAGTAAATTTAGTAATTTTCTCCGCTATGCGACTAGTTAATAGGAAAACTGGACAACAAATTACGCAGTCTTTTTACGTTCCCAGTGGCTGCAAGCCCCTGTTATTATATTTAGAGCAATAAATTTCTTTTAAGTGTTGAACTGCCTTACATCGAACATTGTCCAATGGTACCTACTTTGAACACTTTCCCTCAACGACAAGGGTGCTAATTTGTTCACACAAATTCAGTTATATATAGGGTTGTAATTAAAAAGGTAATGGAAGATCAAGTGGACTTTGTGCGAGCCAATACAAGAGTGAAAATTCTAATTTCTGTTACTATTGTTGCTCCTGGTTATTTCTCCGGCCTTAACATTTGGCAAAGTGCTGGGAAAAAAAAGAACCCTAGTAATTATTACAAACCAACTAAACCTCAAACAGCAAACCAATACCAACTGCAACTATATTGACGAGATTGAATAACATAACAAAAAATAGTTTCATCATCAGCATAAATGATTTCATATTACCTTGCTAAACGTAATTACAATATTGTTAGAGAACTATAACATTACCCTACCGATGGTATATTGCATATGCGTGGAACCCTCGGCTAATATCTATTATGGACATGAATTAACCAACATTGTGCAAGGCGGAGCTAAGTATGAGCAGAGACTGAAGGTAAAACCTCCTTCTCTCTGGTCCCATATCGTACCTCTGTGTTTTGCCCGAAATGAATATATGAGTGAGAGAACTTTGCTCTCTTCACCCCATGAGCCTACATTCCCTAATGAACTTGTTTGAGAAACTTACATATTTATTCCAAATGCTTCGTACCTCCGGAAACCCAATCTCGAGCCATGGCTTTGCAGGGCCACTGAAATGTATTACAGCAGCATCTTCCAATATCTCTCGATGAATTTCAGTCGATTGATAGCCTAATCCGGCAACATGCCATGATGGATCAATAGGATGCACATGACCCTCAAAAGCTATCAAGGAAGGTGGGAGGACTCCTGGATGCCATAATGCCAACCCAGATTTGAGGCTCTGTGAGATAAGGTAATAATATTATAGCAACAAACAAGGGAAAATTATTTCCTTTTCAAATCAACATGGTAAGCATATTTACCCATCAGACTAGTGAAATCTAGAGAGATATTCCCCAAAATATCTATCCGAAACTGGGTTTTGGACAGTATAGCATATGAAATTTATGATAATATTCATCCATGCCAGAAGCAGATGATTTCATTTTTTTCAAGGTAGGAGATGCCTATACCATGTGGAAAATGCTGGCAAATGGCTGAGTTTTTCAGCAAGGTAATCTAAATGCTTTTGGGAGGACAGTAGTTTGAATAAAAATGCTACCATGAACAACTTAATTATGCTATTTTTCACAAAGAAACAGATGGGGAAGGATAATAAACTGCAGCGCAAGCAAAATAAAAATCAGAAGGAAAACTTATCCTCCATTCAATCTCAAACATTATCTTCTCTGTATCTATTACGCACTGTTTCTAGCTGCTTTCCCTATGGCATTTCAAAGGAGTAAGAATAATCAATATTTGTTCAATCGCAGGTCATTAATCACCCAAGGACAGTACAAGCAAGTATAAACCACCACTTCTAATCATAAAAAAGAGCAAGATTCTCCCATATTACTTGCTTTAAAATAATGGTTTTAATTTCTAAGAAAAACACAAAACAAAACTTTTTTTCAAGAGCAAATGCATGATGCCAAAAAATCATTAGCTATATCCATCTCGAGGACAATATGCAAATCACATTGACAACAGTTTCTCGTTACCATCTTGTGAAAGTGTTAGGGACAGTTTCTCGTTACAATCTTGTGAAAATGTGAGGGAATATACTTACAAGCTCTAGCCATTGATGGTAAGTTGCAGTAATGTTGGTCCTTCTCCAAGCTTCTATATCAAATATATTCATGCCATACAGCCATGCACAACGATCATGATCAAAGTTGGATGATATAATTGGATGAGAGAAGTTCAAATAGTCCCTGTATTTTCTTCCTGGGCAGCAGCCATCTCCACACCATGAATTAACAACTGCACCAACAACTTTTCCTTTGAGATCCAACTCCAACAAAGATGCTATGTCGTGTTGCACAACAATATCATCATCCAAGAATAGTATCTTGTTGAGATCTGGAAATAGCTGTGGCCCATGAAAATCACATGATAAATCAATTGTCAAGTGTGAAAATCTGACGTGTCATTTACTCAGAAGATTCAGTGAAAATATTGGGTGACTACCTCGGGGATATAAATTCGGAGATGATTCAAGAGGGAGAGGGAGCTAGGGCTTAATGCCTCTAGATATCTTTTGTGTCCTTTATATTCAAAATCTTCGTCATTCAAATTATTGTAGTTGTGCTTCCAAATTAGGCGATGAATCTCTAGCATCTGTTTAACCCCAACATTCACTTCCTGAGACCAGTCATATTGGTGCAATCCCTTAACTTCCACCACAGCAGATTTAAGAGAATTGATTGCAAACCATGCATGCATTGGGGTGTATGTTTTTTTGTCAGTTACTATGTGGAACACTAATTTTCCAGGGTTGGCTGAATTTTGGATCGTAGAAGAGACAACAACAGATGCTGCAAGGACATTATCAGTTAGGAGAACAAGGTGGAGAAATGAGGGGTCAGCAAGGCGAGAAACATATTCTGGTGGAGGTAGAAGAGATCGAGCCATTGAATTTACAGCATATTCTTCAGCAAGTTTGAGGCAAAGACAATGTAAGCTCTTGGGAACACCATGTGATGCTAAATGCCAGAAAATAGACTCGCGCTGTCTTGCTGACTGGACCTTATGCTCCATCCTTAGCAGCTACATATCAAGACAAGAAATGTAGGTTTAGGCTTAATCTTCATATTATGATGATCATATGTCTCTTGGTTTCATTCACTCTCATACTTCAAAGTACTAATGCAAATATCCACATTGACCTGACATGTTCAACCCATCTCGTACAGTTTCCTCTTGTTTGAAATTTGAATATACACAATTCATGCTAAGATTATCAAAATAATAACAACCAGCCTGGCATTTTTTGCACATTTCATGCAAATCACTAGCAAAAAAACCAAGCTCCATAATTTCCACAAATTACAAGAATACTAGTATGGGTATGGATAGAAGACCAGGATACAGGGTACAATATGATATCAATATGCAATACAAAAACTTCTAAAGTAGTAGAATTACATCAAATATGGATAAGAGGCTTAAACCAACACGATAGAGAGTGTATACGATGCAATGGTCCATAACCAGTACATTATATCTAAACTAGTGAAAATTAGGTTGGTATGCAAGAATCTATAGGATTTTATCACCATTGGTGACATATTATCTCTATAGTTATCCCTAAGTTTATGTTTGAATTCTGAGATTGAACTATGCATTTATAGGCTATATGAACCAGACATGCATCATATGAATCTTCAAACATGTAAAATATCTTAAATGGTACAGTTCAATCAATCTCTATGAGCACTCTTCATGGCTTCTAAACTATAGCATCCGCAATCGCCCAGTCATTTACCCCAACAGTTGCAGCCACAAAACCATCATGGTAGCCATAGTCACAATAATCTCATGCCCAATCCCTCTCTAGCGACAATCATCACTACTATATTCTCTTCAATAAATTTTAAGCTGCCACAGCATTCTTCAAAGCTCTGAAATTCTAACATGATTTTATGTTCAGCTAACAGAAGGTCTCTTCAATTACACCCTTGCATCTTCAAAACTTAAGTCCAGCTCTTATGAATAGATCTTTGATAGTCACAGCTGCGGCAACCTTTTAATCAAGATCTTCTTTTTCGAATCTCCAAGTCCATTACCTATCACAGCCAGATTTTTAAAATATTACGAAGTGTACAAATCTTTATTTTATCCTTAATAACATTTCACTTCCACGACAATCTCACAACGCAATTACCGTCAAGCAACAATTATCACTACGTTCCTCTTTAGCTGCCACTTCATTCTTCAACTCTCCATGGCATACTAACATTTCAAATAAGTGATTCCCTCAAAATTTTCCATTTCTTTTAATTTCTAATGCCTTTTATTTCAATGATATGCATTGCTAGCGGTGAGATCCTTTTGTTCTCTCTTTTAATTTTCAATCTCTATTATTTCCAAGAGCTAGGTTTCCAATGATGACACCCTCTTATTTTTTTTGTTTCAACTTCCTTTATGCCTTAGGCAACATTATTTTGTTACTTTTAGCATTAACAATCAGTTGTCAACATGTTTCAAAGACAGAAAAAAATTATCAATTTAAACAAAATCATAGGAAGTTTAAGATAACTCTATATTTTAGGAAGACAGCTTCTCACGGAATTCCATCAAATGATTTCAGGTTGTCCAGCTTGCAAATTATCCATGATTCTTGCATGCCACAGATCAAGCCTAATATTTGTTTGTAATGTTATGTTATAGAAGTGTATAGTAATGTAGCTTTACTTCCTTTCATTCCTTTCTTTCCTTCTATAGATGAGCTGTAAAACTAATATATAAGTTGAAAAATAATCTCTCTATTCTCTGCCGTGAGATAGAGTTTTCTCAGAAATATCCTTAGTTTACTGTATTCCAATCGTAAAAAGTCTACCCAGTTCCAGAAACTCATCCAAAGTTTATTTTGCAGCTATTCTAATTATTCCTATACTTTTCACGATGGATCTTTTTCGTGGCCTCAACGTTACTGTTTCTCGATTCTTTGTTATTATTTATCTGTAGCTTGTGGCCATAAAAGAGTTTTTAACTTTGTATTGAAGGCAAATGATCAGTAAATCATTTTTTTCTATAAGTAAAACATAAAATTATTAGGGTAATGATATACCTAAAACTTTTTCATAACTATTTTACAACCTGTTAGTATTTGTAGTACTGGCTAAATTCAGTTTCAAAACAATGGGTAACGTTTGTTATTTGGTTTGGGTTGATAGATAAGATTTAGGCCATGTTTGAGAAGTGAGATGAGTTGAAACCATCTTATCTCAAAATATTTCATAATTTTCTTCCTAAATATCACTAAAACACAACATTTTTCAATTTTAAATTTTCAACTTTTGCATCTAATCATTACCTAATCATTACAACTTTCTCAAACTTCCACACAAAACACAAAAAACAATATAACGTTTTCAAATTTCAAAACAAAAATAATATTAAAAAATTATATTCAAACAATTTTTTAACTTTATAATATTTTTATTAACTTTTTCTCTCTCCATTCCCAAAACCCAATAAAACATTTAAATCAAACCATTTCACTTCTATTTACAGACAAATTCATTATAATTCATAGAAATTTGATCTCATCTCATTACCCAAGCATGAGGGTTAATACGAGATCAAATTTATGTACAAATGTTCTATTTGAATAGATAAATTTAGTATTGGATGAAGACGGATGCTTCAATATCTCAAAATTCAAAGTTTGGATAAGACTATGCTATCTGGAAATTTGAGGATTCCTCAGAATTCATGTCCAGTCAGGAATCTGTCATGATAGGTCATCTGCAGATTTTCAGGAATGGGATTTGGAAACTGAAAAAGAGTTTGATCAATAGTGATTCCTCAGAATTCGTGTCCAGTCAGGAACTGTCATGATTGGTCATCTGCAGATTTTCAGGAATGGGATTTGGAAACTGAAAAAGAGTTTGATCAATAGTGATAATCCATCCAAGTGTGCCAAGAGAGTAAAAGAGTTTTGGGACTTTTACAAGAATTATCTCTCTTGGAGTTTTGTAACCACACAAAATACAAAGATAGTGATAGTGTGATTTGAGGTGAGTTTAGCCATGGGAGGTTCCAGGGGAAGAAGCCAGGTTTGAAGATTATTAGAGGTTCTGGC
The DNA here is from genome assembly GCF_001411555.2 of Juglans regia. Classification (NCBI taxonomy): domain Eukaryota; kingdom Viridiplantae; phylum Streptophyta; class Magnoliopsida; order Fagales; family Juglandaceae; genus Juglans; species Juglans regia. Next base: position 13,620,644 of record NC_049908.1, read on the forward strand.
TGCTACTAAGGTAGGGACAAAACAGGTCATTTTGTCATGGCAAGTAAGGGCTTCATAGTATAAAGGGTTTGTAAGAAAACCCTTTATAATAGATGTTGGCTTCTTTTGCTTTATCATTCATATTTATATGTTAATTCAATATTGTGATTTGATACATGTGGGCTGATTTGATATTTAATAGATGTTGCTACTATTTGACATGAATTAAAATTGGACAAAGAACTGTGACATACACCTATTCACCCTCCTCAAGGTGTTATTTAGAGTCAATCTTGTAAATTCACAACCCATTCTACGCAAGCATGCCACTCCATTAAAAATAAGTTTTAAGTTTAAGAAACTACCCTTAATTTAATATGGAGTTGTAAGATAATTGTCAAACAGTTCTGAGTTGATCTTTTCCCGCTGTCATAATATGCAAGCACAAGGGCTTCCAAATTTGGGATCATATTTTTGGGGACTAATTTTCGAAAAATGCCTTGATTTCCCTAACTCCAACAGCTGTCTGCTTGTTATAAGGTTTAAGATGAATTGATTTAGGTGCTGATTTGTTATAGAAGGCAAGTAGATGAAAATTTCCTAATTGGGTATAGTATAGGAGAAGAAAAACTGACCAAATTTCTGATTGGCACTAAACCAGTAATTCCTGCATTTAAGAGTCCTAAATCAAGGCTTCGACGTTTGCTACTAACCAAGGAAGTTGCCACTAAAAACACCTTTTCTCCTCAATCTATATGCAACCCAAGAAAACCCTAACCTTTTCAACTCAGGCTAAACTCCCCTTTGATGCTGCTCTTTTTCATCCCCTAAAACTCCAAAAAAAATCATAAAATCACAGCTTTTCTCCTTCCTTAACAGAAATTCTATCTGTTGGCCTGTTAAGTATCAAGATCAAGAAACAAGAAAAAGAACAGAAAGAATCGTTCTTGGACTTTATTGAATCAAGAAATGGAATTATTCAAGGTAATTCCAACCTCCACAAACTACCACCAAAGTCTCCAATGACCCTCACCCCTTTCCCTCTTTGTATTTATATGAACTGAACTACAAACACCTTCCCAAAGAAGAAGACCCTCATCACACCGTTTTACTCACACAAACAAATACAAAACGCCCTGTTTCATTTACACTACATGCACCCTTACATTCATCAAAACGACCTGTTTCATTAACCCAAACTCCCCATTTTATCTTCAGCCTTTAACTGCCAGTTCCCTTCCACGTCAAATGACGATTTCCCCCACTTAACAAAGCCTTGACCACAAAGCTTGTGACTGCCATTCCTCCCACTCAGAGCACTTTGCCCACAAGGTGGGGATACAATTCCATCAGCTTCCACAATGATTCCCAAGAACTGTCTTCTGATAATGCCCCTCTCCACTGAATTAAAACTTCTGCGATAGGTTGATTGCCCCTTTTCTTTAATCTTCTCTCCATTATCAGTTCTGGTTCTGGTTCTGGTTCTGGTTGAAGTAAACCTTCCTTGTCCACTGGTGGCAAGGTTTGTAGGTGTGTGATGTGCTGCCCAAGCTTCTTTTAAGACATGAAACGTGGAACACTGGATGGGATCTTGAGGAAACTGGTAGGTCCAGTTTATCAGCCACTTCCCCAATCTTGGCTAAAACTTTGAAAGGACCATAATATCTTGGTGCCAGCTTAAGGTTGTCTCAATGCTACTGACTTCTGTCTATAAGGTAGCAACTTCAGAAATACCCAGTCTCCCAACTCAAAACTCCTTTCAGTCCTTTCTTTATCTGCAAAGAACGTCATCCTCTCTCAAGCCTTATTCAAATTCTCCTTCAGTTCTGACATAATCTGCTCCCTAGTCTTAAGTGGCTAATCCACAACAGCATTAGCTGTTGTCCCTGTAACATAGGACAACTTTGGAGGAGCATAGCCATACATGGCTTCAAAAGGAGTCATCCTGGTTGATGAATGACTAGTGGTGTTATAACACCACTCAGCCATAGGAAGCCACACACTCCACTGCTTGGGCTGAGACTCTACAAGCACCTTTAAGTATCCCTCCAAGCATTTGTTCGAAGCTTCACTTTGCCTATCTGTGTGTGGATGATAGGCAGAGCTGAAAGCTAAGGCAGTGTCTTGCAGCTCAAAAAGATTTTTCCCAAATTTACTAGTAAACACTGCATCTCTGTAAGAAACTATGGTTTTAGGCATCCCATGCAATCTGAACACCCCTAAGAAAAACACTTGGGCTACCTTGGTTGCAGTATAAGGATGGGGCAGAGAGAAAAAATGGGTATATTTAGTCGACCTGTCAACCACAGAAAATACTACACTAACCCATGTGATAGTGGCAAACCCTCTATAAAGTCCATCTAAATATCAGACCATGGACTCTTCTTGTCCCAGTTAGTAGCGGCAGCAAGCCAGCAGGATGGACAACTTCATACTTAGTGATTTGACAGGTATCACACTCTCTCACCATCTTCTTAATGTCTCCATGCATTCCTTGCGAGTAGAAATCCATCTTAGCCCATTCAAGAGTTTTGTGGTAGCCTGCATGTCCAGCTTGAGGGTCAGAATAGCTGTGGTGTAGCACTTTTTGTTTGAATTCAGAATCTGGAACCAAAATAATTTTGCCTTTTCTTAGTAAAAGCCCTTGATGTCAGGAATAATGTTTGTCTGTTTGTTCCCCTTTCTGAAGCCTTGAACATAACTTCCGAATTCCCCGTGAAAGTGCATAACTCTGCTTAAGCTCCTCAATCCAAAGTGGGGTGGGAAAAAAAATAACTGACAGTGTTCATTCTTCCTCTTCAAACTTCCTTGATAAGGCATCTGCAGCCTTATTCTCCTTCCCTCTTTTGTAGCCGATGGAAAAGTCATGTCCCATCAATTTAGTCACCCACTTTTGCTGTAACTCAGTACCCACCTTTTGCTCCAACAAAAAGTTGAGGGCTTGTTGGCCAGTCTTGATTTTAAAAGACTGGCCAAGGAGGTATAGCCTCCACTTCTGTACAGCAGTTACAATGGCTAACAGTTCCCTTTCATAAGTTGATAACACCAGAGCTTTAACTTTGACTCTTGAGGACCTTGCTATAATATGCAATAGGTTGACCCTCTTGCATTAACATGTCTCCCAATCCACATCCACTTGCATCACATTCAATTGTGAATGCCTTAGAAACCTCTTGAAGCCTCAATACAAGAGGCTGTGTAACAACCTTCTTTAAATTTTGAAAAGCTTCAGTGGCCACATCAGTCCACTCAAAGCAATTTTTCTTAAATAAAAATGTAAGGGGTGCTGCAATCATGCCATAATCCTTTATAAACTTCCTATAGTAACCTGTGAGTCCCAAAAAGCCCCTGAGTGACTTCAAATCAGCTGGCACAGGCCACTCCAACATAGCTGATATCTTAGATGGATCAGCTTTAACTCCTTCACCGAATATCAAGTGTCCCAGATAATCAATTTCTGTAACAGCAAACCTACATTTTGACCTCTTGGCAAACAAATGGTGTTGTCTCAGGACCCTCAACACAGCCAGCAGATGCCTTGAGTGCTCCTTAAAATCTTTACTAGTACCATATAAGGGCTTCCCCTTGCATATGGTACGAAACTATTGGCAACCTCTAATGAAGAGGTGTTTCAAGGAATTCAAAGTGTTGCATTACTTTGAAAACCCACTCCGACGGGCTATTTCCATCAAAATGAGGGAAATCCAATCTTACACCCTCAATAAAGAAAATCTATCATCCTGACTACCCATATGAAAATCTTGGTCCACTTCCACATAAAGAAGCACACGATGATGCTCAACCAATGTACGAATCATGTCGTTCAGTTGATCTAACTTGTTCGTGATGGAATGAATGGACTGTTCCTGGTGATCCAATTGCCTCTGGATCGCCTCCTGTTACTTCTCCTCACAGTGGCCCATAACCCACAGGTCCCAAGATCGAAACTTGCCTATGATACCAACTGTTAAGTATCAAGATCAAGAAACATGGAAAAGAACAGAAATAATCATTCTTGGACTTTATTGAATCAAGAAACGGAATTATTCGAGGTAATTCCAACCTCTACAAACTACCACCAAAGTCTTCGATGACCCTCACCCCTTCCCTCTCTGTATTTATATCAACTGAATTACAAACACCTTCCCAAAGAAAAAGACCCTCAACACATCGTTTTACTTACAAAAACAAATGCCATAGGACGACGTAGAAGATGCAGCAAAGAATGAAGAGGAAACAAAAGACACCACCATTCCAGAAATTCTTCATGAAATTGCACAACCTTTCAACGAAATTTCCAACGGGAATACATTGGTGGCTGTAGAAAATGAGATGGAGATAGACGTGATTGATGCGGTTGAGGGGGTACCAACTATCGGAGTCAAACCAATACCAGAACTCGTAGTAGCCCTTGTCGGTGAAGAAGGTTCCGTAGAAAGGGAGGAGGACATAGAAAATCCAGTGGCGGTGGAGAAATTTGTGGCAGTGTCCACAGACGTTTATCCTCAAGAAATTTCCCTTCCTTTAGTTCTTAGAAATCCAAAACCAAAATTAATTTCTCAATTTTCAGAGGATCGAGCCTCGCGACCGCTTCCTGATAGGGAAATTATTAAGTGTGAAACCAGGGGTGATGTTCATTGAGATAGAGATTACCATTGAAATATTCTTGTAAGGATTTTTTACCCTGGCATTCACGCACTCTCTCAAAACCACAAAGAAGGGAAAGACAGAGGGATGATGAGAGCCGCCCTAGCTACTCGCCGAACCACCGGGGGGTTCCAACACCTCCATAGGCACTGTCGCAGGGCTTGGAATGTTGGGTTTGTCGTTGGTCACCATCAACTCAGATCTAACTCCCTTGGCCACCGTCATCCTCCTTTCTAGCCTAAACCACAACCCCATCTTCTGTTCTGCAACCATGGAAGAAGACAAGGCAAAAGAGGATCATAACATGGACCGATGGAGAGGCCTTGAGGAAGAAGAAGAAAAAAATGACGACGACCATGACTCTTCCAAGCGACACCGTCTCCACCATCTTAAGGAGCAAGGGTTTGCAGATACCTTTAATTTCTTAATTTGCTTTCCAAAAGATAATCATATTTGGTGAGGCTCTTGGGATTTGATGGGTCCTCTTTTAGAGATGTTCTACAATGACTTCAAAGACGAGCATCCCGATTCTCCTCTCGAACAATTATGGAAGAGGACTTCTGATGAAGTGCAAAATGTGTCCAATGCATCTCTCAGTAACATCAAGCCTTGGAAATGTATGATAGAGAGTATGAGCTAATTTGCATTATTTCCCTTCGTGATGTGCTGCGAACCCTTGATGAGCAGAGGGTGACTCAACACTTGAGAGAGATCGAGCAACAATACGATTTTGGCCGTGAGTTGGGTCATAAGGTTCATACGATTGCTATAACCAAGTGGGTCATCAACTCAGAATGTGAGGGTGAAAAGGGAGGTAATCTGAAAAAATCCTTTCAGAAGAAATATTTCCTTTCCTTTTTCTCTTCGCGTTGTGTTCACAAGGATAGAAGGGCCTTAGTTGTTTGTGAAAATGCCCATTAGAAGTGGTAATTTATGTATTTGTTTGGTTGCTATCGGGATTATCGTTGAGGTTATAGTCTTCCACCCAATACATCATCACACATGTACGTATGAAAGTGAAAATCTGCTAGTTCTCTTGATCGGGGAAATTCTGATCGCCATGCCTACTATTTTTCCTATCACGATGGATGTTGGCTTCCGCAGGTTCTCTCAACTGAAACAACTGGATTTGCCCACCGGAGCGAAAATCCGAATGGAATTAAATTGTTCTATTCCTCAACTAAATCTAACCGGCATGCCATTCTTAGATAGCAGTGACAATGACAGTGAAAAGCCATTACACAATTATGAGCTAAGCTTTGACACAGGCGTATTAAATCTACCCACACAACTAGAAACCCCTCCAATTGAGAGGAAACCAGAGATGACGTTGGGGGCAGTAACCACTGTAACATCTGCAAGTGAACTGGAACAACAAAATAGGACCAATGAGCCCAAGAAAAATGGTTTGATATTGTGGCCAGGACTGTCTTCAGTTGTCTCATATGGTGGTGGGAGTCGTGGTCCTTCTTTGCAGTCCTCTGATGCTAGAATTCCGAGTTGGCTTGATGCTGCTTTGATTGCCTCCAGACACAGGTCATCAAAAAATGGTTCTTCAAGTGGAAGAGTTTCAAAAGTTACTGTTAAAAAAAATACATGGAAGAGGTGTGTTGTTCATGTTAATATAAGTCCTCTCATTCAGATCTCAAAAATGCCAGAGAGCTAGGAGAGGTTGCTGCTGCAACTTAATCAATGGAGACTAGAGGAAGGATCAAATCTAGGATTGCTTATGGCAACCAATAGATTTGATGGGCAACTTCATCAAGATTAGCCCCAGGCTCCTCTAGCATCCGGGGTGTACACTCGACAGAAGCAAAGTTTCAATTTCTTGTCCTTGTCAGCTGGAGATGGCGAGATAGAAGCTAAGAATCGTGCTAACAGAGCTGGAAATGGGTTGGATCCTTTGTCGCAACTCCAAGTTCCTTATCTTCATTGTTATGCACAACACCAGAATCTCAGGCCTTTCACTATGCCTCAAACTCGTTATACCTCCTCTGCTTACCCTGATCAGCATTCACTAGCATCAGCAGCAGCACGTCAGCTACAGGTAGCTCCATATCTCGGTAATCCACTTCTATGGGCGAAAAGAATATGTGTCTCTTTGACCCCGGTGGTTAGACAATTTGATTTGCACCAATATTCTAAACCTTGTGGACAAGGTTCTTTTGAGTGTGGGAGTTTGTTATGAGGCCCATGAGGAAAATGCAGATTAGTTGGGAGCCCAAGTACTTTACTACAGGATCGGTCCATGACCATAAACCTTGGAGGCAAAACGCATTGTGGAAGGAGATTGGATAAGTGACGCTGTGTTCTAGAAGCTAGTTAGTTAGTTTCATAATATACTTAGTTACCACTTTGCCCTTTTGTAATTCAGTATTTTACAGTACACGTGTCTTTTATTAATTAGTCTAGTCGGTTATTCCTGAAGAGTATAACAGGAGGGAAAGAGAGCTGCTAATTTTCCTATCTTGAAAGCTATTGTTTGAACTTACTATTTTGGAGGTTAGGGACCCTCGAAGATCCCGTAGCAATCCAAGCAATTAGTCTATTTCCATTTCTAGCATTCTGTTCTTACATTACACAACCACCATTACAGTAGTACACTACACTTTCATATATTGAGGACCTTTAACACGTCCATGACATGGCCTCCCTTTGGTGATTTAGGTGAGTTTACTTCTTCAAATTTTGAGTGAAAGTCACTGCCTAAATTCCAGAACCTAAATAATTATTATAACCCTAAGTTTTTTTTTCTTTATTTAACAATACCTCTTTGAAGTCCTAATAGATTGCTAAAGGCTGCAAATCTTTGTGCAATATCTAAGTTAAATCCAGGGTAAGTTTCAACAAGTATTATCCCTAAATCTCGAAATTCCCTATCTTTTGTGATCCTAACATAGTCTTATAGTTTTTATATGTCGAAACATAGAATTCTAGGGCTAGAAGAGTCCAAGGATTCAGCTTTTGGGCAAAGGAAAGAAGAGGTGGACAGATTAGTAATCTAGTCCTAACCCTTTTGAGTAGCAAACTTTCTTAGTTAAAAACCTCTCTCAAACCCCCCGTGTTGTATAGTGCTAAGCATATGATTTGATGTATAAAACATGATCTATAACAAGTTTTTATTGAAACAATTGAGGATGATGATAAAAAACAAAACCATGCATTTTTGCCCCCCCCACCCCCCCCGAAAAAAACCCTTTTTCCATTGCTGGTTTTAGAGTTGAGCATAAGTATAAAGACGACTCAATTTCACTCATGAGTGTTTGTGGAAATTCTGCAACAGAACAACAGCACTTTGAACGGGTGCTGTCAAGTCCATTTTGGGCTATTCACTAGGCCTTTAAGGCCATGGTTTTAAGCCCTGAGGACTCATTCTTCATGGCTCAGAATTTGTCAAGTTGAGACAAACCTAGAAATTTCAGCAAGGTAGCAAGTTCACGGCATGCATATATTAGCACTTACCACAATTTTTTAGCTCTAAGGCTCCCTCTGGATGCTAAGAGTATTTTAGATGATCTAAGTTTATCTGTAAATAGTAGTGAATTAAGATGTTTGAGTGGGTTTTGTGAGTCCCACTGAGATGTGTTTGGGTGTGTTTGGAAGTATGAAGTAAGTTGAGATATGTTTTAACTGTTTTTATGGGAAGTTGAAAAAGTTGTGGGTTCCATCAATGATTGGTTTATTGTTGTAGTAATAGAATAATAATAAGGCCCCGTTTGGATAGTGGAAGTGTTTCATCTCATCTCATCTAATCATTACAAATTTTATAAATTTTCACACAAAATATAATAAACAATTTTATTTTTTCAAATTCCAAAACAATAATAATATTCTAACAATATTTTATTCAACTTTTAATTTTTATCTCATTTCAACTCACTATCTAAACAGCACCTAAAAGTCCCTTCAATGAACAATGCTGAGTTAAGATTAAAAAAGTGAGGTTATTTCAAATGAAAGAAGTTTTGTGTGTTTGAATGGAGAGTATATCCATCTGTAAGTAACTATTTCAGATGATCTGAGATCATCTTAGCACCCAAACTTGCCCTAAAACTCACATGTAGAGTCCAAAATGAGACCTGACTTCCGCTGTACAGGGATCATAAAGCCAAACTAGACAACTTTTGAAAGATTCTAGGACATAAAGCCACACGAACCCCAAATAAGAAGGTTAGTGATTCAGTTATAGGCTGAGTGCAGTAAGTCCTTAAGCCCATGACAGAAACTTGAAAGTCATATTTGAGGACCTAACGACCATAGAAGGAATAAAAAAAGAATAGAGATAAGGTACAAGGAAAATTCAACAGGATTAAGAAAAGCGTTACTATATATAGTGGGATAGGAGCATGGTTTGTAGCATTACTCAAGACTATATTGACAAACCAAAGAGCATAGAAAACCAACGATTTGCATATTACATGTTAAGCAAGTCAACCACGTATGTGACTGTGTGATCATCCATGGAAATAGTAGTAATGATAATGAGCGTTTTTCTAGATTGGATAAGGAGTGACACCGTGGACGCTAGAAAATGAGGTTAGTAGCATGAACATATCTTTATGAGCATTACATATGTTATATATAAGAAAAGTGTTTACATGCCTTCTCATGTAAACTCCTTTTATGTCCTTATGATATGAAACGTTAGGCAAGTAAAGTTTTACAAATGTTAAACATGATGAATGTAATAGTTAAAAATAAGGAACATGCTTATATTACAAAAGTTTTACTTATGTTTTCTAAATTATGCAATTTATGATTATTCTCATGCTGTGAAAGTTATGATTATTCGGGAACCAAACAGCACAGATAAAATATCGTACAAACAGCACAGGAGAAAAAAAAAGGAACAGAAGTTGAGAGGAGTATGCGTGTACCATAGCCTTGGTCTTGAAAGCGAATGCCTTGATATCGTGTCCTTTCGACGTCATATCCTTCACAAGCTCGTTGAACGATTCTATTTGTTCCTCGTTAACGTTACCCGTCGTTGCCTCAACTAGTGCTCCAGTTAGCTCTTCTCTGAGCTTCTGTACGGTACATACATCACCATACGGCAAGGAGCAAACGCATCAATGGACCATTAATCTTTTCAATCAATACTCCCATGACACTAACGTCGGAATCGGAGACCCTTTCTAATAAAAAATAGAAACGAACAAAAAATGTAATGAATCCCACCCCAAAAAACCGTTCTGCCGTGTATGTTTCTAGCCACGTAACGTTATTAATGACGAGAAAATTTTCCCCGGGCAGGTCCAGGCAAATTTAATGCATGCAACTCTCTTAGACATTTTTCAATAAGAACGTCGTCGCATCAGAATGGTGTGGACGCATCTAGCTAATTCACCGATTATTATAATTTTGTTTGTTTCTTCAAATTATTTGGTTTGTTTTAGATAAAAAGTAGATTACGATGGATGGAAATAATATGATTGCAATACAACTGGCCACGTGTCCTAGAAAGTAACAGGTGGAGTGCAACCGACAGCGTCTCAAAATGCGCTTATCCTTGGATTATATTCGGCATATCCTTTGGGGGGCGAAAATGCCACCATTCATTTGTCTAATTTACGAAAGAGGACATAATTATTCTATTTGTATAGACCAGGTGCGGGTGGGCTCGCAGTTGGAATCCAAGCAGGCTACCATTGCCTTTATCAAATTGGGCATTGCGCCTGTACGTTCACACGGGCAAATCCTTTTCACTCAGGTTAGTTATACTGGTAACACCGATTAACTGAAAATTATTATTATTACTTTTTTTTTTTTTTTTTAAATGAGAGGTTTAAGAATTTCTTTTAAGAACTGTTATAAACAAAACAAAAAAATTATATAAAATAAACTTATAAACTATCGTGATTTTATAAAATTTATTATATCTACATTATAATAAAAATAATTTTATAATCTGACGTGCCACATCAAGACACATCAATTTATAAATTTATTTTTATATAATCACTTTATAATTAAAATATTTCCCATTTCTTTTTGTAAAAAGTTTGCTAACAAATCAAGCAATCTTCACGGCACAATCATAGGGAAAACCATTATAGGAAAAGGTGCTTATGGAATTCATAAAAAGTTAGTTCGAAACGTCCAAGCAAGGTCAAAATTAAAATCATGAAAAATTGGCAGCTTTTATAGAAAAAACACAAGAAGAAAAATAAAGAAATGTGGCCCTTAAATTGGCCACACGGGAAGATGTAAGAAGAATCAACAAACTGATCTGTGAATGTCACAATTTTAACAAAATCCTTCTCACTCGTATAGAAAAGAAAAGTGCAATAACCACGCATGAATAATGGGTAAGTTAAAGCGAATTTAATCCAAGACAGTTGTGCAAACTGTTCTAATTGACGTTAGAAAATGGTGGACATGAACCTAGTTGTAGTTGATATGATATGTTCCACAAATTGATATCACAGCTTACGTGACACTTCTTATGTCAACTCTAAAGTTTGGTTTGGTTTGACAAACCTTTTAAATTATCTTATCACACGTCTCATCTTATTTTATATTAACATTCAAGCACAAATATTTTTCAATTTTTAATTTTTAATTTTTCAACTTTTACATCTAATCATTATTTAATCACTACAACTTTCTCAAACTTCTAAACAAAACATAAAAAATAATTTTTAACTTTTTCAAATCACAAAACAAAAATAATATTAAAACATTATATTTTAACCATCTATTAACTTTATAATTTTTTTATTCAATATTTTCTCTTTCATTTCTTAAAATCCTATAAAAATCTTAATTCAAATTATTTTACTATTATTCACAAATTATCTCACTACTATTTTCAAATTTCTAATCTCATCTGTGTAACCAATCAAGAACTCTCTTTATATTTATTCCAATAAAACTACCGGTTTTGAAAGCATTAAAAAAATATAAAATAAAATAACGATATACTCATATTTTTCTAAAATCATATGAATTTAAGAAATTAAGATTTTTAATGGCCTGCTACCACATCAATCCGCTACAAAATAATCTTTAAAATATAGGGATAGTCGGGCGCACTCGGAAAAAAAAAGAGTTGTCAAACCTTTTGCCCGTTAAAGAAAAAAAAAACATTAAAATGATATCAAGCAGTAGACGTGGCATGTAGTGCATCGAATCATCTCACAAGACAAACTGTATAGATACCATCGCAAGGTGTGGTGCACTGAAAAAACTAATTAAAAAAATTTACAACAACTGGTATATAATTTTCAATTAATTTTATATAGGAATTTAATTTTCAATTATTTTTCTATAGGCATATAATTTTCATTTTTCATCATTATGTATTGGAAGTTCGAACACTTACCATAGATGCGTCATCCCCCGTGAAAAACCTCCATCCTATACAATCTGCCAATAAAACCGAAAATATAATTAAATAATTAGAGAGAAATGTCAGCTTGTAACGTAGACATAGGTCATTCTGAGCGTAGTTGTACCTTCTACTAAAATCCATGTTATCCATAGACATAACCATTTTGGGGAATAAGGTACAACTATACACTGCACACTCTATTCCTCCACAACATTCTCAAAAGCGTACTTTAATCTAAGATTGCAAAATTACCAAGAGGGGAGGAACAGGCAGCGGCAGATTCGAGCACCAAAAACGCAATTCTCACGAAGAGAAATGGCAGAGCGATCCCTAGCACTAGCACCACCGGCAGCACCGTCCGGCTCGGAATACGACGACTCGCCGTGGCCGTCGGCAGCGATCCCTTCACTGCGCTACCGGAGCTCGATATCGTTACTCGCTTTATCCCCGTCGTTGATATGTAAAACTTCATGTTCTCGAGCTTTTATGAACTTCCTCCAATTCCATGAATACGGTTTCAAACGGTCGGTTCACTCCAGCTGATTCCTGTTTATGCTCATTTCAAGCAAGATCTGTCGGTACAGAAAAAAATAATACACACACAGATACACGCAGTGAAAAGGCATGCTTGAGATGGAAATGTTGAAGCGAAGCGCAAAAACGAATCGGAAAAGTATTGGAATTGGACTGGGTTTAGAAGAGCAATAATTTACCTGTTCCGGACGAGACAGGAACTCAAGAGAATTGGGTAGCTTTGTCAGAGACTCGGAGATATATTTCACGCTCCCATATATTTTTGTTCGGACTATTAAAACAATCAATATCAATTCTCAATAAATACTCAGTAAGTTTGGGAAATAAAAATAAATGAAATTGGAGAGAGAGAGAGAGAGTGGGAGACAGCGTGAGAGTGGGAAAAGCCAAAACCAAGTTACCAAAGCCGCGGGAAAGAGGGACGCGCAATTAGATATGATTTGGGAAGGACCTTTATCAAATTGTCTGATTTGGCCTTCATTTTGCGTGAAACTACGGATGTGACCTCCACCGACAGATAATTGAGTTGACAAAGAACATGTGAGAAAGAGACAGAATCGTCATGTACAAAACAATTAGGTCTAATTTTTTTTTTATATAAGATAAGATGAGTTGAAATTAAAATTAAAAATTAAATAAAATATTATTAGAATATATTTTTAATATTATTTTTATTTTAAAATTTAAAAAAATTGAAATGTTTATTTTATTTTGTATAGGAATTTGAAAAAATTATAATAATTATATGAAATGAAATGAAATGAATTAAAAATGAGTTGTGAAAATAAAAGAGGCCTAATGACAACCATCACATTGGGTAGTGAAAATATCCATAAAAAACATAAAGCATTTCTAATAAACTAAAGCCTCAATCATGGCCATCGAATAATATTGTGAATGGCTATATAATAATATTGCTTGAGACGCCTCCTTCTCCGTCTCTCTCGTAAAAAATCAAAAGTTACAGATTTGATTTTTGTCAGAAGGGAAGGAATACAAGGCCTCTTCCTCCCTCTCCTTCCCTCCTTCCTCCATTCATGCATCTTATCTATTAAGGTTCTTTTACTTAGTTTTATTTTACTTTCTTCAAGATAATTAAAAAACAAAAAAGATCTACAGCTTTCTAGCAACTCGAGAGAGACACACACGGTATAAGCAGATTCACAAGTCAAAAATCGTTCGGTGGAAAGTGGTGGTTTTGCGAAAATAACCGCATGTGGTTCTCACGCACTGCCCACATTTGCTGGTGGTCCTCACATGCCACCACTTCCGGTAACTCTTCTAGACACATGCGCCAGATCACTGAACTCGCCACTATCAGACCTTTCAAATCTGATTTTTGTGGCTGAAAAGAGACAAGTGTGTTGCCTTCACAAGCCGTCACAGATTCTGAAATCTACCGAAGTTAGTCCAAACTATAATCCGTCATTTTTTACATCTATCTTACTACTTTTGTTTTTGGTTTCCTTATTGTTAATTAAAATAAAAAATGAGTTCGTCTCTTGGACATTTGTCTGTAGAGGTTGAGTTCTCTCTTTCTATGAAGGGTGAGGTTAAGTCTCTGTTTAGATAGAAAGTGTTGTCTTTTAGACGTTTGTCTTTAAGGAGTATGTGAATACCAAGACTTTCTAGGCTTTTGTGTAATTTTTTTTTTCTTTTACAAGCCTATGAGAGTTTCAGCCCTTGTAGGAAATTAGGGTTTTGAAGCCCAATGGAATTAGGGCTTACACCCAACTTGAGGTTTATGCATGATATTTGTCATCCAATGAGGCTATGTATAGGACTTGATGAATCAATATGGAAATAAGGGAAGAGAGGTGAGAATGAGCTAGGGTTTGGCTTACACACCTACCATAGGAAGATCTACCACTTTTTGCCATGTGCCACGCATGCATAAAGATCTTTACTTATGGGAGAAAGCTTTTTGACACATGTCACTATAGGAAAGAGGTTCTAGAAGGAAATGATGAGGATAAGGAAAAGTAGAACCTAGGGTAGGCCAATAAGCCATGGACGGCAACAAGGAGAAAGGGAAGTAGCTTTTTGCCATGTGTCATACATGCATAAGAGGTAGATAAAAAAATTTCTTGAGAAAGAGCAAGATCAAGGTTGGAAGAGGGCTACAGGCCTAAGGGCTTCTAGAATAATATATTTTTTGTAAGAGCACTTGAGGTGGACGCTAGGGCATAGTTCTTTGTGTAAAAAGGGATCAATCACATGATTGTCCAAAAGTATGGTGAAAAGAAGATATCCTAGGAAAGAGAAGGGTTCGGCAGCCCATGCACTTACACACACACTCCTCACATGCCACTTGGCACTCATGCACACATGTAAGAGATTGAGGAGGATTTGAGTTGATAAAAGACCTTATAGCCACTATATATATTGAACTAAGACATGAAATGGAGGGCAAAAAGGGGAAGTGAGTTCGGTTTTGGAAGAGGGAGGGGCCACATGTAGGAAAGGATGTTTTTGGTTCCCAACACAATCAAATGATGACCTATGGGAAGAGGTTATAGGGCTACATGCCACTTGGCATCCATGCATGAGCTTGTTTCATGCAAGAAGCTTTTTGAATGTCTATAAAAGGGAAGGATCCGGAAACCCTAGGACCTTTGGCCATTTTGTGCATTCTCTTGAAGGTTTTGGTCACCACACATTTCCTCCCAAGTTTCCATCATTTTCTCACGAACCAAACACTCACCTCAATATTCTCTTCTCACCCAAACATTCTTTTAAGGATACGCAAAGTGAGGATACTTTCAAGAAGAGAAACTAAGGAGGTAAGAAGCTAACATTTGTTTTGTTCTACACACACACACGCACGGCGTCAAGAAATAGAAGTTTCAGTTTGAGTCAAGTTCATCTATAACTTATGCTAACTTATGCACATTGAGCTAGAGGAGATAGCTTGTATCTTTGGAAGATTTTCACATGAATCCACAACCTCACATACACGGCTAGGTTAGGGTTTTCTTCAAAGAAAGATGAATGTAACCCCACTTGTTTTAAGCCTTAAAGCATGGTGTTTTGAGGTAAGAGGGTCACGGCACTAGTTATTTGTAGCTAGGGTTTTTGTTGAAGATAAGTTTCGAATTCAAGGGGGAAGGGTCCAAAAACATAGAGTTTTTTCTTGGAAATAAAAAGGTGTAAAGAGCACTGCACTTGAACACATGGGTTTGGATTTTTCTTGAATAATGATCATAACTAGTATTAAATGTGATTTTTTAGCTTGCTTGCTATAGATACATATTTCAGATTTTGTAAGTACACATCTAACTTGTACTTGAATATTTTATGCATATGGCTTGTGAAGTTGTTGGTTGTTTCGGTTTTGTATAGTTATTGTGATATTATTGTTCTTCCATGTTCTATGAACATCTCTTGATATGATTATTTTTAAAACATGATTAAAATGGTTTATGGAAGATGTGTAAGATGTGGACAGAAATGGAGTAAGAAGTCATGGTAGGGTTTCGGGTTGTTCTATGTTGTTTGAACATGAATGTTGTCATTTCACCTTTAGGTTTGGGACTAAGTTCATGAAAAGATCACCCGTAACCACAAGAAATTGTTTCAGCACGCATGAGGTTTCTTTATTAAAAACTTTGCTCAATACATTAGAAGATTCTAAATTCATGAAAATTGATTGGAATGCATGTTTCCCTACATAAACGTTTTCGGTCAACCTTATAAATGAAGTGAGATTATTGGTGCTATAAGATTTATGTGATAAGAACAATTTTTGGTTATATTAGGGTTTGTAGGTTTCGGCCCTTATATGTATATTATTGGAATGAATGCCTTTGATTGATATGAATGCCTTGAATTGTTATAAAGGAACATGTTCGCATGTTCTAATATTTTCAAGCTGTAATGGGATATGTATTACATGCTTGAATGTTTTATTTTATGATGATGAAGCATTTCGGCATCTCATGGTTATGATGAAGCATTTCGGCATTTTATGTGTCTCCTGAAAGTTTTAAGATTTATTGTCATGTCACATGCATTGAGATTGTGAAAACCCTTTTTGAAAGGAAAATAGTATTTTTTTAAAAGCAAAGTTTTTATCACGACTCCAAATGCTAGGACGGGGGAATGTCCTAGTGGAACTCCTCTATAATCTTAGGAGTGTTTAAAATGGAGGGATACCCCTAGGTCGATGAAGTACTGTTGGCGGAACTCGAATGGTACCTAAAAGAAAAGGATACCAGAGTGGGATCGCACCTAAAGCTAGTGGGTGCACCTACGGTGAAGGTGAAATGCAAGATGCCGTATATGAAAGTCAAGACGTAGTCACCTTAGTCAAATTAGCCAATGGTTGATGCGGTAACTAGTGGAGAACACACGATGCATAGGGGAGCCGTGAGACCATTAAGTATGGATGGAATCTGTGAAATAATAAAGGACAAGTTAACTGTGGAGGCTCACCGTCAATCTACCCTAAAGTTGCTTAAGGTGTCAGCTTAGCAACTCAAAAAGATTGTAGCTATTATCAATGAGTCTGATGGCAGTTTTCATCACTGGCCCTCAGAAGATGTTAAGGCTTATAGTAAGATATGAGTTTTGTGTCAAGACATCTGGAGCAAACTAAGAACTCTACTGTAGAGGCAAAGGAAATAGCCACAAAGTTGGGTTTGGACATAGACGTTCAACTGTCTAGGGGAATATTCTTAAGTCTGCTTGAGGATGGACCCTGCTTCTGACCCATTCCACTTTTGGGAAAGGACCTTCTGTTTAGTTTTAAATATTTTGGTCTCATGTTTTTTAGAGTTCTTTAGAAACTCGTATCAATTATGATGTCTCTTATGAACTATGAAATAGTATTGGGATCTTATGTTTTTAGTACCATGACTAATGTTTCCTTTAAATTGACTTAAGTCGACTTTCCCTTGCGATATACTGCATACTGCTAGTTATCATTAGGTACATTGCATTTTATCTATCATGTACGAGGGACAGGTAACCCGGGTGTTGCATGTCCCAGTGTTTCAGTTTTCGTCAAATCTCAAGCGGAGGTTGGGGGCGCCACAGAGTATCATCAATAATGAAGACCAGACCAGTCACAAATGGAAACAGTGTACTGGTGGAGCTCCGAATGCAATATTTTGGTTTATGATGTCATGTTTGATATGGGACATCCCAGAATGTATTTGGTCATGCATGTAAGTTTCTTTGATGAATGAATGATAACAATTTCCTTTCAAAAAAAACTAAAGCCTCGTTTGGTTATACAAATTATCTCATCTCATTTCATCTCACCTAATCATTACAATTTTTCTAAATTCTCACACAAAATACAATAAACAATTCAACTTTTTTAAATCCCAAAATAAAAATAATATTAAAAACTTATATTATAACAATATTTTATTTAACTTTCAACTTTTATCTCATATCAATTCATCTCATATGTGTAACTAAACAAGGTCTAAGAAATTTCATTTAACCGGGATAGAAAGTGAGAACTCAGACTTTGCCAAGTCCCCGTTCCTATTTTTATTTGAAGAATTATTTTAGTTATTAGAAGATGTTAAGTATTAGAAGAGAGTCATAGGGTATATTGTATTTTTGGATCCTAAGAGTTCTAAGTTTAGGAAGCCCATAAGAGATAGGTGAAGGAAAGAGTCTAACAAAGGCCATGTGAATTTCGGCCAACTAGGTTGAACATAGGGTTTGGAGGCCCACAATGATTTCTAAAGGGAGATGTAGGTGCCATATGGGACAAGAAGGGTCATTTGGTCTTTTCTAGAAAGAAACCTAGGGAAGTGGTAAGTATGACACTTGTCGAACATGTAGGAGGTTCTAGAAGGTGTGAGTGGAGGATGATGCCATTAGATTAGGGCTTACACGCCCACATGCAAGGCCCATTTTGGTGAGTGACACTTGTTAAGCATGCAAAGAGACTTGTGGAGTTCCAAGAAGATCTTACTTGGGATGAGGGAAAGGCATGTTGTTGAAGAATGTTGGAAGAGCAAGAGAGAGGAGGGCAACGCCACCATGCATGGGGAAGGCTAAAGATCACATTGGGAAGGCCAAGGATCACCTAGGGAGAAGCTAGGGTTTCAGCCACACATGAAACACACTCACTTGCCACATGACAACTATGCACGTGAGGTGGAGTTCTAAGGAGGATTGAGTTGTGTGCTTTGACCCTTATGCCACCAAATACATTAAACCTAGACAAGTAGGGAAGGGCATAATGGGAAGTGAAGCAAGATAGGGTTTCGGTTGGTAGAGGCTATGTGGCGCCCCCAGCCCCCACTTGGGATTTGACAAAAACTGAAACGTCAAGACATGCAACACAAGGTTACCTATCCCTCCTACATGACAGATAAGATGCAATGTACCTAATGATAAACCAGCAATATATAGTTATCGCAGCAGAAAGTCAACTTAGGTCAAATAATGAAACAATAGTCATGGTATTGAAGAAAATAAAATCCCAATACTTTATAATTCATAAGAGTCATCAAAAGTAGTTAAGAGTTTCCAAAAGAACTCTCCAAAAACATGGGACCAATACATCCAATTATCAAAAAGTCATTTCTCAAAAGTGGTCTCATAGCATAGGTCTTTATCCTCCTGAGTGAGGATTGAGCTTCACTCTCTTCTCTAATGCCCCGGTCCTTGTCCCGATAGTGGCATATTTTAAACTTCTCAATGTCCTAAAGTATCTCAATAATAGCTTGATCAGCTCGGTCGAGCTTAGGACCATTTAAGGCACGATCCTCTATGGAAGAGGTGCTCTCCTCTTGCGCTTTGTCATTGGAATTTACTAAACCTGTCACAGCTTCTACCATTCCGAGGAGGGGAATCATAGTGAAAATTACAACAATGAGATTTCAAGAAATCTCAATAAGTAAACAAATAACATATAACAGATATCGTAAGCATATGTAAGCAAACTTAACAATGAATGCATGAACATGAGACTTTACTTATATATTTGACTTTTCAAAAGACATTGTGTAAATCTTGACTTTCATAATCTTTTCTTTCATAAAACATTTTTTCTTGATTTCATACTTGTTCATTTAACATACTTGTGAGCTCAGTTCTTGATCATATAACATAACTTTGAGCGTTCCCTGCTAGTTACTGCATCAACCATTGGCCACTTTGACCAATGTGATTGTGTCTTACTTTTAATCTTTCATATAGGGTAGTTTGCTTCGCCTTCACCGTGGTGCACCCACTAGTTTTAGGTGCGATCCAGCTTCGGTATCCTTCTCTTTTAGGAATCGTTTAAGATTCGTCGATCATACTTCGTTGACCCAGGGGTTATTACTCCATTTTAAACACTACTGAGTGGACAGATGAGTTCCACTAGGACATTTTTCCGTACTAGCCCTTGGGGTCTTGATAAAACCTTTAAAAAGACTCTTTTTCCTTTCAAAAGATTTTCCCGATCCCAATGCATGTGACTAACTATGACACTTAGAACTTTCATGAAACCCATGCAATGCCAAATTCTTCATCACAACCATATGACATTCAACATGCAATTCCAATACATTTTGCGTTACGGCTTGAAAATATTAGAACATGCAAACATGTTCCTTTATAAAAATTTCTAACGCATTGAACATCAATCAAGAATCAAACATTCAATATTACCATATAAAGGCCGAAACATGTAAACCCTAGCACATTCAAGAATTGGTCTTTGCCCATTAAACCTTAACCACCAAATTATCATACCTCATTCAAAGGAATAGCCAAGACCTTTAAGTTGAAAACATGCATTCCAATAAATTTTTATGAACTTGGATCCTTCTAATGTGTTAAGCAAAACCTTTAACAATAAATACTCATGGGTGGCTGAAGCACTTTAGTGATCATAGACAAACATTTTCGTGAACTTAGTCCCATACTAGATTTGGTCAAGTAACAAACATTCATATACAAAACAAACATTGTGCAATCTGAACCCTAAGATGGCTTCTTACTCCATTTTCATAACATGAATACATCACATAGACCATTCTATTCATACATTAGATAGTCATGCTAAGAAGAGATTATATCACATGGAAGAAACATCAATATCACAAACATTCACATAAAACTAAGCAACCAACAAGTTTACATGACATATACACAAAATATCCAAGTGCAAGTTAGAAGTTTACTTACAAAAAGATTCGTAATAGATAGCAAACAAGCTGAAAATACATATAGTAATCGTTAGGTTCATCATTCAAGAAAAGTCCTAACCCATGGGATTAAGTGTTGTGCTATTGACATCTTCTTCCAAGAAAAGACTCACAAACATTCAGACCTCCATTTCCTCAAGTCTGAATCTTATACAACTAAACCCTAACTCAAAATAATCACTAAGGCCATGACACTCTTTCATCAAAATAATATGCTTATGAGCTTAAAGCAAGTAGGGTTGAATCCATCTTTCTTGAAGAAAAATCCTAATCTAACCATGTGCATAAAAATGTAGGTTCATATGGGAAAAACCTCACAAAACATGAGCTAACTCCTTTTAGCTCAAATGTGTGTGTGTGAGCATGAGTTCTAGATGAACTTGCTAGAATTGAAACTTCACCCCTTTAACTTGTTAAATGACGTGTTGGAAGGGTGATGTTGACTTCATACCTTCTATGACTCTTCTCTTGGAAATATCTTCTAACTTTGCTTATGTATCGCCCGTCCTTGTGGTGGGACTTTTTATAAAATAATTTTAGAAAAGGCGACGGGAATTACCGTTCGATTTAAAAATTTTTACTTCCATACCCAAGATGCAAGACTCTACGTTATAAAATAAAATGTCTTTTAAGAATAAAAGAGGGTTACAGCAGAAAACATCAATCTTAAAATAAAAAGGCCTCTCGTACAGTTAAAACTCTCATGCTTAGACTTTCGTGCTCTTCCTTTTAGGCCGTGTCTGTCCTGACGCGTACTACTCATTTAGTTCTTGTAGGGGGAGAGGCACACATAAAAACTAAAATGAGTCGAGTATAGTAAGCATTACTTCATATAGTTAAAATATAATAACATATGTTTTCATTCATGCATTCATCACTCCATACATACTATACGTACATGAGACATGCATTCATTTGAAAACATCACTAGGTGAGATTTTTCTTTAAAAAGGGTTTTATTTTTGTAAAACGTATCTCCCGTCAGTGCCTTCATTTCTTAAAGAGTTCATGCATTCATACATTCTTTCTTATTACTTTTTTTGGCCAGTACACACTGTTACGCCCCATGTGTTGGGGTTTGCAATCTTTCTTTGGACTCGGACTCTGACTGTGGCCACGGGTTGGGAATCCCTTTCAGTCAGGGGCAGCACTGGGTGCACTACCAGTACTACTTACCTGGCATTGCAATCTGCCAATTCCTTTGATACCCTTTTCATTCATTCATGTAGCCGTTACGTATTTTTATACATTAAACGTTCAGTCCTTTCTTTCTTTCATTCATGTCAGTCCTTTCTGTAACAGCCCACTAGAAATTCATTGGTGAAATTTCTATTGACTTTAGGAATCTCGTAAAAGCCTAATAAGTTTTTACGAATCGACCAATCTCATAGGTTTTAGTCTGTCAACATAGTCAGTGTTATCACTCACTATGGTGCTAGAAATATAAGTTTTATTTATTTGAGGTGGTTAGAAGTGTCAGAAGACATTATGGTCTACGCCATTAGACTTAGTGGATTATTTAGGATTCTATGGCGCAATATCCTATTTTCATAATTCCGGACAAAACGTCTGTTAGAAATTATGAAATTATTTTTAGGGGCAGTTCGAGGTTGAATTTCGATAAAATATTTTCACTGTAGGTTAATATGAATATTTAGGAATTTTTAGAGTTAAGTTTATAACTCACTTTTTTGGAGTGAATAGTAATCTCGGTAAGCGCACCAATTGTAGTGTTTCAAAATTACAGTATGAAATGTCCAAATTAGATTAGAGAAATTTTATTCGGACACTTGGCAAGATCTTAGCCACACTTAGTGAATAATATTAGACACCTGGTACCATGAGGAACATTTGATGGATTTGAAGGAATCAAGCTATGAAATCATGTTACTTAAGCAAAACTTTGTTTCATCTGCTCAACCAAATTGTGCCAGATCATAGGGCTTCAATCC
The DNA here is from genome assembly GCF_001411555.2 of Juglans regia. Classification (NCBI taxonomy): domain Eukaryota; kingdom Viridiplantae; phylum Streptophyta; class Magnoliopsida; order Fagales; family Juglandaceae; genus Juglans; species Juglans regia. Next base: position 13,643,251 of record NC_049908.1, read on the forward strand.
AAGTAAAATCCTAAATGGTGGGAATCCAATCGAAAGCCCAAAAGATTTGTTGAAATCAAAACCCTAAACGGTTTCCCCAAAACCCTAAAGTTGGCCTCTAAACCCTTTCTAATCCGATTTCTAGCATTGTGTTTAATCACTTGATTAAATCACTTCCACATGCTATTAATCCTTCAAATTTGTGTTAGAACATCATTATCCAACCTTGTTAACCTTGAAAAATTGATTGGAGCAAGTGATATTGGATTTGGGCTTGATAGCAACCCAAACCCTCTTTAAACCCCAAAATTTAGACCCACGAATTTGGTCACCATATGATTGTTTCATGGCTAAGTTTTGTACCCCCACTTGGCTGGCCAGATCATTACAAGAAGGGCCTAGAAGGTTCTTGAAATACATAGCTAAAGGGCCACCTCACTCTTTCACTCTCACACTCCACCTTGAGTAAAGATCTTGGTCTGATTTTTATGAGAAGAAAAGGCCAACACTTAACCATTCCTTCAGTCCTATCACTTTACATAGCTTGTGTAAGAAGCTCTCCAGTCCACTTCCCATGAAAAGCAGCTCTCCTTTACACTTTTCCTTCATAGAACACAAAAGACACTCTCGGACAGTTTTTCGTACCTCTTTTGAACGCCTGTTTCGAAGCTTTTGTAAGTGTTTTCTCAAAAATATTCCTTCATGAAAGTTCTTTCTTTTGGAGTCTAGTTTATGTGATACCTTATTCGTTCCATTTGGAGATCATTTGATTGGTCAAAAGTTGTTTAGACCCCAGAAAGGTCATTCTGGGCGATAAACTGGAGAGTGTATTATATTTTGGAGTTTTTGACCAAGCTAATGAATAGATCTTGGTCCGAAATTTTTATAGAGTACTGTTAACATGTGTATATGATTATTGGTTGAGGATTTGTTGCATGATTAAATGTTTTGGTGAAATATTTTCTTAAACTTAGAAACTAGAAGAGGCAAAACAGTTTCTGTTTTGAGAAAGTTTAAATCTTTTATGGTTTAATCTTATTCCAATGGCTTTGATATTTTTATTGGAAGATCATAAGCCTCTTATATACATGTTAGAATGTTATTTTGAAGATATTTGATGTTAGTTTCGAACATATGAAATTTTATGCAAGGAGATATTCGGTTAGGCCAAAGTGATGATGTTCTTGGCTAAATTTATGTTTTGGTTGATGTTTACCCATGTGATCTTGAGTTTGAAGCTTGGATCTGTTTTAGGACACCTTTTTGAACCATGTGATGTTTTGGTTTGAAGATCACTTCTTTATAAGTCATGGATCAAGAGGTTGATTAAAACAAGTTAGAAACAAAATTCTGTTTTGAACTTAGAAGAAAAACCAAAGAGTTCAAGTATGGTTTTAGTGTTTTTGATGACTTTCGTTCATGATTAAAAACATGATTATTCTTAGGAATATGTTATGAGTATAGTAGAAGAAAAAGTTTGGTTTAATCATGCGTTTTGAGATTTGAAAGAATTACAACAAAAATCAAAGGAAATAGCCTTTGTAAGTTTTGGCCCTATAGAGTTTTAATTGTTGTGTTTAGTTTTAAATTTTTGTGTATTAATATTTGAGCTTAGGACAAAATTTACATAAGGTATGTAAATTTTGGTGATATTTGGAGTTAGGATGCAAAATCCTTAAGTTAGAGGTAAAATGATCATTTTCTCACATGTAGAGGGTAAAATGATAATTTTACTCTAAGTTGATATTTATCCATATCCCTAATTGTTAGTGATTAATTTCTAATTTTTAAAAATCACTACTTTCCGTTTCTCGTGATGGCATTGAGTTTTGTCTCAAAGTGCGAAAATCGAGGTAAGTTAGCTTTTAACTTACTATCAGTTTAATGTGTATGCGTGATAAGTAAGGGAACTAAAGTCTATGTAAGCATGTTATCATATGTACCATGCCAAGTCATTATATATTTATCTGTTACACAGAATTTATTCTGTCATGAATTATTCATCTGTTACACAAGCTATTCTGTCATGTATTGCTATACATTGCAAGTATGTCATGTTAAGTTAAGTATGTCATATGTCACATGTTACGCCATGTTAAGAAATGTTGTCTATTACATGGTATGCTATGTTACGAAATGTTGCCTGTTACATGTATGCCTTGTTATGAAATGTTGTCTGTTACATTTATGATTCAAAGTATGTCATGTATGTCGTCTTATGCTCATGTCACGTTACGCTACGTCAAGATTTCTGTCTTTTATGTTACGTTTATGTCATGTCCATGTTACGTCACGTTACGAAATGTCATGTCTGCCAGTTTACTCATTCATGTCAATCACGACCCTAAGCGCTAAGATGGGATAATATCCTAGTGGAACTCCTTTGTTTACCTGGAGTGTCTAAATAGGTGTGAAATTTCCTGGGTTGACGAAGTACAGTCAATAGGTTGCGAATGGGGCCTAATTAGCTGGTCACCGGAGCGCGCTAGACACTAACGCCGATGGTGCCACAAATTATGTTACGTGTGTCCACAGCAAGTGTGGCACAAACAAATAAGTCATTGGGCCACAACAACTGTGGAGCATGAAGTATGGGGCCACAACAACTGTGGAGCATACATTACGTGAGACACAGCAAATGTGACACGTATAATACGTGGGGCCACAACAACTGTGGAGTACGTATTAACGCATTCATAGCTGGTATAGAAACCTGTGATGTGATGCGGTAATCGACAGGGATACACGGCTCAAGGGGACCTGTGTAACACCCATATGATCACGTTAATGATTAAGTCTATTGAATAAGATTCCAAGTTCAAGTCATGTTTCACGTTATGTTATGTTCAAGTTTACGTTCATGCAATCATGGTAATCCCATGAGACAAGAATATGTTTCAAGTTCATGTTATGTTATGTTCACGTTCACGTTATATTCCAAGTTCACATTTATGTTATGTCATGCTCAGGTTCAAGTTATGTTCAAGTTCATGTTCAAATTATGCATGTTCACGTTCATGTTATGTTTCAAGTCCATGTTATGTTCTAAGTTCACGTTCATGCTATATTCCAAGTCCATGTTATATTTCAAGTCACGTTCATGCTAAGCTTCAGTTTCAATTTAAGTTATGCCAGTTATGTTATGTTGTATGTCAAGTTATGCTATGATTACTTATGATTTGATTATGCATTTATACTTTTACTGCCATGCATGCATCATTAACCTATGTGGAAGTTTCCTGTTAACTTGCTGAGATTTGTAATCAAATCTCACTGTGGTAGTCCCAACTACCATTCCCCCCGAATAGTAGATCTTATTACAGGATCTGAAGGAGAATCGAGAATCGACCAACTGGAAATGTTCGACTAAGCAATGGTGTGACGTAGATGGTAGTACATCAGTTACCTCATTACTACTTGTATTTGTGGTGTTCAATCTCCAACACTCTTTTGATCACAACCATTTTGGACTAGTGTTGTGATCTCAGTTGTTTAGTACGTCATTATGTATGAAGTATGTTTTAAGTATTTGGGATATTTCGGTTTGGTGCATAGTATTGCTGAAGAAAAAAATTATCCGCTACGAATATTGCATAATGCTAGATGCATGTTAGAAATATTGCATCTTATATGTCATGAACGGGAGGCAGGTAATCTTGTGTTGCATGTCTCGACGCTTCAAATGTCCGTCCGATCCCAAGCAGAATTTGGGGGCGTCACACTTTCCTTTTCAATCCTTTTCATTTAACAGTTCATTCATGGAAATACGTCATTTAAATGCACAAGCTTAAACATCATCTTTCATGGCATCCGTAAAGCATCAGTTCATAGGAACATTTTAAAACACTTTCTTTGTGTCATTCAAAGTACCAGTTAAAGCACGAGGCGTAAGCCTCACATTTTTTTCGTAAAAAATACATACAATAGATATTGCGTATAGTCATCCATTCACATGCATATAATTAATACTTTGGTTGCATAAAAAGGGGCTGCCAAGAAGGGCCATACATACGTATACCTTTGAACACTTATACTTAGCATGCTTTCATAAAACATTATTTCATTTTGTTTCGTAAAGCATCGTAAAGGAAAATCATTTCATTTTCATTTCATATCGTTTTAGAAAAGTCTAGAAGAGTATGAACATAATACTTACCTGAACTCTATGCCTACTCATTTCATGCAGTGCATTCATGTGTGTGTCAAATGGCAACCATTGTCGGGGTTGATGTAACAGCACGCTAGAAATTCATTGGTGGAATTTCTATTGACTTTAGGAATTTCGTGAAAACCCCATAAGTTTTTACGAATCGACCAATTGCGTAGGTTTTAGTCTGTCAATATAGTCAGTGTTATCACTCACTATGCTGCTAGAAATATGAGTTTTATTTATTTGAAGCGGTTAGAAGTGTCAGAATGCATTATGGTCTACGCCATTAGACTCAGTGGATTATTTAGGATTTTATGGCACAATATCCTATTTTCATAATTCCGGACGAAACGACTGTTGAAAATTGTGAAATTATTTTTAGGGGCACTTCGAGATTGAATTTCGGTATAATATTTTCATTGTAGGTTAATATGAATATTTAGAATTTTTAGTGTTAAGTTTATGATTTACTTTTTCAGAGTGAATAGTAATCTCGGTAAGCGCACCAATTGTAGTGTTTCAAAATTACAGTGTGGAATGTCCAAATTAGATTAGAGAAGTTTTATTTGGACACTTGGCGAGATCTTATCCACACTTAATGAATAATATTAGACACCTGGTACCATGAGGAACGTTTGATAGATTTGAAGGAATCAAGCTGTGAAATCATGTTACTTAAGCAAAACTTTGTTTCGTCTGATCAATCAAATTGTGCCAGACCAAAGAGGATTTCCATCCTAGTAAAACCCTAAATAGTGGAAATCCAATTGAAAGCCCAAAAGCTTTGTTGAAATCGAAACCCTAAACGGTTTCCCCAAAACCCTAAAGTTGGCCTCTAAACATTTTCTAATCCGATTTATAGCATTGTGTTTAATCACTTGATTAAATCACTTCCACATGCTATTAATCCTTCAAATTTGTGTTAGAACATCATTATCCAACCTTGTTAACCTTGAAAAATTGATTGGACCAAGTGATATTGGATTTGGGCTTGATAGCAACCCAAACCCTCTTTAAACCCCAAAATTTAGGCCCATTCGGTTTAGGCCCATTAAGGCCCACGAATTTGGTCACCATAGGATTGCTTCATGGCTAAGTTTTGTACCCCCACTTGGCTGGCCAGATATTTACAAGAAGGGCCTAGAAGGTTCTTGAAAGACAAAGCTAGAGGGCCACCTCACTCTTTCACTCTCACACTCCACGTTGAGAAAAGATCTTGGTCTGATTTTTATGAGAAGAAAAGGCCAACACTCAACCATTCCTTCAGTCCTATCACTTTACACAGCTTGTGTAAGAAGCTCTTCAGTCCACTTCCCACGAAAAGCAACTCTCCTTTACACTTTTCCTTCATAGAACACAAAAGACACTCTCGGACAGTTTTTCTTACCTCTTTTGAATGCCCGTTTCGAGGCTTTTGTAAGTGTTTCCTCGCAACATTTCCTTCATGAAAGTTGTTTCTTTTGGAGTCTAGTTTACGTGGATATCTTATTTGTTCCATTTGGAGATCATTTGGTCGGTCCAAAGTTGTTTAGACCCCAGAAAGGTCATTCTGGGCGATAAACTGGAGAGTGTGTTATATTTTGGAGTTTTTGACCAAGCTAATGAAATGATCTTGGTCCGAAATTTTTATGGAGTACTGTTAACATGTGTATATGATTATTGGATGAGGATTTGTTGCATGATTAAAAGTTTTGGTGAAATATTTTCTTAGGTCTAGAAACCTAGAAACTGGAAGAGGAAAAACAGTTTCTGTTTTGAGAAAGTTTAAATCTTTTATGGTTTAATCTTATTCCAATGGCTTTGATATTTTTATTGGAAGATCCTAAGCATCTTATATACATGTTAGAATGTTATTTTGAAGATATTTGATGTTAGTTTCGAACATATGAAATTTTATGTATTCAGATATTTGGTTAGGCCAAAGTGATGATGTTCTTGGCTAAATTTATGTTTTGGGTGATGTTTAACCATGTGATCTTGAGTTTGAAGCTTGGATCTGTTTTAGGACACCTTTTTAAACCATGTGATGTTTTGGTTTGAAGATCACATCTTTATAAGTCATGGATCAAGAGGTTGATCAAAACAAGTTAGAAACAAAATTCTGTTTTGAACTTAGAAGAGAAACCAAAAAGTTCAAGTATGGTTTTAGTGATTTTGATGACTTTTGTTCATGATTCAAAACATGATTATTCTTAAGAATATGTTATGAGTGTAGTAGAAGAAAAATTTTGGTTTAATCATGAGTTTTGAGATTTGAAAGAATTACAACAAAAAAAAAGGAAATAGCCTTGTAAGTTTCGGCCATATAGAGTTTTGATGGTTGTGTTTAGTTTTAAATTTTTCTGAATTGATATTTGAGCTTAGGACAAAATTTACATAAGGTATGTAAATTTTGGTGATTTTTGGATTTAGGATGCAAAATCCTTAAGTTAGGGGTAAAATGGTCATTTTTCCACATGTAGAGGGTAAAATGGTAATTTTACTCTAAGTTGATATTTTTCCATATTCCTAATTGTTAGTGATTAAGTTCTAATTTTTAGAAATCACTACTTTCAGTTTTCCGTGATCGCACTTGAGTTTTGTCTCGAAGCGCGAAGATCGAGGTAAGTTAGCTTTTAACTTACTATCAATTTAATGTGTATGTGTGATAAGTAAGGGAACTAAATTGTATGTATGCATGTTATCATATGTGCCATGCCAAGTCATTACATATTTATCTGTTACACATAATTTATTCTGTCATGAATTATTCATCTGTTACACAAGATATTCTGTCACGTATTACTATACATTGCAAATATGTCATATTAAGTTAAGTATGCCATCTGTTACATGTATTTCATGTCACGTAATATTCACTGTCACATGTTACGCCACGTTAAGAAATGTTGTCTGTTATATGGTATGCCATGTTACAAAATGTTGCATGTTACATGTATGCCATGTTATGAAATGTTCTCTGTTACATTTATGTCTAAGTATGTCATGTCTATCGTCTTAGTTCATGTCACGTTATGCTACGTCAGGATTTCTGTCTTTTATGTCACGTCATGTTACATCACGTTACGAAATGTCATGTATGACAGTTAAGTTATTCATGTCAATCATGACCCTAAGCGCTAGGATGGGGTAATATCCTAGTGAAACTCCTTTGTTCACGCTGGAGTGTCTAAATAGGTGTGAAATTCCCTGGGTTGATGAAGTATAGTCAACAGGTTGCGAATGGGGCCTAATTAGCTGGTCACCGGAGCTCGCCAGGCACTAACGCCGATGGTGCCACACATTATGTTACGTGTGTCCACAGCAAGTGTGGCACAAACAAATAAGTCATGGGGCCACAACAACTGTGGAGCATGAAGTATGGGGCCACAACAACTGTGGAGCATACACTACGTGAGACACAGCAATTGTGACACGTAGAATACGTGGGACCACAACAACTGTGGAGTACGTATTAACGCACTCACAGCTGGTATAGACACCTGTGATGTGATGCGGTAATCGGTAGGGACACACGGCTCAAGGGGACCTATGTAGCACCCATATGGTCACTTTAATGATTAAATCTATTGAATAAGATTCCAAGTTCAAGTCATGTTTCACGTTATGTTATGTTCAAGTTTACGTTCACGCAATCATGCTAATCCCATAAGACAAGAATATGTTCCAAGTTCATGTTATGTTATGTTCACGTTTACGTTATGTTCCAAGTTCACATTTATGTTATGTCATGCTCAAGTTCAAGTTCAAATTATGCATGTTCACGTTCATGCTATGTTTCAAGTCCATGTTATGTTCCAAGTTCACGTTCATGCTATGTTTCAAATCCATGTTATGTTTCAAGTCACGTTCATGCTAAGCTTCAGTTTCAGTTTAAGTTATGCCAGTTATGTTATGTTGTATGTCAAGTTATGCTATGATTACTTATGATTTGATTATACATTCATGCTTTTACTGCCATGCATGCATCATTAACCTGTGTGAAAGTTTCTTGTTAACTTGCTGAGATTTGTAATCAAATCTCACTGTGGTAGTCCCAACTACCATTCCCCCCGAATGGTAGATTTTGTTTCAAGATCTGAAGAAGAATCGAGAATCGACCATCTCGAAACGATCGATTAAGCGATGGTGCGACGTAGATGGTAGTACTTACCTCAAGTTACTACTTGTATTTGTGGAGTTCTATCTCCAGCACTCTTTTGATCACAACCATATGGACTATTATTGTGATCTTAGTTGTTTAGTACATCATTATGACTGAAGTATGTTTTAAGTATTTGGGATATTTCGGTTTGGTGCATTGTATTGCTAAAAAGAAAAAAATTATCCGCTGCAAATATTGCATAATGCTAGATGCATGTTAGGAATATTGCATCTTATATGTCATGAACGGGGGCAGGTAACCTTGTGTTGCATGTCTCAACGCTTCAAATATCCGTCCGATCCTAAGCGAAATTTGGGGGCATCACAGTTGACCCGTGCGTTGTTCGTTGACCATCACAGTCGATGATGTCAGAAGAGTCATACATGGTGGCTAACCCATGTACGGTGGCTATTCACCTTACATGGTGGCTGTTTGTGCATTTGGATAGCTAGGTGTGGTCTTGGATAGGCTCATGGTGGCCTCGTGGTGGCGGTGAGGGGCTGAACACAACGGATATAGTGTGTACAGTGGCAGTTAGCCACATACAGTGGCTATTTAGGTCATTAAAGATGGCTACGGGTGCGGATCTATGCGTAGGAGGGTTGGGTCTTGGTCCTGGGTTCGTGGTGGTGCCGAGGTGGCACACGTCGGAGACACGACAGCTCATGGAGGAGTTTAGGCCGTGGGTTTCAACATGGGAAATCGGAGGGGGAGCTTGGCTAGTCGTGGGCTGGCCATGGAGGGCTTAGGGGGTTGTTGGTGGAGCTGTGGTGGTGAGGCGGAGGCGGCACATCGGCAGATCTGGGCCAAAGGGTGGAGGAACACCCATGAGATTGTGAGAGGGCATGCGGGAGGAGGGAGGCTCGGCTGGGCATGGGGGTGCCTAGGGAAGGTCATTGGTGGAAGGAGGAGCCTCTGGTGGTGTTGCGGTGGCAGTGGGAGGCAGAGCTCGTGTAATGCCCCGTCCCCGAGGTGTCCGGAGAGTTAACTCTTAATACTTAATATCAATTCAAAAAAAAAAAATATTCGAATACTTAATTGGGTTTTTCATACGCATAAGCCCAAAGATATTTAAAAAATCGCGCTTGGCAAGGTCCGGGTGTTTCATCCTCCCCTCCTTACAAAAAATTTCGTCCTCGAAATTTGTTGCACCTAAAGTCAAGTGTCAAACACTTAATCCTTCATACATATTTGCACACATTGTATCGCACTTCGAAAGATCCAAATTAGGTCTAAACTATAAACCTCAGCAACACAATTAAAAAGCAATAATAATTTCGAACTGCCACATAATCCTTGAACCTCAAACAAATAGCAAAATAATCTTTCATACTAACATATCACCAAAACCACGCTTTCGTTGCGCACTCTAATAACTTATAGTCCCAAATGCATTGTATCTCAATCAGGTACATCTAAAAGGAGCTAACCTCCACATTGGATTTACAAGCCTAATAATTCCTCTAAAACATCAATGTCACAAGTCTAAGCCTCAAATTCCTAACCAAAACTTTTTCCAAGAAGTCAACCTGAAATCTAAACCTTAAATTCTATCAGAATCATTTCCTACAGTCAACAACATTACGCCTTCTGGAACTAAAATCTCAAATGTCTTAAAAAATCATTTTTCTAAAATATGCAAAATCTAAAATCTCAGATTTCGTAGGACACATTCCATAGGTTCGCAAGTGCTAAAACCTTACGTATCCTAAAAAATCATATCCTGGCGCTAGCAAAATTCTAGGACCTTAAGTCTCATCAACAAATCACTTTTTACAAACACGCCACTTCTTAACTTTAGATTTCAAAAACTCAATCTATACAATTTTTAGAATCTCATACTTTAATTAACAAGAAGAATATCTCTTAAGCTCCGCCAAATTATAAACATCAAATCTGAAAAATATTTCCTAAAGTCCCTAATAACCCAAAACCACATATCTCAAGTATGAAATTACTTCCTAAACCCACAAATATCCAAAACCTCATATGTTATAGTCTGCCCAACCTCTACTTGACTTTTGGTCAAACTTATGTCAACTTCAAAACCTAAACCTCCAAGTCATATCCTACAGTCTACAGAATAAGTCCATCAAATCTAAAACCTCAAATTTCCAAAACCTTAATTCATAAAGTCTGCAGAAATCTCAAACCTCAAATTTCATATAACTCCTTATTATAGTATGCAGAATCTCAAACCTATCTCTGATACCAACTGTAATGCCTTTTCCCCGAGGGGTCCGGAGAGTTAACTCTTAATACTTAATAGCAATTTCAAAAAAAAAAAAATACTCGAATACTCAATTGGGTTTTTTCATACGCATAAGCCCAAAGATATTTAAAAAATTGCGCTTGGCTAGGTCTGGGTGTTACAGCTCGGCCGTGGGTATAGTGAACCTGTGCGTGTGGTCTAGGGAGGAGCTAAGGCGGCTGGGTTCGGTAGAGGGTGGCCAGGGAAGGCCCATGGTGGTGCTCAGTGGCCTGGGTGGCCGCGTTTGGCGGCGCTAGGAGCTGCGCACAGTGAAGCCGTGCATGAGGAGCTGCGGGCATGTGTGGGAGAGTGTAACACCCCCTTCCCATAGGCTAGGAGTGTCATGTGCTTTTTATAAAAATAAACCCGGCAAGAGATCTCATATTTCATAAATGAAATTAGAAATTATTTTGTAGAAAAATGTCTAATAAAAATGTTTTCCAAAAACATTAAATGAACAAACTGAATAAAATCTTATGTCATAAAAGCAAATTTTATTCTAGAAAGTCTGAAACTAAATCAATTGCTCATTCTAATCCTGGCCTGCCTGCTTGTATTCATCATCCTCACCTGGGTGGTTAAAAACATGAAAACAACTAAAATGAGTCGAAGACTCAGCAAGAAATCCATCACAATGTAAACATAATAAACATAAGGTTTTCATAAAAGTTTTCGTGCTTAGAGTTTAAACTCATGACTGTTCATACTGATGCTTATGTTATGCATGACTGATTTATCTGAATTAACTGATTGATCTATCCGATTTAATTGATTTATCTAACTGGCCAACACACTTAATCCTGTGTGCGAGGTGTGCACCGGCCCCATGTCCCACGGCCGCAAGGGGAGCCGCTAATAGTATTCTAGATACTATGGTGGACCACGCTTGAGTCCGTGGCTTGCACATCCACCCTGAAACTGAAGTACATTGATACCATGCATCTGAATGACCATCTGATTAACTGATTTGCTCTTATATTATACTTGGACTTAAGATAGCTTACATGTCTTATACACATGAGATGCATGACATAATACATACGTAGTTATAATTTCTGAATTCGAACATGATGCGGGATGACATGATTGTATGCTATGCTAGATGATATGTTTGTATATGACATGAGTGTTGCATAAACTAATGGTTGTCAGTGAACAGGCTTGAATAATACTTATATATAAGTTGAATTGTGATGATCCTAATTTGTGATCAAAATTACTTACCTCGATGCGCTTCCTCTTGAATCTCACTTCGTAGCTCGACACCTATACGCAATATTAACTATCACTAAATCTGTCTAGAAAACGTGTCCTAATATTCCACTTGACTAAAATCGTACTTAATTACACTTAGATTTATACATAATAATATTATTCCAAAACTCAGAACTTATTCTTTAATTTTCCATTTAAAATATAACATAATAATCTTTAAAAAAATCTAGTTAAATAGTCAATTGAAATATTAATTAACATAATATGCTAAATAGTATACTTTAAGATACATTTCAATATCTTTAAACATTTTCTTATAAAAATGAGACCATGACTAATATCTTTATCTAAGTAAAAAACTTTGGGCTTAAAAATCAATCCAGCCCCAATTAAGAAAATAATCCATTTAAAAATCATTAAAATATGTAAAAGTTGCAACCTGACCCATAATATTTATAAAACACAAGTTCATCTAAGTAAGCCTAGTACACACACTTGGCTATAAGGGCCTAGATCTAGAGATTTTATACACGGGACAAAACAATGAGGAATGGCCGTGCGATAAGAGAGGAACTCACCAAGAGAGGGAGATGACCACTGCGATGGTGGTTTGGGTGGCTAGCGGGGGTAACGGCGGTGCAACCGGAGGCTCCTCTGAGTATGGTGGTGCGACGCAGAGAGAGAGGGGGAGAGAGTGAGGGTCTATTGAGCCGAAAAGCAATCGAGAGAGAGAGAGAGAGAGAGAGAACTGTAAAACTGAAAAGCCTTAGGAAGAGAAAATGGTGACCGATGGCGATGGGCTTACTGGGAAGATGCGGGTTCGATGAGAAACAACAAGTTGGCAGTTTCTATGTTTTCCGAGAGGTGCTCCGACATCCTTAAGGTGGCTGGCGAAAGCAACTTGTACTGGCTGCGTTGAGGTGCTCGTCTACGGGTGCAAGAGGCAGCAGCATGGTTGAGCTGGGTTCTCGGGCAATGGTGGTCCATGAGCTGGCACCGGCATGATCTAAAAGTGGTGGTGGCGCTCCAACGTCTTCTGTGGTGGACTCTGACGAAGTAAGTGGCTCGGTTGCTCTGTTTCGGAAGTGGAAAATAGAGGCTCACCATGATGAGTTCGTGTGGTGCGTGGTGAGGCTTACTATGTTGTCCGAAGAGTGGGTTCGTCGTATCGTGAGGTTGTCGACGGTGGCATCGGCGTGCTCTAGGCAGAGGGGCTGAGCATACATGGAGGGGAAGGCTTCAAGGGAGATTTGCGGCTTGGAGTTTTCTCTCCATGCAGAAGGGATAAGCGCAATATATATATATATAAATATATATGTGTAGATGATTGAGAAACAAAAGGAAACTTAGAGGAATAGAGACGTGCATGTGCATGGGAGTAGAGACGTGCGGGGTGGAGAAATTGATCATCAACTGAGTCGGTTTCCATTAGAATACTAACAACTAACACTGAGAGACGTACGGGTTTGGAGGTTTATTGTGTTTATTTCATAGGCTAAAATTCAAGATATGAGATTTGGTGGAGATAGGAAAAACTAAGATTTGAATTCAAACCAAAATTCTAGAGGGATGCAAAATCTGATAAAATCTAGTAATAATTATTAGAATTAAAAAATAACACAAAACTCTACTAAATTCAAACAAAATTATAATAGTAATTATTAAAATAAATATATATAAAATTTGATAAAATTATATTAATAATAATAATAATAGAATATTTATAGTTATAAAAAAAATACATAAAAGTTATCTTATGGCCTAATCTTAGGATCGGGTTGTTACAGAGAGTGTGGCTATGAGATGGAGGTTGGGTTCAATGGTTGGAGCTCGCCGGCATGAGAGGGAGTCACCGGTGGTGGCAGTGAGGTTGGGCTGCGCATGACAGCCCCAGGCTGGAGGAGAAGAGAATCGAGTGAGAGGGAGAGGGGATGTGTGGCATAAGCTGAGGGAGAGGGAGGAGAGAGAGGGAAAAGGGAAAGTGAGGGAGAAAGGCTAGGGGTTTGGGTATTTAATCCAGACCCTTCATCTTGGGATCTTCAAAACGATCTAACGGTGGACATTAAATACTGATTTGAAAATGCGTAAACATTAACTTAACTAAAAACACTGAGAGGAATTAAGATAGAATATTATTTAAACTAAACTTTAGTTTATAAAATAATATTCATTCATCATTAATAAATGGGCTTGGGTATTTAATACAGGCCCTTCATGTTGGGATCTTTAAAAAGATCTAACGGTGGGCTTTACATACTAATTTGATTATGTGTAAACATTAACTTAACTAAAAGCACTGAGAGGAATTAAGATAGAATATTATTTAAACTAAACTTTAGTTTATAAAATAACATTCCTTCATCATTAATAAAATGATGAAGTTTTATTTAATATTTTTAAGAAAATAAAATCATTTAATTAATTAGAGTTTTCAACATAATTTAAATCACATAACATTTTAAATAATTGAAACCATTTTAATAAAATGATATTAAAATGATTTCCTACAATTATAATATTTTTGGAGCTCTTCAAAAATATTATAATTGTCTTATTTAAAATCAGGCTTGGTTCAATAATACTGGAAATACCCCATATAAATATTTTCAGGGCATTTATAATATTCGAGAGCTTTAAAACACTGGACTTACTTTAGAAATCACATAATATCTTTAAAAACACGCCATCGAGATTTGACACGCATAACGAGACTCATTGTCAAATTTGCTTACGTTATAAAGGAGTGGAGTGTTACAATGAAGGGCAAGTAACACTAGTGTTGGATGTCCCGGAATTTCAGTTTCTGCCAAATCCCAAGTGGGGACTGGGGGTGCCACAGTGTCCCTCTTTGTAACAGCATGCAAAATCCTTAATCAGAAAGTGACTTTCCTTTTTTCTCTCTCATCTTCATCTTCTTTGGAGATTGGTCCTCTCGAATGAGTCTTTTACTAGAAGAATTATAGCAAGTATTTGGGGTGTGTTAAAAATTGCTATTAGAGAGACACCAATCTCTGTGCTATCAAAAGCTATGGAATAAAAAGTTCTTGCATCATTACTCAAAATCAAGAGCTGATGGAACAAAACCAGTGTGGCGCCCCCATCCCCCGCTTGGGTTTGAAGTGTGACTGAAACATCACATGCAACACAAGGCTACATACCCCTTGTACATGACAGATAAGATGCAATGTACCTATGTATACTATTAGTATGCAATAAATAATACAGCGGAAAATGTAAAGTTCCTATCGGACTCAACGCATAAAGCAGTTGCCTTAGCACATGGTACTGTAAGACTAATCATAATCCAAACATTGCTTTTAGCATATCCTACTTTTCAAAAGTACTAGATAAAAGATATGTTCATTGTTTTCCAAAACATGAGTACTAGAAACCTTTTTCCCAAAACAAAGCGACCAATCATAAAAAGGCCTTAAATCATTAGAAATCCAAACATGTTTCCTGGCATAGGAAAACGGTCCCTCATTTTTTTAAAAAAACTAGTCAGGCTTCTTTCATTTCTCCAAAAATCGATCATTGTCCTGATTCCTTAATCTCGTCAACTCATCAATGAGCTGCAATGCCTCAGAAATAAGTCGTTCGACGTTCTCGACCCTATCCAACAAGGAGGGTTCCGTCAAGCTCTCATTGTTCATCGGTGCCTCCTCGACGGTCGGGGGTACCATCCTTTTGTGTTTCACCATGTGGGTGATCTTCTAGACTTGTCACAACTTCTACCACGATGAGATTTCGAGAAATCTCAGCAAGTAAACATACAACATACAATAGTTTTTTTTTTTTTTTTTTTGAGAAAGAGGACAACACCTCCATCATTTATTCAAAAAACCCTCACTTATGGCGGAGGAATACCATGAAAATAATAATGGACCAACATTACAAAACACCAATAAACAAAGAATCAAAGGACTACCCTATATTAACCAAGTCTCAAATAAGGCATCCCAATTTTGTCCAGCCTGATCAATCCCTTCATTGCCTATGGCAATTCCTGCCAAGTGAACCAAGTCTTTGAGATTCTTTTTGAACCCAATACTTTAATCTGTTCCCAAAAATCCTCGAGGTACTAGATCCCACATTGGTTTCATTGCATGCATTGAACAAGAATCATTGAGTCCATCTCAATTTCAATAGATTGAATATGAAGTTCACGAGCTAAATGCAAACCATGAAGCAAACCCATCATTTCTGCAAAGTTATTGGTCCCATGTCCAAGGTGCACTGCAAAAGCACCCATTAGCTCACCAGGATGATTTTGGATCACGGCACCTGCACCTGCCTGTCCTGGGTTCCCCTTGCAGCTTCCATCCACATTTAATTTATAAATCCCAGTTACTGGACGTTGCCACTTTACTCGCATGCTGATCTTTTGTTTTGAGGGTTTAAATGGTATACTGAGATCTTGCAAAATATCCTCATCATGGTGGGACAAAGTCTTCCCATCTTTTAGTTTCATACCAGCCCATGCCACCCAATATTTGAATGAAAACCATGTTGTCTCTATATTGTCCTGCTTATCTTCCATGCATAGTTTACATCTCCTTTTCCACAACAACCATGTCACAATGCACGTTATTAAGCCCAGTAGATTGCCCACGTGACTTGACTTGACTTCCTTGCATGCCTAAACCATCCCTCAACAATATCTCTCCAGCTTCTACCAGTTACAAAAGGAATTCCTAGACAACTTGAAAATCTTCGCGACATCTCCTGTGCAAAATCTCCCATAGCCAACCCATGATTGAGGTCTTCATAAGCAGGATTCATACAACAATCACATTTTGAAGCCAATGAAATTCCAACTCTCCTTATTCTATCATTAACACTTAAAGGATTATTCATTGCTTTCCATGTTGCAATAGAAATATTTTTTGGAAGGCAAGGATGCCACACACATTTAGACCAGTTGATCCTTGGAGCCGAAATTCTAATACATTGCCATGCACTTTTTGTTGTAAACTTCCCATTGTTTTTTGTTCTCCAGATAAATAAATCAGCTCCCTTTTTACTGCTTCCCAAAACTTCCAATAGCTCATATGTTTTATCCAATCCGACTTGTGACGGCCCCAAATTCTGCTTGGGATCAGACGGACATCTGAAGCGTCAGGACATGCAACACAAGGTTGCCTGCCCCTGTTCATGACATATAAGATGCAATGTTCCTAACATGCATCTAGCATTATGCAATATTCGCAGTGGATAATTTTTTTTTAGCAATACTATACACCAAACTTATAATATCCTAAATAGTTAAAACATAAACCATGCATACTTAAAACATCCACGATTACAAACTAAAACTTGGGCGATTGGTCGATTTGTAAAAACTTAGGGGTTTTCACGAGGTTCCTAAAGTCAATAGAAATTTCACCAATGAATTTCTAGAGGGCTGTTACATCCTCCCCTCCTAAAAAAAAAAGATTTCGTCCTTGAAATCGACACAAGTATAAACATAAAACACGCTCAAAAGAATAACTTGCTTAACAACTTACTGTCCATCATCGGATGCCTCATCACGCTCATAGGGCAGGTAACGCTCTTCCTGAGGTAACGACTTCCTCTCGTAGTCAACACTATTCTTACCCATAACCATTACATGGTTACACAAAATAACTACCACTATAACATAAGGGTATAACACTCCCAAAAGGTTATTGCCTAAACTTAATGGCTTCTAGGCTGACCTTCTAGGATATTGAATCCTTGCTTAAATGAAATCACTATTCTCCTTACTACTCAAAGAATTATCCACAACATGTATATATATATATATCTACCATTCTTAACTCTCCCTCAAATCATATCAATTTGTTCATATTGAGCATGGAGAATTGAGCATTCTTAACTCTCTCTCTCCCTCAAACAGATGACATTTCCATGGTTAAAAATACTTTTGACCAAACAATTGAGCATGAAATGAGACTAATAAGATATCCATGAAAACTAGACTCAAATATGAACAACTTTCATGAACGAGTCATCTTCATAAAATACTTACAAGGTGAAGAAGTGATAGAATGGAATGAAATGTTCCTTGCACGACTATAGACTCCTGGAGGGGGAATTTGTGGGCTTAAATGACCCTTGATTGGAGTTGGCTATGTGACATAAAGTGGAGAATAGTGAGGGGCAATGACTGCTTGTAGCAGCTACGAGAGATGGAGGTTGATGGAGTGTATTTCTCCTTCACATCAAGGCACTATTGGGTGCAGCTGTGGCGCCCCCGACCCCCATAAAGAGAAAACACGGGAATCGAGACGCCGGGATGATGACAACACGGTCACACATCCCAACAAAACGTGCCCAAGTGTGTGTACAAGCGACATTGTACAATAACAACGCAGCGGATTAGTCAACTAAGTACCAGAATTTTAATACAAGTAAACATCAGTAAAAGAGTTTACAAAATTATACAGTCATCCCAAAATAAAGTTTAACACATGTCCCAAAAATACAAAAGGGTAAAATAAAATAACAATAACCAGTGATCCCAGATCACTCCTCGGGCGGAGCCGTCTCCTCAGGCTCGCCCTCCTCCTCCTCATCTGCATCAAAATCTGCGTTACCACAGAATGGTACCGCAGGTAAGTATAACCCAAAAAAATAATATCCTCAGGAATAAAAATGCATTAATGCCACCAACATGCATGCATATGAAGAAATATGCATTTTTCCTCAAAATATCATTTTCCCCGAAAATGATTAATTTTCCAACACACTCCAAAATCCCATTTGGCCCAAAAATAATCCGTAAAACATTTTCCCAGAAAATGAATTACACAAAATCCAACACACGCTATTTTCCCAGAAAATAGTCCATTTTTAATGTATGCACCATGATCTCCCCTATGGGTCATCCGCACACCTTGGCTTCGTAGCGATGCCCACTTTCGCGCCCAACACGTTAGTGGGAAACATCCACTACACAACGAGCGATGCCCAGTTCCGCGCCCAGCGAGTACATGGCCAGACATCCTCTAGTCCCCGCTAGCAGAAGGACCACGGAGTCGGCACGAATCTCTCGTCTGATCCCATTGTCGCCCAGCGACAATCCAGGGGACGTTACTCAGTTTATTCCGTTCCCGAGTAACCAGAGGAGCTCCACCGAGATAATGCCCCATCTCTGCTTGGGGTTCATGATACACACGCACCCAACAAATCATTCACATGAAAACCCAGTTTTCATAAACACATGAACATGAATGCAATACACGAAAACCAAGTTTTCCTTTACAAACATGAACATGTATGAAATAATGAAATGCACATGAACCAACAAATCCAAAATCCATCAATAACCAATAACCAATCCAATCCAATCAAACCAGCAACTCCAATCACAAATCCATCCGACCCCCGTACTCCTCGGACTCAGTCCGGCATGCCAAAAAATACAGTGAAATTGGTTAGTGCAAAAATACATAAAATTCATGAGAATTCTTTGGAGAAATACTTACAGCGCTATATGATAATTTTCGGAGGATCACGAAGCTGAAAAAGGCGACGTCTGAGCAACACCACAGTGTAAAATACACTGTGGCCGTGGGTCACAAATACCCACTTTTCAACGGAGACAAACGAAGACCCCAAAATGATAGGGTAGGGCCTAAAGAGGTCGGTGAAGCCAATGGTGGTGGTGGTTTGCCGTGGATGACGGCGCAAATGGTGGTTTAAGGCCAAAAACGTACAAATCGGAAATGGACTTGGTGGGGCTTCACCGGTGACGGATCGGAGCTGGGGTTGGGTCCAAAGGGTTGCCAAGAGGTCGGGGATGAAGTGGTAGGAAGATGGTGGCCAATGGTGGCACGGCGGCGCAACGGCGGAAAGAGTGCCGCGGCTTCGTGGATCTCGTGGGGGCTATCGGCGGCACGAACGGAGGTGGGGTTGGTAGGACGACCGGCGGGAGGGGAACACGAGGGGATGGGCGGTGAGAGTCACCGCCGGCTCACGGCGGCGGGCTGGGTGGAGGCCGAAGTCGCACGGGGAGAGAGAGAGGGTCGGGCTCGCGCGGGAGAGAAAGAAACCGAAGGAAATAAGGAGAAAAGAAAAAAGAAGGAAAAGAAAAGGAGAGGAAAGAAAAAGAGGGGAAAAGAAATGAGGTCCAATCCTCATAACTTGGGTCACGAAAATGATCCAACGGAAACGATTTTAAAACCATAAGTTAAATAAAATAATTTAAACGTAATGGTAAAGTCAAATTAAAATAATTAAATCTCACAGTAATTAATTTAAATATTAAAAGCAATTTAAATGCACAACATTAAATAAATATTAAGAAAGCACATAAAAATAATTTTCACCAAATTAAAATCATAGAAATAAACTCACTAAAAATCCAACCAATTTTAAAATAAGAGGATAAATTTTTGAATAAATAATAAAAATCCTTCAGTAAAAATACACTAAAATACGGGGTGTTACAGCAGCCAATGGCAGTGAATGGTTTGCCATGTGGGGGAGGAAACTTCTTCAAGAAGCTTTGCCAAGGTGGCCAATTTCGTGGGCCTTGGTGGGCCCCAACCAAGTGGGCTTCAATTTGGGGTTTAAAGGGTGTTTGGTTAGGGTTTGAGATGCTATTAAGCCCAAAACCAATTTTTCTTGACCCAATCAAATTTTCAAGGTTTAAAAGGTTGGATAATGATGTCATAACAAGGATTTGATTCATTAATAGTATGTGGAAATGATTTAATCAAGTGATTAAACACAATGCTAGAATCGGGTTAGAAAGGGTTTGGAGGCCAATTTTAGGGTTTGGGAAATAGTTTAGGGTTTCGGTTTCAACCAAGCTTTTGGGGTTTCAATTGGATTCCAACAATTTAGGATTTCGCTAGGATTGAAACCTTCTTTGGTCTGGCACAATTTAGTTGAACATATGAAACACAGCTTTACTTAGGTGGTATGATGTCACACCTTGACTTCCTTCACAAATCCATCAAATGGTTCCTCATGATGCTAAGTGTCTAAAACTATTCACTATATATGCCTAAGATCTTTTCAGATGTCCAAATAGAACTTATCTAACCTAATTTGGATATTTCACACTGTGATTTTGAAAACACTGCACTGGGTGCCGCTTATCGAGGTTACTATTTACTCAAAAAAAAAGGCATAATAAACTTAGTACTGAAAAATTATAAATGTTCATATTAACCTATAGTGAAAATCGATTACCGAAATTCAACTCTTAAGTGCCCTAAAAAATAATTTCATAATTTCGAACTGGCGTTTCGTCCTGAATTATGAAAATGGGCTATTGCGCCATAAAATCCTAAATAATCAACTGAGTCTAATGGCGTAGACCAAAACACATTTTGACACTTCTAACTACCTCAAATAATTAAACTCATATTTCTAGCACCACAGTAAGTGATAACACTGACTATGTTGATAGACTAAAACCTGTGCGATTGGTCGATTCGTAAAAATTTATGGGTTTTCACGAGGTTCCTAAAGTCAATAGAAATTCCAACAGTGAATTTCTAGCAGGCTGTTACACGACCAACGCCTGCAAGTAATCCACATTCCAACCATTATCTATCTTATAGTCTTTGATGAGAATATTTGAACATACATTCACCTCAAACTAATTAGCTAGTAGGCCATCCGATTTCCATTTGTCCCCTCCAAAATGAAATCTCTCCATCTCTAACCTTCCATTTTGATTGTACAATCATCCTTGGGATACACTTCAGAATATTTTTCCAAAACCGAATTCCTTTTCCTGCATCAACCAGTGAAATATGCTTTTTTTCACATACTTAGCCTTAAAAAACTCAGTCCATAGAGAATCTCTGTCAACATCTTCCAAGCAAATTTCATATGTAAAGAAGTTTGAACATCCTTAAAGTCTCTAATTCCCAATCCACCCTCTTGTATTGGCTTGCAAATTCTATCTCAAGAGCACCATTTTCTTTTAGATTTTCCATCCAAAATACCCCAAAATAATGATCTCAATATCCTGTTTAATTGTTTTATCACCAAAGTCGGGACTTGAATAATGGACATTAAATGGATAGGTATACTTGACAGTACATGTCTTAAGAGAAAAATTCTTGCTCCATTAGATAGCAACTTGGTCTGCCATCCTTCCACTTTCTTTTGTATTTTCTCCACTAACTCATCCATATGCTTCACTTGCAATCTACCAGTAATCAAAGGAGCCCCTAAATACTTGAAAGGTACACTATCCTCCTTAAATCCAGTTATACTCAGAAGCGCCCTTTTCCATGTAGGAGCCATGTGTTTAAAAAACAATCATGGAAGATTTCTCCTTATTAACCTTTTGTCCCGACCAAGATTCATAAGTTGTAATTGTTCTTTTGATTTCCCTTAAAGACTTTGTACCACCATTTGCAAAGAGAACAATATCACCCACATATAGTAAATGTGATATAATAGGGGCTTCTCTTGGGTGATAATAAGGTAATATTTTACCTTCTTGAAATTTAGCATTCAACAAACGAGAGAAAATTTCCTCAACAAGAATAAAAAGGAATGGAGAAATGGGATCACCTTACCTCAAACCATGGCCTCCTTTGAAAAAACCTTTCCATGTACCATTCATGACAATAGAATACCGTGGTGAACAAACACATTTCTTAATCAGTTCCAACACTTGTTCTGAAAAACCAAATGAAGCTAAAATGTGTAAAAGAAATTTTCAATCAACACTATCATATGCCTTGGCCATATCTATCTTTCGAATAACATTATCAAGATCGAGTCCTAGATAGGCAGACCTAATTTTAACTGTAGGTACAGTAACAATGAAAATGACTCCTCCTTTAGTTAGATTGTATGAACAAATCCCTAAACCAAAATATGTTATTGATCTTCATAGATTTCTCGAGATAGTTTTTTACGAAGTTTTGTTATAGTATCTATTACTGCTTTCGGTTTGGGTAGACAGCTTGGCAAATAGACATCTACAGGAATTAGCTTATCGACTCCCCGAACAGTACTATAAGAATTGGTATTGAACATCCCCCCTGTAATTGTATCAATTATTTCATTGTAATTTTTGACCTAAGGCTTGTTAATATTGTGAAGCATTTCCTGTGTCAGGCTTATGTTATCAAATATGCTTCTCCTTGGTATGAAGGCCCCTTGTTCTTTAGACACTAACCAAATAAGCATGGGAGATAATCGACCCACCAAAAATTTTGAACAAACCTTATACATTACCGGACATAAACTAATTAGTCTGAATTATCAAAACCATTAGGATTCTCCACCTTTGGAATAAGTACTAATGAGGAAGCAGTGTAAAACTGAGGAAGAACCATGCCACTAAAAAAATCTCTCACAGCTTCCATGACATCACTTTGTACAGTACTCCAACATGCTCTAAAGAAACCCGAGCCAAATCCATCAGGACTTGGACTGCTGTCAATCGGAATGGAGAAAAAGGCCTCTTAATTTCTTGCAAAGAAGGAATCTGACAAAACAGTAAATTATCATCCTCAACAATAGTCTTCTCAACCAAATAAGATAAATTTGGAGGAGGATTTTGTGATGCACACTCCATCAAAAAATTTTGAAAGTACTCTACAACCCCATTATGAACATCTTCTAGCAAATTCAAGGTAGTCCCATCCCTAAGCTTCATCTCCCTAACCACTTTGAAATTTCTTGATTGGAGACTTTTAAAAACTTAGCATGCCCTTCACCCTTCTCCAACCATGTTATCTTAGCCTGATGTGCTAAGCAAATCTCCTCCCGTTTGATCCACGTTGAAAGTTCAAGCTGATAAATTAATAAATCTTGTTTGTTGTGACACCCCTAGCCCCTAGTTGGGATTTGATGGAGACTGAAGGATCGGGACATGTAACACAAGGCTACATACCCCTCGTACAAGATAGCTAAGATACAATGCACCTAATGATAACTAACAGTATGCAGTATATCGTAGGGAAAAGTCTACTTAGGTCAATAAATAAGACATATATCATGATATCGAAGCACATAAATCCCAAAATAGAAATTTCATAAATCAAAAGACTTAATTGTTTCAAAAGAGACTCCCAAGACATGGGACTATTACACCAAGTGTTTTCAAATTAAGTAATGTATCAAAAAGCCTTATGAATCAAAACCAAGGCTCCATCCTTGGCTAAACTCAAGAAAACTCCCCTAGTCTTTCGGGGTCCTAACCCAGCAATCCCAACTTAGCAACAACTTCCCTTGCTTCTATAAAAGAGTTTTGTGCTTGTTCAAGATATCTCGACACAAAATTCATATCATTCTTAAATCTCAAAATCTTCTTAGGATCCAGGGATGAAATCCCAAGACTTGACTCATTGAGGTTTGTTAAGATTTTCTTGAGTCATTAAGCAGTGACCTTAAGCAAATCTAGAGTGGATTGATGACGAGCCTCCATTGTAAACTCATCCTCCATTATTTCACAAATCTCATCCATACCTATAGGTCTCACATAGCTAGCACAACTTCTACCATTCCGAGTAGAGGAATGGTAGTAGAAATTACAAAAGTGAGATTTTGAGAAATATGAGTAAGTAAACAAATACCATGTAACATATATCGTAAACATATGTAAGCAAACTTAAAAATGAATGCATGGACATGAGACTTTACTTATGCATTTGACTTTTCAAAGAGATACCATGTACATTAAAACTTTCATAACCATTTTCTTTCATAAAACATCTTTCGTCATTTTCATACTTGTTCATTTATCATACTTGTGAGCTCAATTTCTTGTTCATATATTGTGATGGCCCGAGTTTCGTCTAGGTTTGGCCCTTAGAATCATTTTAGGTTGCCATGGTATTTTAGGAGCCTTAGTTACTTTGAAAGGCCTTAGAAGCCTTTGATGTAGTAACTTAAGCCCAAGAGAAGAATGGCTCTAGTTTACCTTAGAATTCCGGCCTTATTGGGAATTTAGATCCAAAGGTTTAAGCCCATGATCCAATTCAAAATTAGCTAAGTGTTTTGTGACTCAAGAATGTTTTGCTTTAAACCTAGTCTTGAAAGTGGCTAATGGAGAAAAGAGGTGTAGGAAAGCACCCTGATGGGCTTACACGCCTAGCCCATTGCTTTTTGCCTAAGAATCAAGTTCCAAGGTAGATTTCTTGGAAAGGGGAGCCTAGGGAAGTAAAATGGTATCTTTCTAGAAGCTTTGCATAGGAAACTGAAGGGAGGCCTTTGGGATTTCGAATTTTGTTAGGTTTTGCCATGTGTCAAGCATGCATCAAGTTTCTAGAAGATTTTTGGATGAGACTTTTATCAAGGACAAGTTTGCCCCTAGTATTCTAGGCTAGCATCCCCCCAAGTATTCCATTTGCTTGCCACTTGTCACTTAGTGCGTTTTGGACCAATGAAATGTGAAGGGTCACCTAGGGAATGAATTTTGGGGAAGATGAAGCAACACCTTGGGAATGGAAAGTGAGAGGGACGGCTAGGGCTATGGCACACGCCCATGCATCTTGTCCTCCATGCCAAGATTCTTTTGTTGGGAATAGGAAAGGTCATGCATGATTTTACCAAGTTACCCCTTGAGAAGATGTTGGGAATAGGAAAGGTCATGCACGTTTTACCAAGTTACCCCTTTGAAAGCTCTCCCATTTTCTTGTGTTTTCTCACCAACCAAACAAAGAAGATCCTTGCAAGAGAAGGATTTTGGCTACCCAAGGATTTGCAAGGTAAGATTCGGTTTTCCTAAGTCTTGCTCACACACAAATATTTTCTCAATCCGAAAATGAGATTCAAATCTCATTAGACTTTGAGAAATGATGGAACACACACTTTCTACTATTTTCTCTTGGAAATGATTTAGGGTTTCTGAGAGAAACCCTTGAGGCCCAGTAGTGAAGGGGGAATTTATCCTCCATGTTTTGACCATCACATGTATTCTTGGCTATCCTAGGTTTTGTTTTACCTTATGAGTGAAATGAAGAAGGTTTTAACCTAATGACCCTAGAAGCTAAATGGGTTAAGATCAAGTGATGCCCTAGAAACACACACACGCACTCAAGAAGGTTTTAGATACTCTTTCTAATATGGTATGTTCGGATTTACTGCTTGCTAGTGTTTCTTTACAAGGATTTTGTAAGTATACACTCAACCTACTCTTGGTTAACACATGTATATGATTTTGTAAATCTTTTCACTACCATGTTTTTTTTGGCTACTATTTCTTTATTCTTGTTTGATCATGTTAATATGATCTTATTTCAATCTATGGAAGGAATTATATGCTTTGAAATTGTGATGAATATGCCATGAAATACATGTATATGTTTCAGTTTTCACATGTTTAAGAATGATGGAATGTGTATCATGATATTTCGGCCACACCATGTCTTGAATGATTCGGATCTTGGTCAAATGTTATGATTTCATGCTTTGTTTTACTAAACTATGATTTCTATGTTATTTGCTTGAAGTTTGGAACATGTTTATGGGATGAATCTTCATGTTTTTGTGCCTCTGAGTTTCGGCCTAAGCAAGTTTTTATGGTTCTTTGCACATGTTTTGATATCTATCATGGTTTATGTGATCATGCTATGAAATGAATATGTTATGCTTGGTTGTTATATGCACAGCATCTCATGTGTCATATGTCATGCACAAGTAAACATGTTTAAGTCTCATGTCACATGCATTTGGGGAAGAAATGTTTTCAAAAAAGTATTTTCAAAGAAGTGTTTCAAAAGTGTTTTCGAAGAAAATGTTTTCAAAGAAAAAGTTTTATCATGACCCCAAGTGCTAGGGCAGGGGAATGTCCTAGTGGAACTTCTCTATCCACTCTAGAGTGCTTAACAATGGAGTGGTAACCCCTAGGTAGACGAAGAATAGTTGACGAGCCTCGAATGGATTCCTTTTAAAGATTGCCAGAGCGAGGAAGCACCTAAAGCTAGTGGATGCATAAGGCATGTAACCCGACGAAGTAAGGTCGAGTTAATATGTTTCTCTGTTTATGACGTATTGATCACAGTGTACGGACCATTGATAGTGCGGTAACTAGTAGGAACATGCGGTACAAGGAGGGGAGCCGTGTTGTGTCCACCCTTTGAACAAGTAGAAGAGCTCATATGATAAGGATCACTCGATAAAAATCTTGTGATATGTTTTGATAATGCAAGTTCTGAGTAAGATCACGTGAATAAGAAAGTTAGGAAGTTTTTATGAAAATTTTAAGCCTCTGTTACAAATCTTTTGTAAAGGGTCAAGTGCATAAGTCTAGTACATGTCCATGCATGCATATCATGATGTACTTTTCGTATGCTTGTATTAACTATGGTATGTTGTGTGATTTTACTTGCTGAGATTTCTCAAAATCTCATTGTGGTAGTTTCCACTACCATTCCCCAACTGGAATGGTAGAAGTTGTAGTAAGAAGCAACGATGACCAAGAAGAAAAGAACGGCACCTCCTCCTCCTCTGGAGAGGATTGTGCCTAAAATGGCCATGGATCGGCCTGAGTCTTCCCTCTGGGAGCAACTCGAGGTCATCAATCGAGAGATCACGGGTATACTTGAATTCATCGCCGAGTTCAAGCGACGTAACAACAGAGATAAGGACAAGACTTTAGAGAAGCATGTGAGGCTCGAGTCTTCTTGAAGAGTACTGGAGTATAAGTGTTTTGTGGAAAGAAAAAACGATGAGAGAGAAGGCAACAACATTTATGGTCATCTTTTGTGGACTTATGTTTCTTTTGTGGGAATCCCGTGTTTTGGAAACTTTAAAATTATGCTTCATGCTTATTGGTATATTTTGCCTTTAAGGCCTATGTTTATGTTTTGTGACAATGTTTTGGGTTATGATATTAGTTTATGGTACCGTGTGATTTGCAATTGTTTATCGCGTTGCTTAGTTATCCGACTTTTATTAACTTTCCACTGCATAGTTATTGCATACTGTTAGTGTACTTAGGTGCATAGAATATTATTTGTCGTGTATGAGGGGTGCGTAGCCTTGTGTTACATGTCCCGGCATCTCAGTCACCGTCCAATCCCAAGGGGGGGCTGGGGGCGCCACATATATCATAGCATAACTTTAAGCTCAAGGCCTTTCTTTGACTTTTAACTTATAAATGGAAACCTCACGGTTGCACTATGCACCGTGTGTTCCCAGCTAGTTACCGCATCAACCATTGGCCACTTGATCAAGGTGACTATGTCTTATTTTTAATTATTCATATTACGGCAGTTCGCTTTCCGCCTTCACCGTAGGGCACCCACTAGCTTTAGGTGCAATCCTGCTCTGGTATTCTTTTCTTTTAGGAACCATTCAAGGTCCTTCGATTGTACTTCATCGACCCATAGGTTACCACTCCATTTTAGACACTATTTAGAGCACTCTCATTGGATTAACTAAAGTTAAAGTACATTTTTGATGAATGTAAGATGAATTTAGCATTTAGCTATTACATTCACATAAGTTTCTATATTGGAATAGTCATTTTTTCATTATATGACAATAAAATAATATAAGATGAATTTAACTTTGACTATTCACATCAAATCTCCACATTAGATTATCCATTTATTCATTATATAGTAATGAGTAATTAATAATTTTGAAAATTTTTTAATTTTTTTAATTATGAATTTATTTTATTTTATCATATTTTACTATTCATAATATTATATATTAATTAGTAATTGTATTCTAATTATATTTTTTCAATTGTCATTTAAATTGGAGAGAGAAATAATTGATATTAAAAGGAGAGAGAAAAAAAGAATATAAAATAGATTTGATGAATGAAGAGTTCCTTTCAAATTTGAAAATTATTTTAGATATTACTGTAGCTATATTCTAAATATCTGGAATATAGCTATTTCAATGTGAGCTATTTTATGACTTAATAGCTAAATTCTCATTGGATTTAACTTTTAGCTAATCCAATGAGAATGCTCTTAATGGATATGGGAGTTCCACTAGGACATTTCCCCATCATAGCCTTTGGGGTCATGACAAAACTTTTTAAAAGACTCATTTTTCTTTTTGAAAGATTTTCACAATCCCAATGCATGTGACATGAACTATGAAACTTAGAACTTTCATGGGACACATGCAATGCCGAAACTTAATCATGACCTTATAACAAATAATCATG
Organism: Juglans regia; assembly: GCF_001411555.2. NCBI lineage: Eukaryota > Viridiplantae > Streptophyta > Magnoliopsida > Fagales > Juglandaceae > Juglans > Juglans regia. The sequence goes on from NC_049908.1 coordinate 13,672,088, forward strand.
CATATCCTTGTACATTTCGCATTACGATTTGAAAATATTAAAACATGCAACCATGTTCTTTTTTATAAATTCTGAGGCATTTAAATAATAAGCAAGAAATAAACATTCAAAACTTTACATGTAGTGACCAAAACATGTAAACCCTAGCATATCCAAGAATTGGTTTTAAGTCATTAGAACTTCAATCACAAAATGCTAATACTTCATCCAAGGTCATGGCCGAGACTTTTAAATTTTGAAATATACATTACATCAACTTTTCATGAACTTAGAATCTTCTAATGTGTTTAATAAAGTTTTATAAATGAATATACATGTGTAGCCGAAACAAGCTAGTGATCATACTTATAAAAAGGCAAGTATTTCATGGGCTTAATCCTATAAAAGATTCAATCATATAACAAATATCCATGAACATGTTAAGCATTATGCAATCCGAACCCTAAAGGTGGCTTCTCATTCCATTTTCATGATATGAACTAACAACAACAAAACATTTCAACCATATATTGGATAATCATACAAGGAAACGATTAACACATGGAAAAGCATCATTATTTCAAGTATCAACATGTAACCAAACAACAAACGAGTTCACATGACATATATATAAAATATCCAAGTACAAGTTAGAAATTTACTTACAAAAATCCACAATCGAAAAACAAGCAAGTGGAAAATATATACACAAAAATCATTAGGTTTGGTTATTTCAACCCTAATTCGTGTATATGTATGTGTAATCTCATGGCATATAGTTTAAGGAAAAAGCTTCCAATATTTCAGACCTCCACTTCCTCAAATCTAAAACTTGCATGAACTAAAACCCTAGTCTAAAACAAAACCCTCAAACCGTGTATATATAGGTGTGGGTTCATGTAGAAAACTTCTCAAGACATGAACTAACTTCTTCTAGCCCAAATGTGTTTGTGAGAGAGCATGAGTTCATGATAAACTTGCTAAGAACCGAAACTTCACCTCTGAAGGCAGTGTGTGCGTGTATGAAATGAAAAGGTGGTTTTGGCTTCATACCTACTATGATTCTCTCCTTAGAACTTAGAAGTATCTTCTAGCTTTGCTCGCCCTCAAAATGATGTTTGGGTGAGAAAAGAGTAATATGAAGGGTGTTTGGATGGTGAGAAAGTGATGGGAAGTTGAGAGACAGGTGGTGGCCCAATGCTTCTCAAAAGAAATCCTCCAAGTGACTAAAAGAATGGTGTTTTTGGCACCTCCCCTTTCTATAGACACAAAAAGGCTTCTAGCACAAGCCAAGATAATTTTCATGGATGCCAAGTGGCGTCTCACCCTATGGCCTCTTTCCCTTTCTCATCATTTGATTGTGTTGGGAACACAAAAGAACTTTTGGACAAATGGCGCCTCCTTCCTCAAAACTGAAACTCCATTCCACTTTTTCCCTTCACCTCATGTCTTAGTTCAATGAACCTCGTGGCTAAATGGTCTTTTATCAAGCTAAGATCTTCCTCAATCTCTTACATGTGTGCATGTGTGCCAAGTGGCATGTGAGGAGTGTGGGTGTGTGCATGGTGGCCAAAAATCTCCATCTCTTCTGTGGCTCCCCCAGCCCCCGCTTGGGATTGGATGGTGATTGAGAAGCCTAGATACGTAACACAAGGCTACACACCCCTCATACATGACAGATAATATGTTATGCACCTAAGAACACTAGAAGTATGCAATAACATAGCAGCAGAAAAATAGCAGAAGTCGGATAATCTAAGCAACGCGATAAGCAGTTGCAAAGCATATGGCACCATACATATCATATCCCAAATATTGTCCAAAACATAAACATGTCTCATAAAGGTATAACATCCCAAATCATAGAATATAGTTTAAAACTCCCAAAACGGGACCTTCTCAAAGCATAGTTCCACAAAAGTTGAGGTCTAAAACCATAAGTACTATTTTGCTTTTTTTTTTTCCCCAAAAAATAACTTAAGTTCTCGTATTCTTCAAGAAGATTCAGGCTTCACACCTTTTCCCAAAGCTCTATCATTGTCCTCGTTGTTACACTACTTGAACTGTGCAATGAATTCAAGTATACTCAAGTTGCTCCAGGATGGAGGGCTCGGGCCGATTCACAACCATCTTAGGCACAATCATTTCCAGAGGAGGTGCCGTTCTCTTCCTCTTGGTCATGGTCATCGTTTATTATACCTGTCACAACTTCTACCATTTCGGTTGGGGAATGGTAGTGGAAACTACCACAATGAGATTTTAAGAAATCTCAGCAAGTAATCACACAACATACCACAGTTAACACAAGCATACAAAAGGTATATCATGAAATGCATGGATGGACATGTACTTGACTTTGCCTTTGACCAGAACTTGACTTATGCACTTGACCATTTTCAAAAGACTTGTAACAGGACTTTAGCATTTCAGAAAAACTTCTTAACTTTTTCTTAATCACGTTAACTTAATCAAAACTTGTCTTATTAGAACATAGCACAAGATTTGCATCAGGTGATCCTTAGCACATAGACTCATATTCTCATTTAAAGGGTGGACACAACATGGTTCCCCTTATTATCGCGTGTTCCTACTAGTTACCACACTATCAACGGTCCGTACACTGTGATGAATACATCATAAACAAAGATTCATATTAACTCGACCTTACTTCATCGGGTTACATGCCTTATGCACCGACTAGCGTTAGGCGCTTCATTGCTCTGATATCCTTTGAAAAGAATCAATTCGAGGCTCATTGACAGTACTTTGTCGACCTAGGGGTTACCTGTAACAGCCCGCTAGAAATTCATTTGTGAAATTTCTATTGACTTTAGGAATCTCGTGAAAACCTCATAAGTTTTTACGAATCAACCAATCGCATAGGTTTTAGTTTGTCAACATAGTCAGTGTTATCACTCACTATGGTGCTAGAAATATGAGTTTTATTTATTTGAGGTGGTTAGAAGTGTCAGAATGCATTATGGTCTACGCCATTAGACTTAGTGGATTATTTAAGATTTTATGGCGCAATATCCTATTTTCATAATTCTGGACGAAACGTCTGTTGGAATTTGTGAAATTATTTTTAGGGGTACTTTGAGGTTGAATTTTGGTAAAAGATTTTCACTGTAGGTTAATATGAATATTTAGGAATTTTTAGTGCTAAGTTTATGATTCACTTTTTTGGAATGAATAGTAATCTCGATAAGCGCATCAATTGCAGTGTTTCAAAATCACAGTGTGGAATGTCCAAATTAGATTAGAGAAATTTTATTTGGACACTTGGCGAGATCTTAGCCACACTTAGTAAATAATATTAGACACTTGGCACCATGAGGAGCGTTTGATGGATTTGAAAGAATCAAGCTGTGAAATCATGCCACTTAAACAAAACTTTGTTTCATGTGCTCAACCAAATTTTGCCAGACCAAAGTGGGTTTCCATCCTAGTAAAACCCTAAATGGTGGAAATCCAATTGAAATCCCAAAAGTATTGTTGAAATCGGAATCCTAAATGGTTTCCCCAAAACCCTAAAGTTGGCCTCCAAACATTTTCTAATTCGATTTCTAGCATTGTGTTTAATCACTTGATTAAATCACTTCCACATGCTATTAATCCTTCAAATTTGTCTTAGAACATCATTGTCCAACCTTGTTAACCTTGAAAAATTGATTGGACCAAATGATATTGGATTTGGGCTTGATAGCAACCCAAACCCTCTTTAAACCCCAAAATTTAGGCCCATTCGGTTTAGGCCCATTAAGGCCCACGAAATTGATCACATTAGCATTGCTTCATGGCTAAATTTTGTACCCCCACTTGGCTGGTCAGATCTTTACAAGAAGGGCCTAGAAGGTTCTTGAAATACAAAGCTAAAGGCCACCTCACTCTTTCACTCTTACACTCCACTTTGAGAAAAGATCTTGGACTGATTTTTATGAGAAGAAAAGGCCAACACTCAACCTTTCCTTCAGTCCTATCACTTTCCATAACTTGTGTAAGAGGCTCTCCAGTCCACTTCCCACGAAAAGCAACTCTCCTTTACACTTTTCCTTCATAGAACACAAAAGACACTCTCGGACAGTTTTTCTTACCTCTTTTGAATGCCTGTTTCGAAGCTTTTGTAAGTGTTTTCTCACAACGTTTCCTTCATGAAAGTTGTTTATTTTGGAGTCTAGTTTACGTTGATATCTTATTGGTTCCATTTTGAGATCATTTGTTTGGTCAAAAGTTGTTTAGACCCCGGAAAGGTCATTCTGCGCGATAAACTGGAGAGTGTGTTATATTTTGGTGTTTTTGACCAAGCTAATGAATAGATCTTGGTCCAAAATTTTTATTGAGTACTGTTAACATGTGTATATGATTATTGGTTGGGGATTTGTTGCATGATTAAAAGTTTTGGTGAAATATTTTCTTAGATCTAGAAACTTAGAAACTGGAAGAGGAAAAACAGTTTCTGTTTTGAGAAAGTTTAAATCCTTTTTGGTTTAATCTTTTTCCAATGGCTTTGATATTTTTATTGGAAGATCCTAAGCATCTTATATACATGTTAGAATGTTATTTTGAAGATATTTGATGTTAGTTTCGAAGATATGAAATTTTATGCATTGAGATATTTGGTTAGGCCAAAGTGATGATGTTCTTGGCTAAATTTATGTTTTGGGTGATGTTTAACCATGTGATCTTGAGTTTGAAGCTTGGATCTGTTTTAGGACACCTTTTTAAACCATGTGACGTTTTGGTTTGAAGATCACATCTTTATAAGTCATGGATCAAGAGGTTGATCAAAACAAGTTAGAAACAAAATTCTGTTTTGAACTTAGAAGAAAAACAAAAAAGTTCAAGTATGGTTTTAGTGATTTTGATGACTTTTGTTCATGATTCAAAACATGATTATTCTTAGGAATATGTTATGAGTATTGGAGAAGAAAAAGTTTGGTTTAATCATGAGTTTTGAGATTTGAAAGAATTACAACAAAAATCAAAGGAAATAGCCTTTGTAAGTTTCGGCCCTATAGAGTTTTAATGGTTGTGTTTAGTTTTAAATTTTTCTGAATTGATATTTGAGCTTAGGACAAAATTTACATAAGGTATGTAAATTTTGGTCATTTTTGGAGTTAGGATGCAAAATCCTTAAGTTAGGGGTAAAATGGTCATTTTTTCACATGTAGAGGGTAAAATGGTAATTTTACTCTAAGTTGATTTTTATCCATATTCTTAATTGTTAGTGATTAAGGTCTCGTTTGGTTTCGTAGGACATCTCAGGTCATCTCAATTCATCTCAACTCATCTCAGCTCATCTCAACTCATCTCATTACTATTCATTACTATTCAGCAACTTTAACTCACAAATCTCACTACTATTCACAACTCATCTCATTACTATTCACAATCCATCTCAACTCATCTCAACTCATCTTCGAATCCAAACGTCTCCTAAGTTTTAATTTTTAAAAATCACTACTTTCAGTTTCTCATGATCGCATTGAGTTTTGTCTCGAAGCGCGAAAATCGAGGTAAGTTAGCTTTTAACTTACTATCAGTTCAATGTGTATGAGTGATAAGTAAGGAAACTAAAGTCTATGTAAGCATGTTATCATATGTACCATGCCAAGTCATTATATATTTATCTGTTATACAAAATTTATTCTGTCATGAATTATTCATCTGTTACACAAGATATTCTGTCACGTATTGCTATTCATTGCAAGTATGTCATGTTAAGTTAAGTATGGCATATGTTACATGTATTTCATGCCACTGTCACATGTTACGCCAAGTTAAGAAATGTTGTCTGTTACATGGTATGATATGTTATGAAATGTTGCCTGTACATGTATGCCATGTTATGAAATGTTGTCTGTTATATTTATGTTTCAAAGTATGTCATGTATGTCGCGTTACGTTCTTGTCACGTTATGCTCCGTCAAGATTTCTGTCTTTTATGTCACGTTTATGTCACGTTCATGTTACGTCACGTTATGAAATGTCATGTATGCCAGTTAAGTTATTCATGTCAATCACGACCCTAATTAGCTGGTCACCGGAGCGCACCAGACACTAACGCCGATGGTGCCACACATTATGTTACGTGTGTCCACAGCAAGTGTGGCACAAGCAGATAAGTCATGGGGCCACAACAACTGTGGAGCATACACTACGTGAGACACAGCAATTGTGTCACGTAGAATACGTGGGGCCACAACAACTGTGGAGTACGTATTAACGCACTCACAGCTGGTATAGACACCTGTGATGTGATGCGGTAATCGGCAGGGACACACGGCTTAAGGAGACCTATGTAGCACCCATATGCTCACGTTAATGATTAAGTCTATTGAATAAGATTCCAAGTTCAAGTCATGTTTTACGTTATGTTATGTTCAAGTTTACGTTCACGCAATCATGGTAATCCCATGAGACAAGGATATGTTTCAAGTTCATGTTCAAACTATGCATGTTCAAGTTGATGTTATGTTTCAAGTCCATGTTATGTTTCAAGTTCACGTTCATGTTATGTTTCAAGTCCATTTTATGTTTCAAGTTCACGTTCATGCTATGTTTCAAGTCCATGTTATGTTTCAAGTCACATTCATGCTAAGCTTCAGTTTCAATTTAAGTTATGGCAGTTATGTTATGTTGTATGTCAAGTTATGCTATGATTACTTATGATTTGATTATGCATTTATGCTTTTACTGCCATGCATGCATTATTAACCTGTGTGGAAGTTTCCTGTTAACTTACTGAGATTTGTAATCAAATTTCACTGTGGTAGTCCCAACTACCATTCCCCACGAATGGTAGATTTTGTTATAGGATCTGAAGGAGAATCGAGAATCGATCAACTAGAAATGATCGACTAAGCGATGGTGTGACGTAGATGGTTGTACAGTAGTTACCTCAGGTTACTACTTGTGTTTGTGGTGTTCAATCTCCAACACTCTTTTGATCACAACCATTTTGGACTAGTGTTGTGATCTCAGTTGTTTAGTACGTCATTATGTATGAAGTATGTTGTAAGTATTTGGGATATTTCGATTCGGTGCATAGTATTGCTAAAGAAAAAAAATTATCCACTGTGAATATTGCATAATGCTAGATGCATGTTAGGAATATTGCATCTTATATGTCATGAACGGGGGCATGTAACCTTTTGTTGCATGTCTCAATGCTTCAAATGTCCGTCAGATCCCAAGCGGAATTTGGGGGCGTCACATTACCACTCCATTCTTAAACACTATAGAGTGGACATAGGAGTTCCACTAGGACATTCTCCTGCTCTAGTACTTGGGGTCGTGATAAAACTTTTAAACTCTTTTCTTTGAAAACACTTTTTGAAAACACTTTTTTTGAAAACACTTTTCCCCAAATGCATGTGACATGAGACTTATAACATGCATACTTACACTTGACATATGACATGCGAAATGCTGTGCATGCAATAACCAAGCATAACATGTTCATTTCATAGCATGATGACATAAACTATATGAGATATCCAAACACATACATGGAATCGTGAGAACTTGCTTAGGCCGAAACTCATAGGCACAAAAACATGAAGAGTCATCACTTAAACATGTTCCAAACTTCAAGCATATAATATAGAAATCAAGACTTAGTGAAACAAAATATGAAATCATAGGTTTTTGACCAAGGTCCGAAACTTCCAAGACATATTCAAAACCAAAACATTATGTTGCATAAACCATCAACCTTAATAAAGTGAAAACCAAAACTTATAGAAGTATTTCATGGCATTTTCATCACAAATCCGAAGCATATAATTCCTTCTTTAGAGTTACTCAAGATCATATTAGCATATTCAAACAAACAACCAAGAGATAACAAACAAAGCAATCAAAATTATGGAAGGATTTACACAAATATATACAAGCATTAACCAAGAGTAAGTTGAATGTATACTTACAAAAATTCACGTAAAGAAATACTAGCAAGCTGTAAATCCGAACATACTATATTAGAAAAAGTAACTAAAACCCTAGCTCATGTTCTTGAGTGTGTGGATTTCTAGAGTATCACTTGGTCTTAAACCACTCGGCTTCTAGGGTTTTTGGGTTTAAACCCTTTCATTTTACTCATGAAGTAAAACAAATCCTAAAGTAAGCAAAGATATATGTGGTGGTCCAAAACATGGAGGATGAACTCCCCCTTACTACTCGGACTCGGCTTCAAGGGTTTTCTTAAAAACTCTTAGTCATTTTCCAAGAAAACAGTAGAAAGTGTGGAAAGTGTGGGGGTTCTATCATTCTCAAAGTGTAATGAGATTTGAATCTCATTTTCGGGTTGAGAAGTGACGTGTGTGTGCAAAACTTAAGAAGAAGCCGATTCTTACCTTGCTTATCCTTGGTGGTGTCAAAATCCCTTCTCTTGCAAGGATCCTCCTTGTTTGGTTGGAAAGAAAATACAAGAAAGTGAGGGAACTTTCAAATGCACATGGGAGAATTGTGTGGAGAGAGTGAGAGCTCATGCAATTTCTAAAAAAATGGCAAGGGAAAAACCCTTGGCATGAACCCCTTCCTTTTTATAGAAGACCTTTCACTTTCCTCCTTGGTTGCTTCCAAAATCCTTGTATGGATGAAAGTGGCATATGTGTCTTCTTCCCCTTTCTCTTTTGCCGAAAATGACTCTTGGAGTTCCCCACTTGGATTGTATTGGGAAGGGACATTTGGGGGGTGGCGTGTAGGGTTTCTCTTCCCTTGGCCGAAATTCCCTTCTCTCCCCTTTATGCCCTTCCTTTCCTTAAACAAGTAAATATTTCTTCAAGGGTAGCTTGGTAAAACATTACTTGCCTTTTCCTTTTCCCAACAAGTAACCTTTGGCATGAATGACAAGTGGCATTGGGCGTGTGCCACAGCCCTAGCCATCCACTTCTTCTTCCTTTCCCAAGTTGATGTTTCATCTTCCGAGTGCTCCTTCCCTAGGTGACCTTTTATGTGTTATTGGTCCAAAATAAACTAAGTGACAAGTGGCAAGTGAATGGGATGCTTGGGATTGTGCTAGCAGAAACTCTAAATGTGACGCCCCCAGATTCCGCTTGGGATCGGACGAACATTTAAAGCGTCGAGACATGCAACACAAGGTTACCTGTCCCCGTTCATGACATATAAGATGCAAGATTTCTAACATGCATCTAGCAGTATGCAATATTCGCAGCGGATAATTTTTTTCTTTAGCAATACTATGCACCAAACTAAAATATCCCAAATACTTAAAACATACTCCATACTTAACGACATACTACACAATAATAGTCCATAAGGTTGTGGTCAAAAGAGTGCTGGAGATTGAACTCCATAAATACAAGTAGTAACCTGAGGTAACTACTGTACTACCATCTACGTCGCACTGTCGCTTAGTCGACCGTTTCCAGTTGGTCGATTACCGGTTCTCCTTCAGATCCTATAACAAAATCTACCATTCGGGGGGAATGGTAGTTGGAACTACCATAGTGAGAATTGATTACAAATCTCAGCAAGTTAACAGAAAACTTCCACACAGGTTAATGATGCATACATGCTAGTAAAAGCATGAATGCATAATCAAATCATAAGTAATCATAGCATAACTTGACATACAACATAACATAACTGGCATAACTTAAACTGAAACTGAAGCTTAGCATGAACGTGACTTGAAACATAACATGAACTTGAAACATAGCATGAACGTGAACTTGAAATATAACATGGACTTGAAACATAACATGAACGTGAACATGGATAATTTGAATATGAACTTGAGCATGACACAACATAAATGTGAACTTGGAACATAACGTAAACGTGAACATAACATAACATGAACTTGAAACATATTCTTGTCTCATGGGATTACCATGATTGCGTGAACGTAAACTTGAACATAACATAATGTGAACTTGAAACATGACTTGAATGTGAAATACATGAACTTGAAATCTTATTCAATAGACTTAATCATTAAAGTGACCATATGGGTGCTACACAGGTCCCCTTGAGCCTTGTGTCCCTGCCGATTACCGCATCACATCATAGATTTCTATACCAGCTGTGAGTGCGTTAATACATACTCCATAGTTGTTGTGGCCCCACGTATTCTACGTGTCACAATTATTGTGTCTCACGTAGTGTATGCTCCACAGTTGTTGTGGCCCCATGACTTATTTGTTTGTGCCACACCTGCTGTGGACACACGTAACATAATGTGTGGCACCATCGGCGTTAGTGCCTGGTGCGCACCGGTAACCAGCTAATTAGGCCCCATTCGCAACCTGTTGACTGTACTTTGTCAACCCAGGGAATTTCACACCTATTTAAACACTCTAGCGTGAACAAATGAGTTCCACTAGGATATTACCCCATCCTAGCGCTTAGGGTCGTGATTAACATGAATAACTTAACTGGCATACATGATATTTCGTAACGTAACGTAACATGAACGTGACATAAAAGATAGAAGTCCTGACGTAGCATAACGTGACATGAACGTAAGATGACAGACATAACATACATCAAGACATAAATATAACAGAGTACATTTTATAACATGGCATACATGCAACATGCAACATTTCGTGACATGGCATACCATATAACAGACAACATTTCTTAACATGGTGTAACATGTGACAGTGAATATTACGTGACATGAAATACATGTAACAGATGGCATACTTAACTTAACATGACATACTTGCAATGTATATGAATACGTGACAAAATATCTTGTGTAACAGATGAATAATTCATGACAGAATAAATTCTGTGGAACAGATAAATATGTAATGACTTGGCATGGCACATATGATAACATGCATACATACAATTTAGTTCCCTTACTTATCACTCATACACATTAAACTGATAGTAAGTTAAAAGCTAACTTACCTCGATCCTCGCTTTCTACGAGAATAAGCGCGAAACACGAGGAACTGTAAGAGGATATTCTAAAAGTTAGAACTTTAATTACTAACAATTAGAAATGTTAAAAGAGACAACTTAGATTAAAATTATCATTTTACCCTCTATGTGTGGAAAAATCACTATTTTACCCCTAACTTAAGGATTTCACATCCTAACTCCAAAAATTACCAAAATTTACATTCCTCGTGTAAATTTTGTCCTAGATTCACATAACAACTCAGAACAATTTAAAACCAATCACAATTATGAAAAACTCACAATGGCCGAAACAGTCATAGACCATTTCTCTTGATTTTGGTTATAATTTCTTCCATCTTCAAAACACATGATTAAACCAAAATTTTGTAACAAGGATCTTCCTATCCTAAGTTTAAAAAATACACTTAAAATATCCATTAAGAAAAGCTAATCATCAACACCAAATTTTTTGTAAAAGACACAAACTTTTTAACAAAAAGTAAACCCTTAAATCACAAGTTTTGACCTTAATAACAACATCTCCAAGAATTCCAAAAGATCAAATCTTACTTCTAACATATTCATAACATCATCTTAAGATCAACCATGCTTTAAATCATCAAACAAAAGCCACAAAAAATCACAAAACAACACTTGGAGTTTTTGGTTTTAAACTTAGTCAAAAACAGAAATGTTTCTCTCCACTAACTTTGATCAATCTCTTGATCCATGGCTTAAACACATGTGATCTTAAAACTAAAACATCTAATGGTTTAAAAATGTGTCCTAAATAAGATCCAACCATCAAACTTAAGATCACATGGCCAAAACTCAATAAAACATGGATCTAACCCAAAAACATCAAATCTTAGGCCTAACCGAAATTCTCTTGCATAGAAAAATCATACCTTTAAAAATAATACTAAATATCTTCAAAATAACATCCTAACATGTATATAAGAGGCTTAGGATCATCATATAAAAATATAAAATCCTTTGGAATAAGATTAAACCCCGAAATATTCTAACTTTCACAAAACAAAAACTGTTTTTCAACTGCCAATTTTCAAGTTTCTAACTCTAAGGAAATCTATCATCAAATGCTTTATCCATGCTAAAAAACCTCAATGAAAATTCATAAACACATGCTAACAACACTCCATAAAATGTTCGGACCAAGATAAGTCCATTAGCTTGGTCAAAAATTCCAAAACATATCATACTCTCCAGTTTCACGCCCAGAATTACCTTTCCATGCTTAAAAATACTTTTGACCAATAAAATGAGCATGTAATGAGACTAATAAGATATACACAGAAACTGCACTCAAAGATGAACAACTTATGTCAAGGAGTCATCGTGAGATAATACTTACAAAGGATCGAAAATGGCCACGCAAAAAGACCCAGAAATCTACCCGAGAGAGCTCTTTTGGGTTTCTCTCTAAGAACGGGGGAAAGAAGTGATAAGATGGAGAGAAGTGTGTCTTGCACGACTTTAGACTTTTGGAGGGGGAAGTTATGGGCTTGAATGACCCTTGATTGGAGGTGGCTATGTGACATAAAGTGGAGAATAGAGAGAGGCATGGACTACCTGCAGTAGCTGTGAGAGATGGAGGTTGATGGAGTGGACTTCTCTTCACATCAAGGCACTAATGGGTTGCAGCCAATGGCAGTGGATGGTCTGCCATGTGGGGGAGGAAACTTCTCCAAGAAGCTTTGCCAAGGTGGCCAATTTCGTGGGCCTTGGTGGGCCCCAACAAAGTGGGCCTCAATTTGGGGTTTAAAGGGGATTTGGTTAGGGATTGAGATGCTATCAAGCCCAAAACCAATTTTTCTCGGCCCAATCAAATTCCCAAGGTTTAAAAGGTTGAATAATGATGTCATAACAATGATTCGATTAATTAATAGCATGTGGAAGTGATTTAATCAAGTGATTAAACACAATACTAGAAATCGGATTAAAAAGGGTTTGGAGGCCAACTTTAGGGTTTGGGAAAACCATTTAGGGTTTTGGTTTCAACCAAACTTTTGGGGTTTCAATTGGATTCCAACCATTTAGGGTTTTGCTAGGGTTGAAACCCTCTTTGGTCTGGCACAATTTAGTTCATCAGATGAAATAGAGCTTTGCTTAGGTGGCATGATCTCACACCTTGACTTCGTTCACAAATCCATCTAATGGTTCCTCATGCTGCCAAGTGTCTAATACTATTCACTATGTGTGGCTAAGATCTTGCCAAGTGTCCAAATAAAACTCCTCCAACCTAATTTGGATATTTCACATTGTGATTTTGAAAACACTGAACTGGGTGCGCTTATCGAGGTTACTATTCACTCCAAAAAAATATATAATAAACTTAGTACTGAAAAATTCTAAATATTCATATTAACCTATAGTGAAAATCGTTTACCGAAATTCAACCCCGAAGTGCGCCTAAAAATAAATTTTACAATTTCCAACAAACGTTTCGTCCGATATTATGAAAATAGGCTATTGCGCCATAAAATCCAAAATAATCCACTGAGTCTAATGGTGCAGACCATAACGTATTTTGACACTTCTAACTATCTCAAATAATTAAACTCATAAATCTAGCACCATAGTGAGTGATAACACTGATTATGATGACAGACTAAAACCTAAGCGATTGGTCGATTCGTAAAAACTTATGGATTTTTCACGAGATTCCTAAAGTCAATAGAAATTCCACCAATGAATTTCTAGCGGGCTGTTACACTAAATGTATACTTGTCCTTGTTGCAAGTCTCTTCACATAATCTTCTAGAAACTTAGTGCATGCTTGACACTTGGCAAAAGCTGACTAAATTCGAAATCCTATGTGCCTCCCTTCGGTTTCCGATGCAAAACTTCTAGAAAAGCTCCATTTCACTTTCCTAGGCTTCCCTTTCCAAGAAATTTACCTCGGAACTCGAATTCTGGGTAAAACAATGGGCTAGGCATGCAAGCCATTCTTGGTGCTTTCCTACACCTCTCTCTCCCCCTTAACCCACTATCTAGACTAGATTCAAGGTGTAACATTCTCATGACACATGGCACTAGTGACGTAGAATTGGGTCATGGGCCTAAACAGTTGGACCTAGGTTTCTAAATAGAGCCGAAATTACAAAGTAAATAAGGTCACTCTCCTCTTGGGTTCAAGTTACCAAATCAAAGACTCTAAGGCCTTCCAAAGTAACTAAGGCTCCTAAAATGCCATGGCAACCTAGAATAAATTCTAAAGGCCAAGCCTGGACAAACTCGGGTCATCACATCTTCCCAAGGAAATTTTTTCTTTTCTTCTACCATTGTCTTGGACAATGCGTGATTGGTCATCGTGGGTGGCAATGCACAAGTCCCCTTGCCCTAGCCTTCCACCTCAAGTGTGCCCTTCACAAAATTCTTCTAGAAGCTCCATAGGCATGTGGCTCTCCATTTTCCCATGTAGATTTCGCCCCTTCCCAAGAAAAGACATCCTCTTTTTCCCTTTTGCATGCATGACACATGGCAAAAAGCAAAACACTTTTTTTCTATGGTTGCCGTGCAAGACGTCTTTGCCTTCCCTAGGCTCCACTTTCCATAACCTCATCATCTTTCTTCTAGAATCTATCTCTAATAGTGACAAGTGTCATAATGCCTCTTCTTACAAGCAAGCCTTTTTGCATGCATGACACATGGCAAGAAGGTGGGTGATCCTCTATGGTAGGCGTGCATGGCCAAACCCTAGATTCTCTCACCTCTCATCCCCCAATTCAGTCCAGATTCATCAAGTCCTAGCTATAAGCTCCATTAGATGACATGTGGTGTCCAAGAATTTGGGTTGGGCGTGTGCCCTAGGAAATTGGGCTTCAAAACCCTAATTCCTTATAGAGGCCGAAACACTTATGGGCTTGGGCCTTTCTTAAGGCCTTAGATGCCTAGTACCAAACCAAATTTCTAATTGGGTTACTCCATCTCTCTCTTGGCCCAAATTAACCATATATAATAAAATGCATAAAAAGTCTAGCAAAACTCCTTGTCGTCACATTCATCCTCTTGAGAATAGCATTGTTGAAGACTAAGCTCAATTCTCTGCTCCAAAGCTCGAATGTTTTCAGTTGTACTCCCAAAAGTCTCCGTATTCCATCTTCTAAGACCAATTATGAGTTTCTTCAATTTACTAGCCAACCGATAAAGCCCATTGCCATGTTCTTCCTCAATATAAATAGACAACACACGATCCATGAATCTCTCATGAGTTACCCACATTTGCTGAAACTTAAAACCACCACTACCGTATGGTTTTAAAGGAGATTCCTGCCAAATAATCATAGGTGAGTGATTCGAAGTACTTCAAAAATATTTCATATGAACTGCCCCATGGTTTTCAAGACAAGAACCATTAACAAGAAAGCGATCTAGACGTGCCCAACTCCTTGTCCACCCATCATGCCCATTGCACCAAGATTGAGAATTGCCACAATGAGGTAAATCAAATAACTCATTACCATTGATAAACTCATTGAATTCCTCCATAGCAATCGATGGCCTCCGTCTCCCTCCATGTCTTTCAGAGTCATTAGAAATAATGTTGAAATCCCTAACTATCATCCAAGAAGAGTCTAATGGAATGGATCCTTCTAGCCTGGCCCAAAGTTCACATCTCTCTTGGTAAGAACACTTAGCATATACAAAGGTGATAAACATATGATGGGATTGCATTTGCACTGAAATAGTAACATGTTGTCCACTCCTATTTTCAGCAGACACCACAACTTCAAAATTCCATAGAATCCGTAATTTACCCCCCACATCTTCATTAGAATAGCTACAAGAGAAATTCAAATCACATTTCAGCTTTTGTAGTTTGGCCTCATTATTGAAAGGTTCTGCCACAACTAAAATCTTTGGTTTGTATTTATACACAAGCTTATTCAAATGTCTTTGCGAGGTCCCAATCCCTCTAACATTCCAATACATGGAAGGACTCATCATAAATTCATTATATTGGGTCTACTTGCGACCCTGGTCGAGCTCTTCGTTTTTGTTCCTCCCTTATCAACCTTTCCATTATTTTCAGAATCTGAATAAAAGTCCTCTTTACTTAGTGGCATCAACAGGACCTCCTCATTCTCGGATATCACCTAAACCAATTCAGAATTATGTTGGGCGCTTTCCTTCCCAGTCCTCTGTTCATTAACCCCATTACCCATATCATTCTCAGCAAACTGTTGAACAATCAATTCATCAACAGTTTCAGATACCACCTTCTTGCAATGCTCTAGGACATCATCTTTAGCCATAGCATGAATGCCACTAGTAGCCCAATCTTCAATGGGCTCCAATCTAACAGGTTCCTTTGATAACACAGTTTGTTGCTCAACAACATCTTGGCTCAATTCATTCATAACCCTATTTTCTTCCTCCATTTCATTATTGTCTTCTACCATAATCTAATTCACTGGACTCTTTAAAGCCTCAGTTTCATGTGATCCCTCCATTCTGCCACTGGTTACCTTCAAGGTCTCCTTTGTATCCTCTTTTTCTTTTCTTCGCCATATACGATCATGATTTTTTCCGTCACCTTTCCTCGATTCCTCCTTTGATTTTTTTCCATCCTTTTTACAAGCCATTGCATTTATGTCCTTGCACTTTGCAGATCCCACAAAATGTAGGAAGGGTTTCATAAACCACATCTTGAAAGAAACTTTTCAAATGATGAGGTAAACCAATCCATACTCCATGAATTGGATCTGTGGTGGCGTCCATCTCTAAACACACCCTTGCACCATCTGTTCTAGTAGCACAACTAGTGTTGTTGTCCCGCCATATCAAATGCCCCATTAGCGCAGTTATATTTTTCAAAAAGGAATAATGATTAAAATTGGGAGGGAGACCTAGTAAAAATGCCCATACATGGACCATGGATGGTTCTTCTTCCTCATTAAAATCTGTATTCCAATGAAACGCCCTATATGACACTCCTTCCATCTCACAAGTCTCTCTAGAAGGCCTTCAAGAATCCTCCTCCGATGTAAGCCTGATAAAGACATTCCTTGCCTTCTGTATGGAGGAGACAACAGGTTGCATATTGAGTCCCTTGCTACGGATAAAGGATCTGATGTTATCAAGCGATGGTCTTTGCTTCAAGAATTTCAAAACCATCAAAAATTTGGAAGGCACGGTAGAGCGTTCAATTTCCTCTTTTGAAAAAAGGATGCAAAGATCACCATCAATGGATTTTGGAGGACATAAAGGGATCATCACCTCTGGAAGAGGTTGAGGTGATTGGGAGACCATATCCGAAAAGGAGCAAAGCCTCCCGATCGGCGTCGAGGAGCCAGGGCCCTTAGCCATCCAACGAATTCTTGGCTTAAAAACCCCTTTTAGACTTAGGGTTTCAGCAAGTGTCATTCATGTCTTCAACATACAATAGTTAACATAAGCATAAAAGTGGCAAATCGTGGAATGCATGCATGAACATGTACTTGATGATTAAGTGAGTATTTAAATTAAGACATTTCACCTGAAAATCACTACAAATACTCACTTACACATCACGTTTGCTAAAGGGACATCCTAAAGTCAATAAGAAAGGATAAATGGGTAAAATGGTCATTATACACTTAAGATACCTATTACACCTTTGCACTACACTTAGGAAATTTTCAACTGTTCTATCACTCGAATCCCAACTCTCTGTGTTGTGCTTACAAACCCTACACTCTAGAAGGAACTGGATAGAATTGGAGAGGAATCAATTAAGGGCATGGCAAAGGATGGAAAGAGGGAAGTTAAAAGGCAAAGGAAGCGGGATCAAAAGGGTGGGTTTTTGCTACAGAATGCGAAAAAAGTTTAGGGTTTCTTCTTTCTTTAGTTTTTTTGCGAATGTTGTTTATTTTTATTTTTGAACATAGGGATCCTGAGATGAAGGGGGAGTAATTTCTGAACCCTAAGTCAAGGGAAACCGTCGAGCAGTGTTTATTCTTTAAGGGTTTTGATTCCCAGATTGTAGTAATTTGCATTTCTTTAAGTTTTTATCATTCCCAAATCAAGTGAAGTATGGGGGTTTTCACCCTTTTTAATCTATCGTTGATTGAAAGCACGTTAGATGCTTGAAGGGTGCAAATCCCATTTCTCTGAATATGTTAGTTGAAACTGGGTTGATGGGAAATTTATTGGGATTATCTATTATTATTTTTCTTTGTTGTGTGTACATGATATCCAACATCCAAATGTTCTAACCTTGACTAGAATAACATTTGAAGAAGATCGTGGGATGATGAAACTCTTTAGATTATTCATTGTGAGAAGGTTGCCCGAGACTTAGGTTTATTTTCCAGAGAATTAAATTTCTTTATTTGATGATTGAATCTGTTTGAGTCTGTTCAATATAAGTTTTCAGTTTCTTGAGTTACTTGATTTGATTTGTTAATTTCTAGTAAAATCTTTGAGTCAGGGAAAGAAGAGTAGGTCAATCTTACCTTACACTTATTGAGCCCTTGGGTATCTGGGGGGAGCATCTCAATTAAGGAATTACCCCTTGGTCAACACAGTGAACAAGAGGGTATTCATAGGTAGATATAACATCCATTTATTTATTTTTTAGTTCTAAAGTATAAGTTGTCTTAATCTTTGTGAAATCGACCACTACACATCAACGCAACACCTCTTGCACTTGGGAGGTAATAAAATTGGAGAACCACTTGACTTATGCACTTGACCTTTTTTTGAAAAGCATGTAACAGAGATCTTTAGACTTTTTCGGAAAAACATCCTTGACATCATTCTCGTGTTGATCTTTAAACATTTATTTCATATCGTATCTTATAACGTGATTCATATCATGTGATCCGTATCATGCAAGCTCATTGCCTTGTTCTTATAACACATGGTGGACAAAACACGGCTCCCTTAAACCCCATATGTTCCTACTAGTTATAGCACCAGCAACAATTCGTACATCATGGTGAACACGTGTCATAATCATTATAACATGACAACACTTCATCTCATCGAGTTATTTGCCTTAGTCATTTGATGGAGTGAAAATAATGTATTAAATAAGCATGAAGTTGAGGAATTTCAAATTAAAATTATATGCTACAAATAAAAGTAAGAGTAATTGATTCATGACCAATTGAAACAATGCTTTTTATTCAATTATTCCCACTTAAGGGGCACGACCACACACTTCACAGTTATATTCTGAGTAAAATCTTGATTGACTCTCCTCTCTCTCTGCTTTTCCCTCTTCATCCCTCACAACCCTAGCCTTCCAAATCACGCACCGCACAGAATAGTAGAGGATAACCAACCTACACATGGAATACTCGAACAAGGGATCTGAGGGAGAATGGGGGAGGCGACTGGAGGATAAGAAGGGGGAAGCAAGGAGCATTCGAGAGGCAGAAAATCAGGGAAGGGTTTTTGAGCAGTGCAGTTTTTGGAGAATCCATCATTTATTTTTCCTTCCTTTTCGATTCAAGCTTTATATGTTTGAGTTTTGCATGGTTAATTTCATATGCACTATGTGAGTAATTTCCTAAACCTAAGCTCGGGAATCCTTTGAATGGGTTGCATTACATGGGAGTTTTGGCTTCCATTCTATTTAGTAAAGCTGTATCTAGAGAATTTCTACCATCTGTTGCATGATGCTGTTTTTACGCTTTTCTTACCGACCCTTGGTTCATCGTTGATTGGGGATTCTTGTGTTGTGTTGGACTCTTAATGTCAGAATGGTATTAATTTGATGGAGGTTATTTCAGAAGCTACTCTTTGAATGCATGAATTACAAGTTGTTTTGTCCAGGTGTGAGGAAAAATATTTACTACTAAATTGGGAAAAGTGCCACTTTATGGCTCAACAGGGTATACTATTGGGGCACATAGTGTTTTCAAAGCGTATTTTGGTGGACAAGTCCAAAATAGACTTAATTTCTAAACTCCCCATACCTAATGCGACGACCAAGATTCTTGCTAGGCTTTTTCTGCATTTTTATATATATTGTTAATATGGGCCAAGAAAGATGGAGTAACCAACTTAGAAATTTGGTTTGGTACTATGCATCTAATGCCTTGAGAAAAGCCAAAGCCCATGAGTAATTCGGCCTCAATAAGGAATTAGGATTTTGAAACCCAATGGAACTATGGATCATGCCCAACCCAAATTCCTGGATGCCAGATGTCATCCAATGGAGCTTATAGCTAGGACTTGATGAATCTGAACTGAATTGAGGGAAGAGAGGTGAGAGAGTCTAGGGTTTTGGCCTTGCACGCCTACCATAGAGGATCACCCACCTTCTTGCCATGTGTCATGCATGCAAGAAGGCTTGCTTGTAAGAAGAGGCATTGTGACACTTGTCACCATGAGAGAGTCTAGGGTTATGGAAAGTGGAGCCTAGGGAAGGCCAAGAGGCCTTGCACAACAACCATAGAGAAAGAAAAATGTTTTGCTTTTTGCAATGTGTCATGCATGCAAAAGGGAAAGAAAGGATGTCTTGTCTTGGGAAGGGGCTAAATCTACTTGGGAAAATGGAGAGCCACACCCCGATGGAGCTTCTAGAAGAATTTTGTGAAGGGCACACTTGAGGTGGACAGCTAGGGCAAGGGGACTTGTGCATTACCACCCAAAATGACCAATCACGCATTGTCCAAGACAATGGTAGAAGAAAAGAAAAAATCTCCTTGGGAAGAGATGGAGATTTCGGCCACCATGCACACACCCACACTCCTCACATGCCACTTGGCACTCTTTCACACATGTAAGAGATTAAGGAAGATCTTAGCTTGATAAAATACCATTTAACCATGAGGTTCATTGAACCAAGGCATGAGGTGAAGCGCAAAAGTGGAATGGAGTTTCAGCTTTGAGGAAGGAGGCGCCACTTGTCCAAAAGTTCTATTGTGTTCCCAACACAATCAAATGATGAGAAGGAGGAAGAGGCCTTAGGGTGAGACGCCACTTGGCACCATGTAAATGAGCTTGGCTTGTGCTAGAAGCTTTTTGTGTCTATAAAAAGGGAGGGTGCCAAAAACACCATTCTTTTTGTCACTTGGAGGATTTCTTTTGAGAAGCATTCGGCCACCACCTTTCTCTCTACTTTCCATCACTTTCTCACCATCCAAACACCCTTCACATTGCTCTTTTCACACCCAAACATCAATTTGAGAGCAAGCAAAGCTAGAAAATACTTCTAAGGAGAGAATCATAGATGGTATGAAGCCAAAACCACCTTTCCATTTCACATGCACACAAGGCCTTGAGAGGTGAAGTTTCGTTTCTTAGCAAGTTTATCATGAACTCATGCTCACACACACACACACACATTTGAGCTAGAAGAAGTTAATTCATGTCTTGAGAAGTTTTCCACATGAACCCCCACCTATATACACATGGTTTTAAGGTTTTGTTTTAGACTAGGGTTTTAGTTCATGCAAGTTTCGGATTTGAGGAAGTGGAGGTCCAAAATATTGGAAGCTTTTTCCTTAAACTATATGCCATCATATTACACGTAGACACACATGGGTTAGGGTTGAAATAACCAAACCTAATGATTTTGTGTACATATTTTCAGCTTGCTTGTTATCGATTGTGAATTTTTGTAAGCAAATTTCTAACTTGTACTTGGATATTTTATGTATATGTCATGTGAACTCGTTTGTTGTTTGGTTGCATGTGGATACTTGAAATAATGATGCTTTCCATGTTATAATCGTTCCTTGTATGATCAGCCAATATATGGTTGAAATGCCTTATTGTTGTTAGTTCATATCATGAAAATGGAATGATAAGCCACACTTAGGGTTTTGATTGCATAATTCCTAGCATGTTCATGGATATTTGCTATATGACCGAATCTGTAATAGGATTAAGCCCACAAAATACTTGTCTTTTTATAAGTATGATCACCAGCATGTTTCAGCTACACATGTATGTTCATTGACAAAATTTTATTAAACGCATTAGAAGATTCTAAGTTCATGAAAAGTTGATGTAATGTATCTTTCAAAATTTAAAGGTCTCAGCCATGACCATGGATGAAATATTAACATTTTGTGACTTAAGTTGGAATGAGTTTAAACCGATTCTTGGATATGCTAGGGTTTATATGTTTCGGCTACTACATGTAAAGTTTGAATGTTTGTTTCTTGCTTGTTATTCAATGCCTTAGAATTTATATAAAGGAACATGGTTGCATGTTCTAATATTTTCAAGCAGTAACACGAAATGTACATGGATATGCATGATTGTTTGTTATATAGTCATGATTAAGCATTCGGCATTGCATGTGTCCCATGAAAGTTCTAAGTTCATAATTCATGTCACATGCATTGGGATTGTGAAAATCTTTCATAAAGAAAAAGAGTCTTTTCTTTTAAGTTTTGTCACGACCCCAAAGGCTAGGACAGGAAAATGTCTTAGTGGAACTCCCTTGTCCACTCAGGAGTTTCTAAAATGAAGTGGTAACCCCTTGGTCGTTGAAGTGCAGTTGACGGACCTCGAATGGTTCCTAAAGGAAAATGATATCAGGGCAAGGTTGCACCTAAAACTAATGGGTGCCCTACGGTGAAGGTGAAAACCAAACTGCCATAATTTGAATGATTAAAATAAGATGTAGTCACCTTGGTCAAAGTGGTCAATGGTTGATGCAGTAAATAGCAGGGAACATGCAGTGCATAGGGGAGCCGTGATGTATCCATTTATAAGTTAAAAGTCAAAGAAAGGCCTTGAGCTGAAAGTTGTGATATGATATATGAACACAAATCTGAGCTCACAAGTATGTTAATGAACAAGTATGAAAATGATGAAAAGATGTTTATGAAAGAAAAGGGCTATGAAAGTTTTGATTAACACGGTATCGTTTTGAAAATTCAAATGCATAAGTAAAGTCTCATGTCCAAGCATTCATTTTTGAGTTTGCATACATATGCTTACGATATCTGTTACATGTTATATGTTTACTCAACTCAGATTTCTTGAAATCTCACTATTGTAATTTCCACTACCATTCCTCTACTCGGAATGGTAGAAGTTGTGATAGGAACCCAAGATGATAGAAATGGGGAAACGCAAAAGACTAACTCCCCAGATGCCTAAGGAGTCTTTGGAGAGAGGCGAGGTCTCTCAAGAGTCGTCGCTTTTAGAAAGGTTGGAACTTGCCGACCAATTCATCATTGAGGTGTTGCAGCTTTTTGAGCAATTGAGGAGGATTTTAAATCAAGACAAGGCCAAGTAGGATCGGCCTCATGAAAAGACTTTTGTTATGGGACCTCTTTGAGGAATGACTTATTTTGAAAACACTTGATGTATTAGTCCCTCGTTTTGGGAGTCTCTCTTGAAAAAATTAAGACTTTGATGACATTTATGCCTCACGACAAGTTGTAGCTTATGCCTCACGACAACTCAAGGATCACGAGCAGATTATCTTACTCACAATTTGGAACTCGCCGCCGTAGTCTTTGCGCTGAAGATCTGGAGACCTTACCTTTATGGAGAAAAGTGTGAGGTGTACACTAACCATAAAAGCCTTAAGTATCTGTTTAGTCAGAAGAACTTGAACATGTGGCAGAGAAGATGGGTGGAGATGATCAACAATTACCAGTGTGAGATCAAGTATCACCCTGGAAAAGCCAATGTGGTAGCAGATGCCCTTAGTCGTACGACTCAAGCTGACATGCAATCGTTATTGGCAAAAATGAGGGAATTGCTAATAGGAAAGTCGGCAAGAGATATCAGGTTAATGGTGGTACAGGAGGTTGTACCATTAACTGATGGGGAAATTATCGAAGGTCAAAGTAAGGATGATAAATGGGAGAGAAACTTCGGCATAAAATTCTAAAATCAAAAGGACCACAACACTTCTTGATTGGTAAAGATGGGATGTTGCATTACAAGGAGAGGAAAGTGATTCCTAATGTTCCTGAATTAAAGGAAAGAATTTTGAAGGAAGCCCAATGTAGACCTTATACTGCTTATCTTGGTAGCACCAAGATGTACCAGGATTTGAAGGGACAATTTTGGTGGGACGGAATAAAAAGAGTTATGCCGGTAAACGACGGAGGAATTAAAAATTTAATGTGGGAGATTGGGTGCATCTCAAGGTATCGCCCATGAAGGGAGTTATACGGTTTGGGAAGAAAGGAAAGTTGAGCCTTAGGTATGTAGGACCGTTCGAAGTTATGGAAAGAGTTGGTGCAGTGGCATATCTATTGGATCTACCAACCAAGATGCAAGGAGTGCACAATGTCTTTCATATATCATCACTAAAGAAGACCTTTGGGAAAAGACAGCCTGTAACAGCCCGCTAGAAATTCATTGGTGGAATTTCTATTGATTTTAGGAATCTTGTAAAAACTCCATAAGTTTTTATGAATCGACCAATCGCATAGGTTTTAATCTATCAACATAGTTAGTGTTATCACTCACTATGGTGCTAGAAATATGAGTTTTATTTATTTGAGATAATTAGAAGTGTCAGAATGCATTATGGTCCACGCCATTAGACTCAGTGGATTATTTAGAATTTTATGGCGCAATATCCTATTTTCATAATTCCGGACGAAACGTCTGTTGAGAATTGTGAAATTATTTTTAGGGGCACTTCGAGGTTGAATTTCGGTATAATATTTTCACTATAGGTTAATATGAATATTTAGGAATTTTTAGTGTTAAGTTTATGATTCACTTTTTCGAAGTGAATAGTAACCTCGGTAAGCGCACCTATTGCAGTGTTCCGAAATCACAGTGTGGAATGTCCAAATTGGATTAGATAAGTTTTATTTGGACACTTGGCAAGATCTTAGCCACACTTAGTGAATAATATTAGACACTTGGCACCATGAGGAATGTTTGTTGGATTTGAAGGAATCAAGGTGTGAGATTATGCACTTAAGCAAAACCTTGTTTCATCTGCTCAACCAAATTGTGCCAGACCAAAGAGGTTTCAATCCTAGTGAAACCCTAAATGGTGGGAATCCAATTGAAAGCCCAAAAGCTTTGTTGAAATCGAAACCCTAAACGGTTTCCCCAAAACCCTAAAGTTGGCCTCTAAACCCTTTCTAATCCGATTTCTAGTATTGTGTTTAATCACTTGATTAAATCACTTCCACATGCTATTAATCCTTCAAATTTGTGTTAGAACATCATTATCCAACCTTGTTAACCTTGAAAAATTGATTGGACCAAGTGATATTGGATTTGGGCTTGATAGCAACCCAAACCATCTTTAAACCCCAAATTTTAGGCCCATTCGGTTTAGGCCCTTTAAGGCCCACGAATTTGGTCACCATAGGATTGCTTCATGGCTAAGTTTTGTACCCCCACTTGGCTGGCCAGATCTGTACAAGAAGGTCCTAGAAGGTTCTAGAAAGACAAAGAAAAAGGGGCCACCTCACTCTTTCACTCTCACACTCCACCTTGAGAAAAGATCTTAGTCTGATTTTTATGAGAAGAAAAGGCCAACACTCAACCATTCATTCAGTCCTATCACTTTACATAGCTTGTGTAAGAAGCTCTTCAGTCCACTTCCCACGAAAAGCAGCTCCCCTTTACACTTTTCCTTCATAGAACACAAAAGACACTCTCGGACAGTTTTTCGTACCTCTTTTGAATGCCTGTTTCGAAGCTTTTGTAAGTGTTTCCTCGCAATGTTTCCTTCATGAAAGTTGTTTCTTTTGGAGTCTAGTTTACGTGGATATCTTATTTGTTCCATTTGGAGATCATTTGATTGGTAAAAAGTTGTTTAGACCCCAGAAAGGTCATTCTGGGCGATAAACTGGAGAGTGTGTTATATTTTGGAGTTTTTGACCAAGCTAATGAATAGATCTTGGTCCGAAATTTTTATGGAGTACTGTTAACATGTGTATATGATTATTGGTTGAGGATTTGTTGCATGATTAAAAGTTTTGGCGAAATATTTTCTTAGGTCTAGAAACTTAGAAACTGGAAGAGGAAAAACAGTTTCTGTTTTGAGAAAGTTTAAATCTTTTATGGTTTAATCTTATTCCAATGGCTTTGATATTTTTATTGGAAGATCCTAAGCATCTTATATACATGTTAGAATGTTATTTTGAAGATATTTGAAGTTAGTTTCGAACATATGAAATTTTATGCAAGGAGATATTCGGTTAGGCCAAAGTGATGATGTTCTTGGCTAAATTTATGTTTTGGTTGATGTTTACCCATGTGATCTTGAGTTTGAAGCTTGGATCTGTTTTAGGACACCTTTTTGAATCATGTGATGTTTTGGTTTGAAGATCACTTCTTTATAAGTCATGGATCAAGAGGTTGATCAAAACAAGTTAGAAACAAAATTCTGTTTTGAACTTAGAAGAGAAACCAAAAAGTTCAAGTATGGTTTTAGTGATTTTGATGACTTTTGTTCATGATTCAAAACATGATTATTCTTAAGAATATGTTATGAGTGTAGTAGAAGAAAAATTTTGGTTTAATCATGAGTTTTGAGATTTGAAAGAATTACAACAAAAAGCAAAGGAAATAGCCTTTGTAAGTTTCGGCCATATAGAGTTTTGATGGTTGTGTTTAGTTTTAAATTTTTATGAATTGATATTTGAGTTTAGGACAAAATTTACATAAGGTATGTAAATTTTGGTGATTTTTGAAGTTATGATGCAAAATCCTTAAGTTAGGGGTAAAATGGTCATTTTCCCACATGTAGAGGGTAAAATGGTAATTTTACTCTAAGTTGATATTTTCCATATTCCTAATTGTTAGTGATTAAGTTCTAATTTTTAGAAATCACTACTTTCAGTTTCCCGTGATCGCACTTGAGTTTTGTCTCGAAGCACGAAGATCGAGGTAAGTTAGCTTTTAACTTACTATCAATTTAATGTGTATGAGTGATAAGTAAGAGAACTAAATTGTATATATGCATGTTATCATATGTGCCATGCCAAGTCATTACATATTTATCTGTTACACAGAATTTATTCTGTCATGAATTATTAATCTGTTACACAAGATATTCTGTCACGTATTGCTATACATGCTATACATTGCAAGTATGTCATGTTAAGTTAAGTATGCCATCTGTTACATGTATTTCTTGTCATGTAATATTCATTGTCACATGTTTCGCCACGTTAAGAAATGTTGTCTGTTATATGGTATGCCATGTTACGAAATGTTGCATGTTACATGTATGACATGTTATGAAATGTTCTCTGTTACATTTATGTCTCAAAGTATGTCATGTATGTCGTCTTACGTTCATGCACGTTACGCTACATCAAGATTTATGTCTTTTATGTCACGTTTATGTCACGTTCATGTTACGTCACGTTACGAAATGTCATATCTGCCAGTTAAGTCATTCATGTCAATCACGACCCTAAGCGCTAGGATGGGGTAATATCCTAGTGGAACTCCTTTGTTCACGCTGGAGTGTCTAAATAGGTGTGAAATTCCATGGGTTGACGAAGTACAGTCAACAGGTTGCGAATGGGGCCTAATTAGCTGGTCACCGGAGCGCGCCAGGCACTAACGCCGATGGTGCCACACATTATGTTATGTGTGTCCACAGCAAGTGTGGCACAAACAGATAAGTCATGGGGCCACAACAGCTGTGGAGCATGAAGTATGGGGCCACAACAACTGTGGAGCATACACTACGTGAGACACAGCAATTGTGACACGTAGAATACGTGGGGCCACAACAACTGTGGAGTACGTATTAACACACTCACAGCTGGTATAGACACCTGTGATGTGATGCGGTAATCGGCAGGGACACACGGCTCAAGGGGACCTGTGTAGCACCCATATGGTCACGTTAATGATTAAGTTTATTGAATAAGATTCCAAGTTCAAGTCATGTTTCACGTTATGTTACGTTCAAGTTTCCGTTCACGCAATCATGGTAATCCCATGAGACAAGAATATGTTTCAAGTTCATGTTATGTTATATTCACGTTCACGTTATGTTCCAAGTTCATGTTATGTTATGTTCACGTTTACGTTATGTTCCAAGTTCACATTTATGTTATGTCATGCTCAAGTTCAAGTTCAAATCATGCATGTTCACGTTCATGCTATGTTTCAAGTCCATGTTATGTTCCAAGTTCACGTTCATGCTATGTTTCAAGTCCATGTTATGTTTCAAGTCACGTTCATGCTAAGCTTCAGTTTTAGTTTAAATTATGCCAGTTATGTTATGTTGTATGTCAAGTTATGCTATGATTACTTAAGATTTGATTATGCATTCATGCTTTTACTGCCATGCATGCATCATTAACCTGTGTGAAAGTTTCTTGTTAACTTGCTGAGATTTGTAATCAAATCTCACTGTGGTAGTCCCAACTACCATTCCCCCCGAATGGTAGATTTTGTTACAGGATCTGAAGGAGAATCGAGAATCGACCATCTGGAAACGATCGATTAAGCGATGGTGCGACGTAGATGGTAGTACAGTAGTTACCTCAAGTTACTACTTGTATTTGTGGAGTTCAATCTCCAGCACTCTTTTGATCACAACCATATGCACTATTATTGTGATCTTAGTTGTTTAGTACATCATTATGAATGAAGTATGTTTTAAGTATTTGGGATATTTCGGTTTGGTGCATAGTATTGCTAAAAAGAAAAAAAAATTATCCGCTGCGAATATTGCATAATTCTAGATGCATGTTAGGAATATTGCATCTTATATGTCATGAACGGGGGCAGGTAACCTTGTGTTGCATGTCTCGACGCTTCAAATGTCCGTCCGATCCCAAGCGGAATTTGCGGGCGTCACACAGCCCGTGGTAATGGACTCTGGTAGTATACGACTTTAGTCGAACCTATCTTATGAAGAATGGCCTATGCAGATTGTGGATAGCAAGGACCAAGTATCTTTAATAAAATTACTTTGGAACAACCCAGTTTTTCAAGAGGTGATGTGGGAAAGAGAAGATTTGATGAGGACTAAATATCCTCATTTGTTTTTAACTTAGAACTCGTGTATTCATGAATCTTATTTATGAATGATTGTTTGATTGTACCTTGATTTCTTGTGTATGAATATCTCTATGTTATCTATGAATTTTAGTGATGATATGTGCACCTACCATACCAGTGAATAGGGCATGGCTAGTAATAAGAATACCCCTCGCATGTTTGTATCCTTAGTAGTGCAGATTAGAGCGAGACGCAAACGCAATCTCCGGAACCGGCAAATAAGGAGGGATCAAATGATGAATGCTCATTGGCAACAGATGGAAAGGTTCGAACATCGTAGCACTCATGTATTGGACGCAGATTTTTGAGGCAATATTTTTCTAAGGAGAGATTTACAACATGAAAAGCATCAACCCCCACATGATCCGTTGCTATGGAGAGATGCTAATAGGTTACGTCTACTCAGACTTAACCTTGAGGCAGAATCCAGTCACGTTGCAGAAGTTTGCACTTCAAGATATGAGCCTATTGAAACTTCAGATACGTCTGCTAACTGTCTTCGTTATCATGAAGAAGGATAGCCCATTCAAGATATTGATCTCGAGATTAGCATAGGTGAAATGAGATGTGAGGAAACATTTATTATGATTATGACTTGGACGTGATATTCTATTTCTCACAAGATTCAGTGACAGAAGAAGAAAGCGAAGTGCCACTTCCGTCATCATCTAAGGATTCTACAGTAGCCAATGCAAGAGGTACCAATGAGAATTAGCTTTCTCCTATTAATAGATTTGTTTCTGACAACGGTACCGATTTCAAGGACGAAATCTTTTTCTAATGGGGGGAGGATGTGATGACCAAGATTTTTTTAGGCTTTTTCTGCATTTTTATATATATTGTTAATATGAGCCAAGAAAGGTGGAGTAACCCAATTAGAAATTTGGTTCGGTACTAGGCATCTAAGGCCTTCAGAAAGGCCCAAGCCCATGAGTAATTCGGCCTCAACAAGGAATTAGGGTTTTGAAACCCAATGGAACTACGGCACATGCCCAACCCAAATTCTTGGACGCCACATGTCATCCAATGGAGCTTATAGCTAGGACTTGATGAATCTGGACTGAATTGAGGGAAGAGAGGTGAGAGAGTCTAGGGTTTTGGCCTTGCATGCCTACCATAGAGGATCACCCCACCTTCTTGCCATGTGTCATGCATGCAAGAAGGCTTGCTTGTAAGAAGAGGCATTGTGACACTTGTCACCATTAGAGAGAGATTCTAGAAGAAAGATGATGAGGTTATGGAAAGTGGAGCCTAGGGAAGGCCAAGAGGCCTTGCACGACAACCATAGAGACAACAAGAATGTTTTGCTTTTTGTCATGTGTCATGTATGCAAAAGGGAAAGAGAGGATGCCTTGTCTTGGGAAGGGGCAAAATCTACATGGTAAAATGGAGAGCCACACGCGTATGGAGCTTCTAGAAGAGTTTTGTGAAAGGAACACTTGAGGTGGACGGCTAAGGTAAGGGGACTTGTGCATTGCCACCTATGATGCCCTCAATCCCCGCTTGGGATGAAACAGAGACTTAAAGTGTCAGGACCTGCAACACAAGGTTACATACCCCCGTTCATGACAGTTAATATGAAATGCATCCTAGTATGCAACTAGCAGTATGCAATAATCACAGCGAAAATAAAAGGTTAAGGTGAAAAATATGCCAGAATATCTAAAACATCTCAACGTCATTAGATAATCATCATATTCGAATACTGAAGTAGCATAGACTT
Organism: Juglans regia; assembly: GCF_001411555.2. Classification (NCBI taxonomy): domain Eukaryota; kingdom Viridiplantae; phylum Streptophyta; class Magnoliopsida; order Fagales; family Juglandaceae; genus Juglans; species Juglans regia. Next base: position 13,702,608 of record NC_049908.1, read on the forward strand.
ATATACAAAGTCATATCATTTTCTTAATACGATCTAAAGCAAAAAGGACTTGGGCTATGAACATCAAAATTAAGTCCAGCTTCCTCTCCAAATCCGACTCCCCCTCAATCATGCGAATCTAGTGCTCCATCAATCTTGTCCTGGTCGATTCCTGACACAACTTCTATCATTCCGAGTGGAATGATAGTGGTCCCATGAAAGGGTGAGATTTACTCGAAATCTCAGTAAGTTAAACAACTAACTGACACAAAGATAAATGAATCATGAAAAAAAAATGATAAATATGCAATGCTTGAGATGCAAAAAATCAGTATGCATGTCTCCCATCCAGATTCCTCAACATCTTTTAAAAATATGAATACACTAGTTTTTACTTAATAAGTAATTTCGTCATCAATCTTCAAAAGACATAACTTCTTCATAAAAATTTCATCATCATAGACTTATATCATTATCTTAATTAATAACATAACGTGTGGTAATGTCACAGTTCCCCATATGCACTGTGAGTACCTGCCGGTGACCGTAGTATAACTTACGTTGAAACTACGTTGTCTATAGACTCGTTCTCAATAAATTGGTAAATATAACACATCATCAGAAAAATTCATGATCTATACACCCACCAGCGTTAGGTGTCAAAACATGTTGACTTCGCTCAGGCGTTTTTTAAAAAGAACTCATTCGAAACCTGTTGACTATTCTTTGTCACCTCAGAGATTACCACTCCATTATTAAACACTCCAGAGTGAACATAGGAGTTCCACCAGGATAATTTCTCCGTCCTAGCCTTTGGGGTCTTGATAAAATGATTTTCATGCATTGTTTTGAAAAATGTTTTTCATGACATGTGCATATGTAGCAAGTTTCATGAAAAATGACATTTTTATGCAATATACTAAAAATGGTAAAAATATCACATGTCCTGTAAGTATGCACTCAATGTATCATATAACATGATATTTTATGCTCAAAATGATAATTGAAATATGAATGAACATTTATCAATAATTCATAAATAATTTATCAAGGTGTGAGTTAGAGGCCAACTTACAAACTTTCGGGAAAATTTGAAATTAGTGTCGTAGCTACATAAATTGTGTGTATACTAAATTATGGTTAATACTCTTATGGATAGGTTCAAAATCAAAGGCTTTAAAAAAATTGGTTGTTTACAAAAATACCCCTAGACTTTCAAAAATTGCCATTTAGGCCCTAAATTTCACTAATTGTAAAAGAACTCCAAATTTAACCAACTTTCATGGACTTCATATTTTTGACATTCTAAAACCATCTATGTCCTTGGATTTTAAAAATTAAAGTCGAACTTGTCCAATTAGTCCCAACCTGTGGTATGCATTCTAGTTGATGTCTATGTGTATTTTCAACTATTGATCCCTATGAATGCATGCATATGAGATTTTCTTTAATCACTCATGATTACTAACATCTTTATGGACATTATGAAGTCTAAGTCTTGAGTAATCAAGTTCATCCCAACACTTAAGCAAAGCTAAGAAATCCTTAATCATCAATATGCTTAAAAATGATTCATGCTTGATGATCAAAACAAGATAGATTTAAAACCTATCATGACATGCTTCTAATCACAATTTAAACTTCCATAATCATGTTAGGATAATGATAGTTCATATCAAATCATGCTTAGGACATGCCATAGCTAAATTTCCAATTAAAAACATTCAATCATTCAAACCTTTATTTAATTGACCAGGTTTTGCATTAAGCATCATAACCTTCTCAAAACTCAACCAAATTTCATACCAACACTTGGAAACAATGCTTGAAATGCTAGCTAAGATAAAAAGGAAGAAGACTTACAAATTTCGTGGCCTTCCAAGCTCCCTAGACTGCCTTACACAAGAACACTCAAGAATTCACCAAAACTCACTCGGTTTGCACTCTTTTGATCTCTAAGAGGGGTAAATGCTCTCAAGGCTCAAGATGATGCTTGGAGCTGTGGTGTGGGTGAAGTGAGAAGGGGAGGGATGTTGGCTTGGGTGCTTGGTGATTGGGTGAAGTGGGGAGGTGCTCAAATCTGGAAAATTTCCAGATTTACTTGCATGAGCTTAGGTCACTTGTACAGAATGAAATAGTGCCCTAAACCACCATCTTTTCCTCTCCACAATAGCTGCAAGGGTCTTGTAGATAACTCCAGGTCGTGGGGCATCATTTGGATGGCAGAAGATTCCTCAAACCACCGTTGAAAACAGGTGGATGGAGGTGGTTTTGTGGTGGCAGAAAATCAATTCGGTTTTGGATTTTTTGGGCAGCAAAAATGAGTCAAAATCCTTCATGACGGTCATGGGAATTCTTGGTGATTGGGTGGAGAAGGAGGTGGCATGGGGTGGGGGTTGAAACCATGGCACGAGGCTGGTTCAAATTCAATCCAAATGGTTCCTACACAAACTAGACCAAGGTGCACCCAGTTTGGTTCTTTGAGTTGGTTGATGCAACCAATTTCGTCCAAGGCTCAAACTGATTTTGGGAGGGTCTCATGAGGTGTTTAAGGAGCATATTACCCTCGAGAACAAATCACAAAAATGTTGGGCCCAAGGGCAAAACGGTCCAAACATTACAAAGGGCAATGCACAAAACCGATTGAAGCATGGTTTGGGCTTGTTATGTCATTTTTCTTAATGACATGTGGAATGATTTAGCTAGGGTATTAACATGGTCTAATCATGGTTTAAGGGAGTATTAATTCAAGAAAAAATGAATTAAAAAGTTTAAGTAAAGATTAAGCATGATTAAGCTTCAAAGCATAGCTTAAAGTGCACTAACCTCAAGTATGACGGTTATTGGCCTTAGCCAATTTTCAAAACTTAATATGGGTACTTTGAGTGTGATTCAGGCTTAAGGAAACCAATGGTATAGTGTATTGGACCTTTGGACTTTGAATGGTAAAATGAGTCCAAACATGGCTTTGGGCCATAGGGGCTTGAAAAGGACCAAGGGTCCAATCTACACCAAAGGTCTTATACCTTCCTATACTTAGGCCAAAACTAGCCTTGATTTCCTAAGGGCTTGGTTCAAGGTTTTCATGGGCTAGGCCCATGAACATACTTGGGTCCTAAAAAGCCTCACTAAAATTACTAATGGGCTTGCATCTCTAATCCTTAGCTCACTAACACTAAGTACCAACATTAATGCTAATCCCACTATCAACCTTAATGAAAGTGATTAACCCATAATTAAAAGTTTAATCTAGAGGACTTAAGGGTTAATCAAGGGTTAATTAAGCGGGGTGTTACACCGTCCACAATGACCAATTACACATTGTCCAAGATAATGGTAGAAGAAAAGAAAAAATCTCCTTGGGAAGAGATGGAGATTTTGGCCACCATGCGCACACCCACACTCCTTACATGCCACTTGGCACACATGCACACATGTAAGAGATTGAGGAAGATCTTAGCTTGATAAAAGACCATTTAGCCATGACATGAGGTTAACCAAGATATGAGGTGAAGGGCAAAAGTGGAATGGAGTTTCTGTTTTGAGCAAGGAGGCGCCACTTGTCCAAAAGTTTTGTTTTGTTCCCAAGACAATCAAATGATGAGAAAGGGGAAAAGGCCATAGGTTGAGATGCCACTTGGCATCCATGCAAATGAGCTTGGCTTGTGCTAGAAGATTTTTGTGTATATAAAAAGGGAGGGTGCCGAAAACAACATTCTTCTAGTCACTCGGAGGATTTCTTTTGAGAAGCATTCGGCCACCACCTCTCTCTAATTTTCATGACTTTCTCACCATCCAAACACCCTTCACATTGTTCTTTTCTCTCCCAAACATCACTTTGAGGGTAAGAAAAATTAGAAGATACTTCTGAGGAGAGAATCATAGAAGGTATGAAGCCAAAACCACCTTTCCATTTCACACGCATGCACAACCTTGAGAGGTGAAGTTTCAGTTCTTAGCAAGTTTATCATGAACTCATGCTCACACACACACACATTTGAGCTAGAAGAAGTTAGTTCATGTCGTGAGAAGTCTTCCACATGAACCCCCACCTATATACACAAGGTTTTAGGGTTTTGTTTCAGACTAGGGTTTTAGTTCATGCAAGTTTCGGATTTGAGGAAGTGGAGGTCCGAAATATTGGAAGCTTTTTCCTTAAACTATATGCCATGAGATTACACATACACACACACGAGTTAGGGTTGAAATAACCAAACCTAATGATTATGTGTATGTATGCTCAGCTTGCTTGTTATCGATTGTGGATTTTTGTAAGTAAATTTCTAACTTGTACTTGGATATTTTATGTATATGTCATGTGAACGCGTTTGTTGTTTGGTTGCATGTTGATACTTGAAATAATGATGCTTTTTCATGTTATAATCGTTCCTTGTATGATCATCCAATATATGGTTGAAATGTCTTATTGTTGTTAGTTCATATCATGAAAATGGAATGAGAAGCCACACTTAGGGTTCGGATTGCAAAATTCCTAACATGTTCGTGGATATTTGCTATATGACCAAATCTTTAATAGGATTAAGCCCACAAAATACTTGTCTTTTTATAAGTATGATCACTAGCATGTTTCGGCTACACATGTATGTTCATTGATAAAATTTTATTGAATGCATTAAAAGATTCTAACTTTATGAAAAGTTGATATATTTCAAAATTTAAAGGTCTCGGCCATGACCATGGATGAAATATTAACATTTTGTGAGTTAATGCGATGGCCCAAGTTTTGTCTAGGCTTGGTCCTTAGAATTTGTTCTAGGTTGCCATGATATTTTAGGAGCCTTAGTTACTTTGGAAGGCCTTAGAAACCTTTGATGTAGTAACTTAAGCCCAAGAGAAGAGTGGCTCTAGTTTACCTTATAATTTTGGCCTCATTGGGAACTTAGGTCCAATAGTTTAGGCCCATGATCCAATTCTAAATTGCTAAGTGTTATGTGACTCAAGCATGTTATACTTTGAACCTAGTCTAGAAAGTGGGTTAAGGGGGAAAGAGAGATGTTGGAAAGCACCAAGATGGGCTTACAATCCTAGCCCATTGTTTTTGTCCAGAATTTAAGTTCCAAGGTAGGTTTCTTGGCAAGGGGAGCCTAGGGAAGTGAAATGGTGTCTTTCTAGAAGTTTTGCATAGGAAACTAAAGAGAGCCTTTGGGATTTTGAATCTTGCTAGCTTTTGCCATGTGTCAAGCATGCACCAAGTTTCTAGAAGATTTTTGTGATGAGACTTTTATATCAAGGACAAATTTGCCCTAGGGTTTCGGCTAGCAGACCCCCAAACCTTCCATTCACTTGCCACTTATCACTTAGTGCATTTTGGATGAATATTGGGAAGATGAAGCAACACTTTGGGAATGGAAAAGTGCAGAGGATGGCTAGGGCTATGGCACACGCCCAATGCCACTTGTCCTCCATGCCAAGAGTTTCTTGTTGGGAATAGGAAGATACATGCATGGTTTTACCAAGTTACCCCTTTAGAAGATATTGACTTGTTAAAGGAAATGAATGGCATAAGAGGGAAAAGAGATTTTCGGCCAAGGAGGGAAGCCAACACACCACCTCCAAGAATGTCCCTTCCCAATGCAATCTAAGTGGGCAACTCCAAGAGACTTTTCGATTTTTGACAGAGGGAGAAGAAGAAACCTTGCCACTTATCTCACATGCAAGGGTTTTGATTCAAATAAGGAGGGAAGTGAAGGGTCTCTTATATAAAGAGAATGGTGCACGCCTAGGACGCTTTTCCCTTGCCATTTTTTGGATTTTGCATGAGTTTCCACTCTCTCCACACAAATCTCCCATGTTCCTTTGAAAACTCTCTCATTTTCTTGTGTTTTCACTCTAACCAAAAAAGAAGGATCCTTGCAAGAGAAGGATTTAGGCACTACCCTAGGATTTGCAAGGTAAGGTTTGGTTTTTCCTAAGTCTTACTCATACACAAGTCTTTTCTCAATCCGAAAATGAGATTCAAATCTCATTTGACTTTGAGAAATGATTGAACACACACTTTCTACTATTTTCTTGGAAATAACCTAGGGTTTCTAAGAGAAACCCTTGAGGCTGAATAGTGAAGGGGGAATTTATCCTCCATGTTTCGACCATCACATGTATTCTTGCCTACCTTAGGTTTTATTTTACCTTGAGTGAAATGAGAAGAGTTTTAACCTAAAAACCCTAGAAGCCAAATGGTTTAAGACCAAGTGATGCCATAGAAACACACACACACACCAAAGAACATAAGATAGGGTTTTAGATGCTCTTTCTAATATGGTATGTTCAGATTTACAGCTTGCTAGTATTTCTTTACGATGATTTTGTAAGTATACACTCAACTTGCCCTTGTTAATATTTGTATATGAATGTGTAAATCTTTTCATTGCCATGTTTGCTTTGTTTGCTATTTCTTGATTGATTGTCTGATTATGTTAATATGATCTTGTACCAATCTATGGAAGGAATTATATGCTTTGAAACTGTGATGAATATGCCATGAAATACTTGTATATGTTTCAGTGTTCACATGTTCAAGAAGGATGGAATATGTATCATGATATTTCGGTCATACCATGTCTTGAATGATTCGTATCTTAGCCAAATGTTATGATTTCATACATTGTTTTACCATGCTTTGATCCCTATGTTATTTGCTTTAAGATTGGAACATGTTTAAGTGATGAACTTCATGATTTTTAAGCAAGTTCTTATGGTTCCATGAATGTGTTTGGATGGTTCATGTGTTTCATGTTATCATGACATGAATTGAATATGTTATGTTTGGCTATTTCATGCATAACATTCCATATGTCACATGTCAAGTATAAGTACGTATGTCTTAGGTTCCATGTCACATGTCAAATTTTTTTAAGGAAAAGCATTTTGTTTTTCAAATAAAAGAGTCTAAACATTTTACCACGACCCCAAGTGCTAGGGCGGGGGAATGTCCTAGTGGAACTCCTATGTCCACTCTAGAGTGCTTAAGAATGGAGTGGTAACCCCTGGGTCGACAAAGAATAGTCGACGACCCTCGAATGGATTCTTTTTAAAGGATGTCGGAGCGATGAAGCACCTAACACCAGTGGGTGCATAAGACATGTAACCCGACGAAGTAAGGTCGAGTTAATATGATTCTCTGTTTATGACGTATTCATCACGGTGTACGGACCGTTGATGGTGTAGTAACTAGTAGGAACACGCAGTGCAAGGAGGAGAGTCGTGTTGTGTCCACCCTCTGAACAAGTATAAGAGCTCATATGATAAGGATCACACGATGTAAATCTTATGATATGTTCTGATAAGACAAGTTCTGAATAAGATCACGTGAATAAGAAAAAGTTAAGAAGTTTTCATGAAAAGCTTAAGTCTCTATTACAAGTCTTTTGCAAATGGTCAAGTGCATATGTAAAGTTCTGGTTAAGGCATAAGTCTAGTACATGTCCATGCATGCATATCATGATATACTTTTTGTATGCTTGTATTAACTGTGGTATGTTGTGTGATTACTTTCTGAAATCTCTCAAAATCTCATTGTGGTAGTTTCCACTACCATTCCCCAACCGGAATGGTAGAAGTTGTGACAGGTTTAGTAGGAGGCGACTATGACCAAGAGGAAGAGAACAACACCTCCTCCTCCGAAGAGGATTGTGCCTAAAATGGCCATGAATCGGCCAGAGCCCTCCATCTAGGAGCGACTCAAGGCCATTGATCGAGATATCACAGGTATACTTGAATTCATAGCAGAGTTCAAGCGGAGTAACAACCGAGACAAGGATAAGGCTTTAAAGAAGCACGAGAGGCCCGAGTCTTTTTTAAGAGTACGGGAGTTTAAGTATTTTGTGGGAAAAAAAAAAAGCAACAACATTTATGACCAACTTTGTGGATTTATGTTCTTTTGTGAAATCCCGGGCTTTGGGAATTTTAAAATTATGCTTCATGCTTTCTTTTGGGATATTATGCCTTTATGGCTTATGCTTATGTTTGGGACAATATTTTGGGTTATGATATTAGTTTGTGGTGCCATGTGCTTTGCAATTGCTTATCGCGTTGCTTAGTTTATCCGACTTTTATTAAACTTTTTCGCTGCTACATTATTGCATATTGCTAGTGTACTTAGGTGCATAGCATATTATCTGTCATGTACGAGGGATGTGTAGCCTTGTGTTACATGTATCGGCGTCTCAATCACCATCCAATCCCAAGGGGGGCTAGGGGTGCCACAATTTAGTTGTGATGAGTTTAAACTAATTCTTGGATATGCTAGGGTTTATATGTTTCAGCCACTTCATGTAAAGTTTTGAGTGTTTGTTTCTTGCTTGTTATTCAAATGCCTTATAATTTATATAAAGGAACATGGTTGCATGTTCTAATATTTTCAAGTCGTAACGTGAAATGTACAAGGATATGCATGATTGCTTGTTATATGGTCATGATTAAGCATTCGACATTGCATGTGTCCCATGCATTGAGATTGTGAAAATCTTTCAAAATGAAAAAGAGTCTTATTTTAAAGTTTTGTCACAACCCCAAAGGTTAGGAAGGGGAAATGTCCTAGTGGAACTGCCATGTTCACTCAGGAGTGTCTAAAATGGAGTGGTAACCCCTGAGTCGATGAAATACAGTCAACAGACCTTGAATGGTTCCTAAAGGAAAATGATTCCGGAGCAGGGTTGCACCTAAAGCTAGTGGGTGCCCTACGATGAAGGTGAAAAGTGAACTGCCGTAATATGAATGATTAAAAGTAAGACGTAGTCACCTTGGTCAAAGTGGCCAATGGTTGATGTGGTAACTAGAGGGGAACACATGGTGCATAAGGGTGTCGTGAGGTATCCATTTATAAGTTAAAAGTCAAAGAAAAGCCTTGAGCTCAAAGTTATGCTATGATATATGAACAAGAATGTGGCGGCACCCTCAGCCCCTGCTTGGGATTTGGACGGTGACTGAAATGCCAAGACGTATAACACAAGGCTACACACCCCTTATACATGATAGATAATATGCTATGCATCTAAGTACACTAGCAGTATGCAATAATATAGCAACAGAAAAATAGTAAAAGTTGGGTAATCTAAGCAATGCGATAAGGAATTGCAAAGCACATGGCTAACAATGTAGCACCCGGGCCAATAAAACCCAAGGCCGTTCCATTGGAGTCTCTTGTTTTTTTTTTCTCTCTCTCTTGTTTCCACACAGCTAAGTAACCTCTCCTACCCCAAGACGTCATTTGCAGTGAGCTTATCTCATTTTATCTTCTCAACCGTTTTTCAATTTTAATTTTAGTTTCTGCACTTCCGAAGTTTGCTCCACCCAGGTTTCCAAAACCTCCCCATCTCTAATGTATTTTTATCCTCTCCATGCACACGCATGTCTCCCTCATTTCTCTAGGGTTTTTGTATCACCCTTTTTATATAAATTTATGCACTTATCATCTCATGCACAGAGAAACTGCCGAAACACAATTACTGCCCTCTTCAGCCTTCTCCCCGTCGCTACCTCCCAACACCCACTAGCTCAGCTGCACACGATTATTTCACAAAGTCATCTCTGCATCCTCGCATGACCATCCACCACCCCATGCACCATCGAAGAGTAGCCACTGCCCAGGCCAGGCGAACATAAACCCCTACACCACCAACCAACGCTGCCGTGATTGCATGAAGACGTTGCTGCAACCTTTGTTTTTCCTAGTCAAAAACAGAGCAACAACGTGTGAGGGCCAAAGCTTGATTCGACCACCCTATTCAAAGCCGCATCTCTCACAAGAGTCTGCCAAAGATCAGAAGAGCCAATGTAAGCCACTGGCTAGCCACGTCCCGTCCACCCTGTGCAACGTCGCATGCCTCCTCTTCGTCTCACAGTAAGTTTCTATTTCCTTCCGCACGCCGTACTCTCTCTGTCTCTCCCTCATTCCTTCACCGTGTTTGCTCATCAGTTCTCTCTCATCACTCTCCCTCTCATGCTCAATTGCTCAGCTCGACGGCATCTTCTATGCACTGCTCCCAGCTCCATCCCAGCTCTTCCTCTCAGGGTGAGTAACTCGCATTCCCTCCCTTGCCATATGTACGTAGCCTCGCTGATACCAGTTTTTTTTTTAGGCTATGATTCTTTAACCACCATTATTCATAATTACTAAAATACCCTTAAATCCTTTCTAAGTTGTGTAGCCTTTCGATTAATTTTTTTTATTTAAATTACAGTGCTTTTTAAAGAGCGCTATGCTGCTTTGGCAAAATCTCTAAAATACCGGGGTTTTACTTGAACTATCTTTCTTTTATATATAAGAGAATAAATTAAGTTTTAATTATATTTTAAACTGTTTAAAATTTTAGTTTAAGTCGTTTGAATGAAATTTTGACGACCGATATTTTTTTAAACATATTATTCGAAAAGGTTTAATGGTCATCGATGAGTATGGAGACTAATGTTTTAAGGCATTGGGTTATGACAATTTTAGAGTTTTGGGAAAAATAGGTTATTTTAGTATTCTAGGCTTAAATATCGACATACATGGTTGATTGAAAATTTACGGAAGTACATGAAATTTTTATAGGTGAAGATTGATTTTCGTTCAGTACCGTTGTGAAGAATTTCTGAAAAGCTAAGAAATTCAGGAAAGCGGGGTTCCTATGATAGGCTTTATATGAGTTATTACGACTGAGGTTGAATTTATGAAAATTTTGCATATTTTGTGATGAAATGAGAACTTGGGAAAACAAAACCAACCTCAGTCATTTATTTGCTTACTCATGAAATCTGTGTGGAAAAGGAAAAATATTTCCTGACATGCATTGTGTAGACATGAGCTAAATTTTGTTATGATGTCTCTGAAATCTAAAAAAGTGTGATATTTGAGAATTCTAAAAAATTGTGCATTTATTTAGAAAGATGCTCCGACTTTTGTTTTCAGTATGTAAGAATGACATGGTTATGTTCTAGTATTATGTTCTGTTTTAATATGGCATCTGAAAACCTTTGGCATGGTGTACTAATTTTGTATCTGACTCTGTCTCTACTCTGCTCTGCTCTGCTCTGTTTGGGTTGGTACCAACTTCTCTGTCTCTGAGTGCACCCACTTTGGAAACAAAATGGTTTTATTGTGGGATTTCCTGTGTGCACACTCGGGGCTCCGAGAAGAATAAGGGAAAGATTTCACCTTTGTCTCTGCTCGGTTTGGCTACCGGGGATAGCACAACCCTACCACGGGGGTGAAACATGGTCTCTGCTCTATAAGATGCTCTATTTTGATGTCATGATGATGCTCAAGTTATGTATGCCAACGTACTCTGGGTTTTACTTGTCTTAAAAACATCGCTCTGTTACTTTTGAAAACATGTTTTGTTCTTCATGATAACTCTGTAAAATATTTTGTTCTGCATACTGTACTTTGTAAATACTCATGTTTGCATGCTAGCATATGTCATCTGCTTACTGAGTTGTTGATAACTCACCCCTTATCTCAACAACATTTTTCAAATATGTTGGATACTTCAGCGAAGGTTCAAGAATAGGAAGCATGGGTAAGGCTTTGTGAGCATAGTCTATTAAATACAGAGAGGGTACTTAGGGTAGGTTTGGGGAGTGAGATGAGAATTTTGTGTTTTGTTTTGAAGTTTAAAATATTAAGTTTTAATATTATTATTTTTTTGGGATTTGAAAAATGTGTATTGGGATTTTAAAAAGTTGAATTGTTTATAATATTTTGTATGGGGATTTGAAAAAGGTGTAATGATGAGATGAGATGAGAATTTTGTGTTTTGGTTGATGTCCCAAACCTGCCCTTAGTATTGGAGAATTTCATTGAATAGTTTAGTTTTGCTCTGTTGACTTAGTACATTGGGAAGTTGACTTTTATGTTGAGATTTCGTCGTAATCTTAGTTATTTATTTTGGAGTAGATGGTTTAAAGCAATGAGGTCTATGAGTAAATGAGGAATTGGAGTTTACATTTGTACAATGAGATATGATTTTAAGTGTTAAGAGATAACTCTCCAACCCATCCGGGACCGGGGTGTTACAAACAAAATTTCTCAACATTGTCCAAAAACCATAAACATGTACCATAAAGATATAGCATCCCAAAAGCATAGAGTATAGTTTAAATCTCCCAAAACATGGGACCACCTCAAAACATTGTTCCTCAAAAGTTTGAGATCTAAACCATAGGTTCTTTCTTCTTCTTCTTTTTCTTTTTTTCCACAAAATAACTTAGGTTCCCGTTTTCTTCATCACTATTGTCCATTCATGAGACAGACACCAGAATACCCATTGGGATTGCAGAGGCTCAGGTGGTGTCAAACCTAAGTCCATTGTCGTTGCCTCTGCATTAGACGAGGCCTTCGAGGCTCGCTCCAGATAAGTAGACAGCTGGTCCATATTTCACCAAAATTTCAAATTCTTGGATGGTTGATAGATTGTAGCAACGATCTCGGTCTCCCTAATACTAGTTAGGATCTCCCTGAGAAGTTTAACCATGTGTTTTAATGCATCAGCATTATAGTCATGAAGAGCCTAAACAATATACTCGTCCTCTATCAAGGAACCGTCTAAGTTCATGTTTCTTGAGAATCTGGGGTACCTATAACAACTTCTACCATTCCGGTTGGGGAATGGTAGTGAAAACTACTACAATGAGATTTCGAGAAATCTTAGCAAGTAATCACACAACATACAATAGTTAGCACAACCATACAAGAGGTATATCATGAAATGCGTGCATGAACATGCATTTGACATATGACTTGACCATTTTCAAAAGACTTATAATAGAGACTTAAGCTTTTCAAAAAAACTTCTTAACTTTCTTATTCATGCTTATCTTAATCAGAATTTCCCTATCAAAACATATCACAAGATTTTGATCAAGTGACCCTTATCATATCAGAAGATTTTAATCATACGATCCTTAATTTATGAGCTCTTATCCTTGTTTAGAGGGTGGACACAACACAGTTCCCCTTAGCACCGCGTGTTCCTGCTAGTTATCGCACCATCAACAGTATGTACACCGTGTTGAATACGTCATAAACAGAGATTCATATTAACTCGACCTTACTTCATCGGTTACATGCCTTACGCACCCACTAGCATTAGGCGCTTCCTCGCTCTGGCATTCTTTGAAAAGAATCCATTCAAGACTCATCGACGGTACTTTGTCAACCCAGGGGTTACCACTCCATTCTTAAGCACTCCAGAGTGGATAGAGGAGTTGTAATAACCCGCTCCTTTCACTCTTGATTGGTCACAACTCTCATCTATGTGTTTTAAATACTGAAGCTGTGTTTTTAAATATAGCAGTTGATTTTAAAGTACGCCCAATGTTTTAAAGCCCTCGAATATTTTAAATATCCTAGAAATATTTATATGGGTATTTCTAGTGTTATTAATTAGATGGGTTTTATTCTCTTAAAGATATGAAACAAGACTTCATCATTTTATTAATGATCAAAGAATAATATTTCATAAACTAAAGTTTAATTTAAATAATATTCTATCTTAATTCCTCTTAATGCTTTTAGTTAAGTTAATGTTTACGCATTTTGAAATCAGTATTTAAAGTCCACCGTTAAATCTTCTTGAAGATCCCAAGATAAAGGGTTAGGATTAAAACCCAGGCCCCTCTCTTTCTCACTCACTTTCCCTTTCCCTCTCTCTCCTCTCCCTCAGCTCACGTGGGCATCCCCCTCTCCCCTACCCGATCTCCTTCTTCAGCCCCTCGGCCGTTGTGTGCCACCATGCATCACCACCAACCACCTCACCGGCCTCCCCTCATGCTGGCGAGCATCCCCCACCATCAAAGCCCCTCTGGTAGCCCCTCCCTCAACTGCACGTGAGCAACCCGAAATGGTTTTACCGCACGATTTCTCCTCCTAGCACTGCCATCTTCAGCCTCCAGCTCAACCGAACACCACCACAAGTCTCCCCTGACCACGCCCTTCCTCCTCCCCTTGACTCGAAGCACGTAGCTCCTTCCTAGGCCACAAATGAAACCCACAGGTTCACCATACCCATGGCCACCTCACCGCCACCAAGAGCCTCCTCCCCCACCGGCGAGCTCCCCTAGCCAACCCCATGCCTAGCCGCAATCCCTAGCTCCCCCACGCTCTCTCACGAATTCTTCCTCATGCACGGCTAGATTCGTCGTGTTCCACCCCTTCACCGCCACCACGAGGCCACCATGAGCCCTTCCAAGACCACACCTAGCTATCCAAATGCCCAAACATCCACCATACACGGTGGACAACCACTGTACAAGGCCTTAGCCACCACCCACTAACTCCCCACCATGTCAGCCACACTCGCATTGCCCAGATCTACCCACTAGAATCCTAGACCCAGTCTCCTAGATACTCCCATTGTAAGGTCATGATAGTGACCACTACTACCCAAGCTAGTGGCTTCCGACGCCACTGGCCATGCCGAACAACGAGCAACACACGGGTTATCCCGTCAATGGTATAACTCTATTTCCCTTATCCTTGTTATTATGTTAGTTGGTTGGTTAGGTTGTGGATTGTGTTGTGTAGTGTGGTGATGTGATGTGCTGTGTACGTGAAGTGTTGGGCATAGTCGGGAAGTGTACTGTGTAGTCATGTTGTGGACTATGCTGTGAAGTGTGGTTGGAAGTATGTGTTGTAATGGTGATGTGGCGTGGTGTGGATTAGGAAGAGTACACGTGGAGTGTGCTCTGAATGACATAGTGTGGAATGGGAAGAGTACATGTACTCTCGTGGCATAGTGTGATGTGAAGGGAGTATACATAAAATATACTCCACGTGGTGAGGCAATGCACTATATGGCGTGTGTGTCATAATGGTGATGTGGCATAGTGTAATGTGAAGGGAGTACACAAGGAGTGTACTCCATGTAGTGTAGTGATACGTTGTGTGGCGTGTCGCGAAGATAAGGATGATTGCGTAGTTGAGGAGCACAGAGCGTGATGAATAGTGTCTGGAATTGTGGAACAGTGTCCCGAACTAGTTGTGATGTAACCGGAAGTCCCAGTAACTAGTGCTACTGTGTAGCTGTGTTATGTCTGGGAGTACATGTGAAGTGTCGGAAACTATGGAACAGTGTTTCGAAGTAGCTGTGATGTGGCCTGTAGTCCAAGGTGATAGGCATCACCGTGTAGTTGACTTATGGCTAGGAGTATGTGTGAAGTGACATAATAGTGTAAGAGTTGGGCAATGGAAGCATGACGGGGGAGTGTCACAAAGTGACATGGCTAAGTGAGAAGTCATGCTTGTGATGGGTGAGGAGTTAGTGTAGGAGTGATGTAGCGGGATGTCAGCTGACTTCACAAGGTCACGATGTAGCTTGGGAGTAGTCTCGAGCTATGTGACGTGACATAAAGTGTAGTTGTGAATGATGTCATCTCGTGTTAAGTGTTGGGATGAACTGTCAAGAGGGACAGGTAGCATGAACAGTCATGCTAGCCGAGTTAAGAGAAGGTTGGTATCGGAGTATGGAGCCCGCTTGTGTAAGGGTGTTAGTGGACTATCTGTTGCTCTTAGGTGATAAAATGGAGTGGGGTACATATGTAATGGGTAATCTGTCCTACACATAGATACACGATGTTTGAGCCTCAGAGTTGGCTTAGAGTTGTGTGATATGCATGGATGAGGATGAGGATGAGGATGCGCAGGCTCAAACGTAGAAAGTAATGTGTGTATTGTCTAGGATTGGGATGCGTGACTCAGTCGGCCTGAGTCATGCATTACGATGAGGTTAATAAGAAGAATAAGATGAAGGTCTTAGTGTCTTAACCTTAAGGTGAATCATAGAGGTTCACTTCAAAGGATAAGACCTCGAAGTAGAACATTGAGTTTAGAAAAGGTAACCTCAAGGAGGTCCCAAAAAGAGGAAACGTGATAAAGGAAAACATAAAAGACAAGGATAAAAGGAGAGTGTGTCTCAATGAGGAAAAGTCCAAGTGAAGTGTAGTTTATGTCTTCTAAGTTTAGTTGCTTATGTACTAGATAGAGAATGACACTAAGGTTATGTGTATGCATGTAGGTTGTCATCTGACACACATATAAATGGACTGCATGATATGAGAATAGCATGGAGTTCAGGTAAGTATTATGTTCATACTCTTCTAGAGTTTTCTAAATGATATGAAATGAAAATGAAATGTTTTTCCTTTACGATGCGTTACAAAATGAAATGAAAGGTTGTTTTATGAAAGCATGCTAAGTATAAGTGTTCAAAAGTATACGTATGTATGACCCTTCTTAACAGCCCCTTTTTATGCAACCCAAGTATTAAGTGTATGCATGTGAATGGATGACTATATGTAGTATGTCTTGTATGTATTTTCATGAAATGAGATGTGAGGCTTATGCCTTATGCTTTAAGTGATGCTTTAAACGATGCGAAGAAAGTGTTTTAAAATGTCCCTATGAACTGATACTTTATGGATGCCATGAAAGATGATGTTTAAGCTCATGCTTTTAAATGACGTTTTTCCATGAATGGACTGATAAATGAAAAGGACTGAATGAAAGAAAGAAACGACTGAAAGGAAATGAATGTTTTAATGTAAGAAAATACGTAACGGCCACGACTGAATGAATGATGGTACCAAAAGACTAGGCAGATTGCAATGTCAGGTAAGTAGTACTGGTAATGCACCCAATGCTGCCCCCTGACTGAAATGGATTCCCAACCTGTGGCCACAGGCGAAATCCAGGTCCAAAGGAAGACTGCTAACCCCAACACACGGGGCGTAACAGTGTGTACTGGCCAAAGGAAAGTGATAAGAAAGAATGTATGTGCGCTTGATTTTTTTAAGAAATGAAGGCATTGACGAGAGAAATGTTTTATGAAAAGAAAACCCTTTTAATAAAAACCCCGGGTAGTGATGTTTTCAAAATGAATGTATGTCTTATGTACGTAAGGTATGTATGGAGTGATGAATGCATGAATGAAAACCTATGTTGCTATATTTTCACTGTATGAAGTAATGTTTACTAAGTATTTGACTCATTTTAGTTTTTATGTATGACCCTCCCCCCCACAGGAACTAAATGAGTAGAATGCCTCAAGACAGACATGACCCTAGGGGAAGAGCACGGAAGTCTAGGCATGAGATTTCTATATGTATGAGAGGCATCTTTATTTTAAGTTTGATATTTTCTGCTATAAACCTCTTTTATTCTCAAAGTATATTTTATACTATAACGTAGAGTCTTGCACCCTGTGTATGGAAGCAAAAATTTTAAAACGATCAGTAACTCCCATCTCCTTTTCTAAAATCATTTTCTAAAAGTCTCACCACGAGGACGGGGCATTACAGGAGTTCCACAAGGACATTCCCCCGCCCTAGCACTTTGGGTCGTGATAAAAGCTATAAACTCTATCAAGCATAACATGGCAAGCATAACATGTTCAATTCATGGCATGATAACATAGATCACATGAGATATCATAACACATACATGGAACCATGAAAAATGGCCTTGGCCGAAACATGTAGGTGCAAAAACATGAAGAATCATCACTTGAACATGCTTCTTCTTCAAACATATTTGCTTAGAAATCAAAGCATAACGAAATGAAACATAAAATCATGGTATTTGGCTAAGATTCGAAACTTCTAAGACGTGGTATAGCCGAATCACCAAGTATCACAAATTGAAAACATTATTTTCCTTAGAACCAAAACATGCTAAGAACATACTTGTCATTTTCATCTTAAACCAAATCATACCATTCATGTAATATTCATATTCCAAGATCACATAAGCATATTCAAGCAAACAAACAAAAGATAGCAAATAAAGCAAACATATCAATGAAAGGATTTATACAAATATATACAAGTATTAACCAAGAGTAAGTTGAGTGTACACTTATAAAAATCCATGTAAGGAAATACTAGCAAACTGTAAATCCGAATATGCTTCATTAGAAAGTGTCTAAAAACCCGATTTCGTGTTCTTTAGTTTGTGAGGGTTTCTAGGACATCGTTTGATCTTAAACCATTCGGCCTTTAGGGTTTTTAGGTCAAAAACTCCTTCATTTCACTCATGTTATAAAAAAAAAAACTTGAAATAAGAGAAGTACACATGTGGTGATCGAAATCATGGAGGATATACATCCCGCACTATTTGGATTCAAGGGTTCCTTGAGTTGAGAAGGTGACTTGTGTGTGTAAGACTAGAGAAAAACTGATCCTTACCTTGTCTATTCTTGATGGTGGTGAAATCCTCTCTTGAAAAGGAATCATCCTTGTTTGGTTGGAAAGAAAGTGCGAGAAAGTATGAGAATCTTCAAGTGAAAGTGTGAGAAGAATGTGGAGAAGATGAGAACACATGCAAAACTCTAAAATGACCAAGAAGAAAGTCTTGTGTGGCTCTCTTCTCTTTTTATAGAACTTTCCTCAATCCCTCATTGGTTACTTGAAGTCCATTGCATGTAAGACAAGTGGCCTTTCCTTCTTCTCTTTAGCCGAAAATGACCCCTGGTTTTCCCCACCTTTGGATTGCATTGGGAAGGTAAAAGGCTTGTGGGTGGCGCCTGGGTCCTTCCCTTAGCTGAATGCTTCTCTTCCATCTATGACCCTTCAAATTTTCAACCAAGTGCATTGTACATTAGGGCAAAGAGGTAAAACAACTCCAACTCTCTTCCTTTCCCAAGAGAGAAAGTTTTCATGAGTGACACATGGAATAGGCGTGTGCCATGCCCTAGCTGTCCACTCTCTTTTCCACTTCCCAAGTTGATGCTTCATCTCCTAGTGTTACTTCCCTAGGTGGCTCCTCATGTGCCATTAGTCTAAAGGTAGCTTAAGTGACAAGTGGCAAGTGAAGAGGTGCATTGGGAATGTGGTAGCAGAAATCCTAGGGGCATATTAGTCCTTTGATATAAGAGTCCCTTCATCTAATCTTCTAGAAGCTTAATGCATGTTAGACACTTGGCAAAAGTCTGACAAATCCGAAATCCCATGTGTCCCTTCAGTTTCCAATGCAACCTTTCTAGAAAAACTTCCTTCCTCTTCCCTATTTTCTACCTTGGAACTAGAAATAGGCCAAAACTATGGGTCTAGGCATGTGGAAATTGGTTGGCCAAAAATCCTTTAGTCTTCCTAGGTCCCTTTTGTTTCTTGATTCTTCTAGAAAGTTTCTAGCATGTTGACAAGTGGCAAATCCTCTAGGGTAGACGTGCAAGCCACCACTTGGTGTTTCCTTACACTTCTCTCTCCCCCTTAGCCAGCTATCAAGTCTAGATTCATAGTGCAACACATGCATGACACATGGCACTAGTGACTAGGGTTTCGGTCATGGACCTAAAGCCATTGGGCTTGGGTTTCTAAATAGGGTCGGAAATTATAAGGCATTCTAGGGCTACTCCCTTCTTGGGCTCAAGTTGCTAAATCAAAGATTCTAAGGCCTTCCAAAAATAACTAAAGCTCTTAAAATACTATGGCAACTAAGAATAAATTCTATTGTTCATGCTTAGGCAAGCTCAGGTCATCACAAAGAACCCTAGCTCACAAGTATGTTAATGAACAAGTATGAAAATGATGAAAAGATGTTTATGAAAGAAAAGGGTTATGAAAGTTTTGATGTACACGGTATCTTTTTGAAGAGTCAAATGCATAAGTAAAGTCTCATGTCCATGCATTCATGTTTAAGTTTGCTTACATATGCTTATGATATATGTTACATGATATTTGTTTACTTAACTAAGATTTCTCGAAATCTCACTGTTGTAATTTCCACTACCATTCTCCACTTAGAATGGTAGAAGTTGTGACAGGAACCCAAGACGATAGAAATGGGGAAACGCAAGAGACCAGCTCCCCATATGCCTAAGGAGTCTCTGGAGAGATGTAAGGTCTCTCAGGAGTCGTCGCTTTTAGAAAGGTTGGAACTTGCCGACCAATTCATCACTGAGGTGTTTTAGCTTTTTGAGCAACTAAGGTGAATTCTAAATTAGGACAAGACCAAGTAGGATCGGCCTCATGAAAAGACTTATGTTAAGGGACCTCTTTAAGGAATGACTTATTTTGAAAACACTTGATGCATTAGTCCCTCATTTTGGGAGTTTCTCTTGAAATAATTAGGTCTTTGATGACATTTATGAAATTTCTATTTTGAGATTTATGTGCTTCAGTACCATGATATCTGTTTTATTTATTGACCTAAGTAGACTTTCTGCTACGATATACTGCATACTGCTAGTTATCAATAGATGCATTGCATCTTAATTGTCATGTACGAGGGGTATGTAGCCTTGTGTTATATGTTCCGACGCTTTTGTCTCCGTCAAATCCGAATCAAGGGCGGGGGGCATCACACCTAAAATTGTGAAGGACATTAGGTCATTCTTGGGGCATGCAAAGTTTTATAGGAGGTTTATTTAGGGTTTCAGTTCCATTTCTTAACCTCTATGTAAACTGCTGATGCATGACACTATTTTTCAGTGGACCAAGGAACATCAAAGTGCATTTGACCAACACAAAAACTTACTCATCACAACTCCTATTGTGCAACCCCCTAATTGGTCCCTCCCCTTTGAAATAATGTGTGATTCTAGTGATTTTGCCATAGGTGTTGTGATAGGTCAAGGTAGGAATAAGCTTCCCTATGCCATTTATTATGCTAGCAGAACCTTGAATGGAGCCCAAAAACATTACTCCACCACAGAGAAAGAGCTCATTGCAATTGTTTTTGCTTTAGATAAATTTAGAGCTTACATTATTGGATCACATGTGATTATTTTCACTAACCATGCAGCTTTAAAATATTTGTTGGCAAAAAAAGATGCCAAACGAAGATTGATAAGATGGGTGCTACTCCTACAGGAGTTCGACATCACAAATAATGACATACCCTCTGTTCTTGAATATTGTTCTGATCAAATAATTTGTAAGTGTGTCCCAAATATTGGCATACCCTCTGTTCTTACAGCTTTTCACACTTAGGCTTGTGGTGGACATTTCTCTGCAAAGAAAACAGTTGCCAAAATTTTACAATCTGGGTTCTACTGGCCACAAATGTTCAAAGTTGCCTTTGAATTCTGTATAAAAGTGTGAACCATGACAAAAATTTGGAGGGATAACTGGAAGGAACATGTTGCCCCTACAACCAGTTTTAGTTTTAGAAATTTTTGATTGCTGGGGTCTTGACTTTATGGGGCCATTTCCCCCATTCTTTGGGCATGTTTACATCCTGTTGTCAGTGGACTATGTCTCTAAGTGGGTAGAGGTCATTCCATGCAAAAGGAATGATCACCAAGTGGTGCTTAAGTTTATAAAGGACAACATTGTGTCTAGGTTTGGCATGCCCAGTGCTATAATTAGTGACAATGGGACACATTTCTACAATAAACCAATGGAATCCCTCTTGCAAAAGTATGAGATTCATCATAAGGTGTCCACCCCTTATCACCCACAAACAAATGGCCAAGCTAAATTAGCAAATAGGGTGATCAAGCATATCCTTGAAAAAACAGTGAACCCAACTAGGAAGAATTGGTCATTAAGGTTGATTGATGCTTTGTGGGCATAAATGCCTATAAGACTATACTTGGTATGTCTCCCTATAGGTTAGTCTATGGTAAGGCATGCCACCTCCCTATGGAGCTAGAGCACAAGGTTTAATGGGTAGTAAAAAAATTCAACTTTGACTTGGAAAAATATGGGTCCTTGAGAAGGCTACAACTGTCTGAACTAGAAGAACTGGAAGAACTGAGACGACAAGCTTATGAGAATTCCAAGTTGACCAAAGAACATATGAAAGCACTACATGATAGAAGCATACTCATCAAAACCTTTGAGCCAAATCAGCAAGTCTTGCTGTACAACTCTAGGCTTCATTTATTCCCTGGTAAACTGAGATCTCATTGGAATGGACCTTACTTAGTCAAAACAGATTTCCACATGGTGCAACTGAAATCATGAACACACAAAATGGAAATACCTTCGGGAAATTTTTTACTAGGCACCTCAACCATTCCACTGTAGGATCCCACTGATAATGCAGATTGTTCAACTTAGTTGTAGTCTAATAGTTTAGTTTTTCTTATTTAGTTTAAAATTTTTCTTCTTTTCTGATCTATCCTTTCATTTTTTTTTCCTTTTCTGCTCTCACTAAATTGCTCTGTAGGGTCTATTTATTTTCTTCTCCCTTCCCTCTAAGTCCATTATTACTCAACCTTTTAAGTTTTGAAGCTTAGGTAATATCTTCCAGCTTCTGTTTTTCCCTTTCCTATTGATTGCACACATTGAGGACAATGTTTCATTTTAGTTGGGGGGGTGAAGGGTGCAAACTACAGAAAAACACATGGCCTACATGGTGGCAATTTTTTTTTCAAAGATTTGAACACATTTAAGAAGTTTTAGCCTAGAAGGGAATTGATCATGAGTATGTTGATGCTTAAATGGTTTAGGAGTAGCTTTACAGAGAAGTTCCTCTAATAAATTGATACTCAAGCAAAGGAAATAGTCAATACTTTGCTGACTACCAAATTGTCACCTCTGCAACCTAGGACACTTGAGAAGCTCTATTTTCTACTAGGACTACTTAATGTTGCAGCTGTTTAGGCTTTAATGACCACATCTTAATGGTTTAAAAAGAAACATAAATGAAAGAGAGACTAAAGTCTCCACTAAAGAAATTCTTGCTTGAAAAAAAGGAAGAAGAGAATAATGGAGAAAAGGGACAAACCAGAGATCAATGAAAAAAAGAAAAAGTACTTTTGGAAAAGGCTGCCTATCACCGGGGTTGTTTTAAAAAAACCTTTTAAAGTGTGATAGCGAGAAAGCCAACAAACAACAGTGGTTTTGAATTAAAGTAATGAGAATCCTCCATGAGACAGATGTATGTTGGAGTAGCCTAATAGAAGAACACATGCAACTCTGGTAGCCTAGTCACACAATGATCAGAGCTTGGGGAATGCATCTACATTATCTGTTTCCTTTGAGTAAGTGTCTGCGTATTGTACAAACTTTTGAGATAAGTTACACTTGAGTTGTGAAGGTTAGATAACCCATGCTTTTGACAAGTCCTTAATCGGCAAAACTTTGAGTGTTAGTTCAAATAGCTGAAAAAGTAACTTCCTATTGTACATTGCTTCATTTGCTAGAGGCTAGCAAAAAGCTAGTTGGGGCTGTGATGGAGTGAAAATAATATATTAAATAAACATGAAGTTGAGGAATTTCAGATTAAAAATATATGTTACATGATTATTTATACATTAGAATAAAAGTAAGAGTAATTGATTCATGACCAAGCGAAACAATGCTTTTTATTCAATTATTCCCACTTAAGGGGCACGACCACACACTTCACACTCATATTCTAAGTAAAATCTCGACTGACTCTGTAACGTCCCGTCCCCGAGGGTCCAGAGAGTTAACTCATATTACCTGATAATCAACTCCAATAGTGCTAATACTCTTCCAAAAGTTTCAAATCAAACGTAAACACTTTAAATCTAATTAACCACACATACTTGTATATAAAATCCTCAATACAGTAACCCCAAAAATTACAAACTTCTCTACATGTCACTTAAACTCACATTTCAACAATATAATTATCAAAAATCACCAATACTCATCGAAAACTTTTTATTCTTAATCCGTTATTCTTAAGTCATCTCACCCAATTATTCATAGTCTTGATCCTCAGCTGAAATATCCAAAAATCATCTGAAAATATTGGAGATAAGAGGGGGTGAGTTATTAACAACTCAGTAAGCAGAGAACATATACTTGTATGCAAACATGAGCATTTACAAATTTCAGAATATAGAACAAAACACTTTATTTTCCGAATGCAAAGTCAGAACATGTTATCAAAAATATTAGAGCGAAAGTTCAAAAATATTCTTATTCAAATTTTTTTGGCATAGCATAACTGACCACCATCGTACCAAAGCATCATATCACATCAGAGGCCATGTTTAACCCTCGTGGTAGGGTTGTGCAAACCACAGTAGCTAACCGAGTAGAAACAGAATGTGAATCTTCCCCTTATTTATTCTCGGAGCCCCGAGTGTGCACACAGGAAAGATCACCAGAAAACCACTTCATTTCCAAAGTGGGTGCACCAGAAACAGAACAGTTGGTACCAGCCCAAATAGAAGGCACTATTAGCACCTGTGGTAGGTCAAATAGGTCACCATCTACAAATGTGGTTAGCTATGCTATGCCAAAAGAATTTGAATAAGAATATTTTTGAACTTTCGCTCTAATATTTTTTATAACATGTTCTGACTCTGCATTCAGAAAATAAAGTGTTTTGTTCTACATTCTGAAATATGTAAATGCTCATGTTTGTATACTAGTATATATTCTCTGCTTACTGAGTTGTTGATAACTCACCCCCCTCTTATCTCCAATATTTTAAGATGATTTTTGGATATTTCAGCTGAGGATCAAGACTATGAAGAATTGGGTGAGATGACTTAAGAATAGTGGATTAAGAATAGAAAGTTTTCGATGAGTATTGGTGATTTTTGATAATTATATTGTTGAAATGTGAGTTTAAGTGACATGTAGAGAAGTTGGTAATTTTTAGGGTTACAGTATTGAGAATTTTATATACGAGTATGTGTGGTTAATTAGATTTAAAGTGTTTACGTTTGATTTGAAACTTTTGGAAGAGTATTAGCAATGTTGGAGTTGATTATCAGGTAATATGAGTTAACTCTCCAGACCCTCGGGGACGGGACGCTATAGTTGGTATTAGAGCCAGGTTTGAGGTTCTACAGACTAAAAACATTTAAGTTTTGGATATCTGTTGGTTTAGGAAGAAACTTCAGATTTGAGGTGTAGAATTGTAAAGAATAAGAACTGATTTTGTGGATATTTAAGGTTTTAAATTTTGCAGACTTTATGATTGAGTTTTGAGATTTTAAAGTTTAGGGATTTTAGATCCGACAAGCTTACTTTGTGGACTATAAGAGATAATCTTTATAAGATTTAAGGTTTAGATTTTGTGGTTTAGGTTCTAAAGATGTACGGGAGTTTAGAGCAATGTCGGGTTTACAATATTAGATGGTAGGAAGAACTATATGGGTTGGTTAAAGATATGACTAAGAATGGGTAAAACCATATGTGCAGTACCATAAAAGTTTAAATGTTTAATTTGAAATTTTTATTTTTATTTAAATTGAATTTATTTCATTTTACTTGGTTTTATTTTATTTGAAATGAAATTATGTTATTTTATTTTATACTATTTTGTTTTATATTATTTTGTTCGTTTAGTTCGAAGTTGAAAAGTGGGTTAAGTATTAAGTTATGGTAGGAAGATGGTACGACTGAAAATGCCATTGTTAGGTTTAAATATTTAGTGTAGTAGGCTTGAACTTTTATCGTCTTAGTTTACTTTTATAATATCGAGGTTTGAAAGGAACAAACTTTAGAATAGGAGGTTGTAAGTTCAACAAACTTTAAGGATAGATTTACGGGAATTTCACCAAAGGTTTAAGGTTTTGCAGACTTTAGGAAATGTTTTGTTATCACTTAATATTTTAGATTTTGAAAGTTTCGGGAGTCGATTGTTTTATTATTGGATATACGTTCATCGATCTTACAGACTTCGGAAAATGATTCTTATATAATTTAAGGTTTTAGAATTATAGATTTGAAGGACAAATTTGTAATAAGATTTAAGTTTTTAATTCTGCAGGCTTGGTGTGCTAGCTTGATTTATTTTGGAGACTGATTAGTCTGTGACCATTAAAATGGGGTTGATTAGAGTTGAGTTATTGATATAGAGATTTTCAAGAAGATTATTTCTTTGGAGATTGAAGATATTGATCTAGTTTGGATAATGATTGTTATTAGTTCGGGGTTATAGTGGCAGGTTTTGGGATTTGATCCATATCAAATTTAAGGATGATAGTTGGTGTAGATTCAGGAGGACATTCTTGATGAGTTTGACATTAGCAGTTTATTATGTGAAGATAACAATCATCAGAAATTACTGAGTGTTTTGTAGAAGTGGAGATTTCGGATTACATGGCTGCCCCAGGAGTACTAGACGTGAGTTGCCATTTGGAGACTAATGCGAATATGATGGAATCACCTTGGGAGTAGACTTGAGAGAACATTACTCATGCCTGTTTGGGAGTTTTGATGGTGTGATTTTCTTAAGCATGTTCTGAGTTGTATCTTGTAACTGCCATATCATTGATGTTTGACCTTGCAAATTTCGAGGACGAAATTTTTTTACAGGGGGGAGGATGTAACAGCCCGTATTTTAGTGTATTTTTAATTGAATGATTATTTGTTATTAATTTAAAAATTGATTCTCTTGTTTTAAATTTTCATATTTTAGTGGGTTTATTTTTATGATTTTTTAATTTATGAAAATTAAATTTGACATGTTTCCTTAATATTAATAATTGTTAGGCATTTAAATTTCTCTTTATTTTAAATTAGTTTATTGTTGGGTTTAATTATTTTATTTTCATTTAATCACTACGTTTGAATTATTTTATTTTACTTGTTGTTTTGAAAACGTTTCCGATGGATCATTTTTGTGACCCAAGATGTGACGATTGGACCTCATTTCCTTTCCTCACTTTTTCTTTTTCTCTTTTCCATTTCTTCTCTTTTTCTTTCTCCTCATTTTCTCCCCTGCTCTTTCCGCGTGCGAAGGCTTTCTCCCTCTCTTCCCCGTGTGATCCCATCTTCTCCACCCAGCCACCGCCGCGCGCCGCCGAGCGCCACACCGTCCAACCCCTCTCTTTGCTTGCCCACCACCGTCGCGCCACCTCCGGCCACCATTTCTTCACCACTTCATCCTCGACCTCCTAGCAACCCAATGCACCCAACCCCAACTCCGATCCGCAACCTGTGAAATACATCCAACTTCATTTCTGTTTTTGGTATTTTGGCACTTCAAACACCCTCTACGCCGCCACCCACGGCCAACCATCACCACCACTAGCTTCACCAACATCCCTAAGCCCTACCCTAGCAATCTCGGGTCTTGGTTTGTCCCCGTTCAAAAGTTGGTTTTTGAGACCCACGACCACAGTGCATTAGGCACTGTTTTGTTGCTGTGTTTCCGCTTCTAGCACCTCCGTGATCTTTCAAAAATTATATTATAGCATTGTAAGTATTTTTCCAAATAACTTTTTAGATTTAAATGTATTTCTGCGCTAACTCTTTTATTTATTGTGATTTGTTGGTTGTGCCGGACTGAGTCCGAGGAGTAAGGGGGTCGGTTGGATTGGATGATGGAGTTGTTGGTGTGATTGGTTTATGCTATGAGATTTGTTGGCTTTTTCGGGTTTAAATATTTGTGTTTTGTGTTTGATGTGGGTTATGGTGAATATGGGTAATTTTAGTAAGTGATAATATATTTTGGGATTATGAAGGTTTTAAGTTTTGAGGAATTAAAATAGGTTATTTAAGAAGCTTAGCTTAAATATCAAAATCTGTAATTGATTGAAAATTTACAGAAATTACGTGATTATTTTTATAGGTGACGATTTATAGTCGACTCGACATTTTTGAGAAAAATTCTGAAAAGCTAAGTCGTCCAAGTAAGCGGGGTTCCTATGCTAGATTTGCATAAAAATAAAATGGACTGTGGTTGATTTTTGAAAATATGCATGTTTTGTTATGAAAAGAGATTTGAACTACCTCAGTTATTTGTTCTACATTACTCATGAGATTTTGTTTAAGAATAAAGTATTTTCTGGCATGACTGGTGTAGACATGAGCTATTTTGCATTTTATTTCTGAACTGTGCAAAAGACAGCGAATATGAAAGTTTGTGCATAAAATTATGTTTTGTGATTTCTGAAAACTCTATTCTATTCTGAAGACGTTCTGTTCTCTGATATGCTATGATTTCTGAAAACGCTGTTCTGCTCTGAAGATGTTCTGTACTTTGATATGATGTAATTTCTAAAAACTTTTGGCATGACATTCTGAATCGAGATGTGGTTTGTGGATGGTGACCTATTTGACCTACCACGGGTGCTAATAGTGGCTTCTGTTTGGGTTGGTACCAACTATTCTGTTTCTGGTGCACCCACTTTGGAAACGAAGTGGTTTCTGGTAGTCTTTCCTGTGTGCACACTCGGGGCTCCGAGAATAAATAAGGGGAAGATTCACATTCTGTTTCTGCTCGGTTAGCTACCGTGGTTTGCACAACCCTACCACGGGGGTTAAACATGGCCTCTGATGTGATATGATGCTTTGGTACGATGGTGATCAGTTATGCTATGCCAAAAGAATTTGAATAAGAATATTTTTGAACTTTCGCTCTAATATTTTTGATAACATGTTCTGACTCTGCATTCAGAAAATAAAGTGTTTTGTTCTACATTCTGAAATCTATAAATGCTCATGTTTGCATACTAGTATATGTTCTCTGCTTACTAAGTTGTTGATAACTCACCCCCTCCTATCTCCAATATTTTCAGACGATTTTTAGACATTTCAACTGAGGATCAAGATTATGAAGAATTGGGTGAGATGACTTAAGAACAATGGATTAAGAATAGAAAGTTTTCGATTAGTATTGGTGATTTTTTATAATTATATTGTTGAAATGTAAGTTTAAGTGACATGTAGAGAAGTTGGTAATTTTTGGGGTTACTGTAATGAGGATTTTATATACGAGTATGTGTGGTTAATTAGATTTAAAGTGTTTACGTTTGATTTGAAACTTTTGGAAGAGTATTAGTAATGTTAGAGTTGATTATCAGGTAATATGAGTTAACTCTCTGGACCCTCGGGGATGCGGTGTTACAGTGAGTACAGAACATCTTCATAGCAGAACAGAGTTTTCAGAAATCACACCATATCAGAATACAGAACGTCTTCAGAACATAACAGAGTTTTCAGAAATCACAAAACATAATTTTATGCACAAACTTTCATATTCGCTCTCTTTTGCACAGTTCAGAAGCAAAATGCAAAATAGCTCATGTCTACACCAGTCATGCCAGAAAATACTTTATTCTTAAACAGAATCTCATGAGTAATGCAGAACAAATAACTGAGGTAGTTCAAATCTCTTTTCACAACAAAACAAGCATATTTTCAAAAATCAACCTCAGTTTATTTTATTTTTATGCAAATATAGCATAGGAACCCCGCTTACCTAGACGATTTAGCTTTTCAGAATTTTTCTAAAAAATGTCGAGTCGACTATAAATCGTCACCTATAAAAATAATCACGTAATTTCCATAAGTTTTCAGTCAATTATGGATTTTGATATTTAAGCCTAAGCTTCTTAAATTACCTATTTTAATTCCTCAAAACTTAAAACCCTCATAATCCCAAAATATATCATCACTTACTAAAATTACCCATATCCACCATAACCCACGTCAAACACAAAACATCGATATTTAAACCCAAAACAGCCAACAAATCTCATAGCATAAACCAATCACACCAACAACTCCATCATCCAATCCAACCGACCCCCTTACTCCTCGGACTCAGTCCGGCACAACCAACCAATCACAATAAATAAAAGAGTTAGCGCAGAAATACATTTAAATCTGAAAAGTTATTTGGGAAAATACTTACAATGCTATAATATAATTTTTGAAAGATCACGGAGCTGCTAGAACCGGCAACGCAGCAACAAAACAGTGCCAAATGCACTGTGGCCGTGGGTCTCAAAAATTCACTTTTGAACGGGGACAAACCAAGACCCGAGATTGCTAGGGTAGGGCTTAGGTATGTCGGTGAAGCTAGTGGTGGTGATGGTTGGCCGTGGGTGGCGGCGTAGAGGTTGTTTGAAGTGCAAAAATACCCAAAACGGAAATGGAGTTGGATATATTTCACCGGTGGCGGATCGGAGCTGGGGTTGGGTGCATTGGATTGCTAGGAGGTCGAGGATGAAGTGGTGAAGAAATAGTGGCCGGAGGTGGCACGACGGCGGTGCGCTAGCAAAGAGAAGGTCGCGACTTGGTGATGCGCATGGGGCCTAACGGAGGCTCGGGAGGAGCTGAGATCAGAGGGGAGGGGTCATCGGCAGGTGGGGAAGGAGAAGGGCTAGGTGGTGTGGCGTGCGGCAGTGGCTGGGTGGAGAAGATGGGATCGCACGAGGAAGAGAGGGAGGAAGCCTTCGCACACAGGAAGAGCTGGGAAGAAAATGAGGAGAAAGAAAAAGAGGAGAAAAGGAAAAGAGAAAAATAAAAAGTGAGGAAAAGAAATGAGGTCCAATCCTCACATCTTGAGTCACAAAAATGATCCATCGGAAATGTTTTCAAAACAACAATTAAAATAAAATAATTCAAACGTAGTGATTAAATGAAAATAAAATAATTAAACCCAACAATAAACTAATTTAAAATAAAGAGAAATTTAAATGCCTAACAATTATTAATATTAAGGAAACATGTCAAAATTAATTTTCACAAACTAAAAAATCATAAAAATAAACCCACTAAAATATGAAAATATAAAACAAGAGAATCAATTTTTAAATTAATAACAAATAATCCTTCAATTAAAAATACACAAAAATACGGGGTGTTACAGACTCTCTTCTTTCTCTGCTTTTCCCTCTTCATCCCTCATAGCCCTAGCCTTCCTTCCAGATCATGCACTGCACAGATTAATGGAGGATAACCAACCTACACATGGAATATTCAAACAGGGGATCTGAGGGAGCATGGGGGAGGCACGATTGGAGGATAAGAAGGGGAAACAAGGAGCATTCGGGAGGCAAAAAATCAAAGAAGGGTCTTTAGCAGAGCAATTTTTGGAGTTTCCATCTTTTATTTCTTCTTCCTTTTCAATTCAAGCTTGATATCTTTGAGTTTCACATGGTTAATTTCATATACACTATGTGTAAGTAATTTCCTAAACCTAAGCTTGGGAATCCTTTGAATGGTTTGCGTCTCATGGGATGTTTGGCTTCCATTCTGTTTAGTAAAGTTGTATCTAGAGAATTTCTACCATCTGTTGCATGATGTCGTTTTTAGGCTTTTCTTACCAACCCTTTGTTCATCGTCGACTAAAGGGCACGGTGGATTCTTAGGTTGTGTAGGACTCTGATCTTTAGTAGCACTCTTAATGTCAGTATGGTATTAATTTGATGGAGGTTATTCCAGAAGCTACTCGGTGAATGCATGAATTATATACACTATCCGGACACTTTTTCCTTGATCGTAATTGTGTTTGAAGGAATTAGAGAAGTCTCAAGTCCTCTTTTGAAACCAACCCGTGAAAGGGAAACCTCTGGCTTAGGTGTTCGACAAAATTCTTCTTAGACATTTAAAAGTTGTTTTAATCCCATTCTTTAATCAATTGAGTTTTCAGTATTGTAGAAAGTAATTCAAAAAAATTCATCAAAGTTAGATACATTGTTTTAAAAGAATTATTTCTCAAAAATCAAAATTCTATTTTCTTGTTTTAAAAACCTATGCAATATGGTTCAAACTCAATAGCTGAGAGTTTGGAGTCATTCTTTGATCCTTGTCACTATTATTTCGTTCCAATTTCTTTTCAGTAAATAAGAGCATCCTCATTCTAGTTGCAAGGGTATCATAGTTCTCAAATGCTTTAATACTTGTGAATTCGACCATGGGACTCTCCCTAGATAACAACTGCACACCTTCTGCACTTGGGAGGCATTTTAATTGAAGAGACATCATGTCACCCACTAGCGTTAGGCGCTACCTCGCTCTGGCATCCTTCCTAAAAATATACATTGGAGGTACGCCGACGGTTCTTTGTCGAGCCAAGGGTTATCACTCCATTCTTAAGCACTCCATAGTGAACAGAGGAGTTCCACCAGGATATTCCCCCGTCCTAGTATTTGGGATCGTGATAAAATATTTACAGACACTTTTCTTTGCAAAACCTTTTTTCCAAATGCATGTGCTATGAGACTTGAGACATACTTTTTACACTTCACATGTGACACATGAAATGCCGTGCACGAAATAATCAAGCGTAACATATTCAAATCATGGCATGATAACATAGAACACATGAAATATAAAAACAACTTCTCGGACATAGAAGAACATGACTTGGCCGAAACATCAAAGGCCTATTAACATGGAGAAATTTCACTTTAACATATTCCAAACTTGAAGCATAATAGATAAAAATCATGGCAAGGGCGAATCAAAGCATAAAATTATGACATCACATGAATCTGAAACACTTAATCCTGCAATAACCGAATCTTCATGGCACATGAAATACCAACATAACCTCAAGCAAAACCGAAACATGTGCATGTGAATCATGACATTTTCAATATAGAGCCAAAACATATAGCCTTTTTCCATGATCTTATACAAAATCACAATAGATTATTCCACCAAGTAAAGCATAGAATAACAATCAAAAGTAATAATAACAAAGAACATATTTGCACAAACTAAGTTGAGTGATTGCTTACAAAAATCCTTCAAGAAATCACTGGCAGGTTGTAAATGGAAGTACAACTTGTTAGAACAAGGGTTTTGAACCCTAATCTATGTGCATGAGTGTGTGAGGTTTCTATCATCACTTGCTGTTGGAAATGCCTCAACCTTTCAGCTCTAGGGTTTTCTAAACATGAAAACAATTCAAGTTCATGTAATCATGGCTAGGCCATGAACATGTGAGTAGTGTGTGTGTGTGTGTATGTTTGGCCGATTCTCTAGAGGATATAAGTCCTCAATGTTTCAGCTTCTCCCCTCCTTGGAAAATCCTAGATTATTCCAAGATGAAATAACCTTGAAATCATGTGTGTCCTTTGAAAATCTCAAAGTCTTTGGAGATTCTATCATCTCCTTGAGTGACATATGAGTAGTGTGAAGAAACGAAAAGAAAACGAGGTCCTCACCTTGGATTCCTTCTTGCTTGGCGTTATTCGCATAAAAATATATCTACAAGTGCACAAAATTGTAACAAGTAGTAAAGTGTTTGAAAGAAAACGGATATCGAACGCACATGGAATAATTATGCTATTGATTATTGAAATTGACTAAATTAATTACAATTTGGGAAACCAAAATTTGAAGAATGGTTTATTAAACTAGAGAAAAGAACATTAAAATTAAGATTTTAAAAATAATAAGAATAAATCTAGAGCGTTTGACTTCACCTAGCAAATCCCACACAATTTATTCTTCCTTATTATAGAATCCCAATTATCTCAAGTTGATGATAAAAATTCCTTAACTATTCAATATTTTCTCTTGAACACTACCAAAAATATCTCCAACTAATAATTCTATATCTCTATGTAAATTGAACTAATTGGAGACTCATTAATTTCTTTGGATTTTTCTTGAAAATCACACTAGTAATAGTATTTAACCCTAGAGGTTTAATCACAAATCACCTCTCGGTCTCATTGCAATCCAAAAGATCGAACAATAATTAGTTAGAAAATTTTAAGCATTTAGAACAAACAATAAACACTCAATCATGAAAGTATTGAAAATAAAATAACTTGGAATATAAATTGTGTGTTCAATGCTAGGCTACATCAAAGTTCTAGAAAATAGAATTAAATCATAATGAAATTAAAAAGAAAAAGAATAAAACTAGTGTTCTTCGTTGAAGTCGGTTGATGAAGCATGCGGCTCTCGCCTTTGCCCTCTAGCTCCAGCTTCTTGAAAGAACACTTAAAGAATACATTCTGGAACTCTAAACTCTGACTCAAACTCTAAAACATAAAACTAAGATTAAGAACCAATACTTCATATTCATCCCACGAGACGAGATTAAATAGATGTCAAAACTCAAATCCGGAAACAAAATAAATGCGGCTAAAATTGTAACAACCTGATCCTAAGATTAGGTCAAAAAATAAGTTTTATGTATTTTTCATATAACGATAAATATTCTATTATTATTATTATTATTTTATTAGATTTTACATTTATTAATTTTAATAGGATTATTATCATTTTGTTATTGGTATTTTACTATGACCCAATTTTTACAATAGCCTCTAGAATTTTGTTTTGAATTTAAATCTTATTTCTTCCTATCTCCACTCGTAAACCTCATCTCTTGATTTTATAATCCTAACCTCATACGCATCCTTATCCCCTAATTGGTAAATCCAAATTCTAGTGAAAAATCAACTCAGAAATCCTATCATCAATCCTCCATTTCCCTTTATAAAATCCCATGAAGCTTCTGTATTAAATACAAAAATAGAGCTTATGCTCCCCTTAAAAACACCCCTGTGAGCCAGTATTGGTTCACGTTGAAACCACTGTAGTCACTTCAACCGTCTAGACCATGCACAACCGTGCATGCCACTGAAAAGAAAGTTCCACCACCGTGACCTCACTTCAAACCACTAGCCGAAGCATCACGTCTCTACATCAACAGACCACTTGCACAACAGCTCACATTAGGGAGCCATGAAGTTGAAGCTTTAATAACCACCACCCAACGCACGAAATCAACCACCAACATCATCAAACCACCCCCAGCCACCGCCGATCACCCTAGGGTTTCGGAGCACCACCCACGGTGCCAGAAACTGCTGGCCATCCTAGTCCTGTCTCACCCACTCCCTTCCGGTAGGCCCACTGTTGTCCGCCACCCTCACCTCCCTCTACACCTCTCAGTAAGCACCACAGCCTCCCTCCGAATCTCATTCTCTCTCTTGGCGTCGCACTACCCTTCCTAGAGAAACCAGCCGCATTGCCAACCACCTCTAGCCACCCAAAGCCTCCACGCATCTCTCCTCTCTCTCGGAAAGTTTTTCTCTGTCACCACCCTTCTCTCTCTCCCCATAAAGTTTAGTTCTCAACCTAACCATTCTCTCTCCCTCTCTCGGCATCGCACCACCCTGCCAGAAGATCCAATTGTGTCGTCGACCACTTCCGGTAGCCTAGAATCGCTGAACCGTGTCGCTGTCCTCGGTGAGCCCTCTATTTTTCTCTTGCACGGCTTCTCCTTCTGGTTTTGTTCGTGTGCCTTCAACCTCCAAGAAGCATTGATTCACAACGGGCCCTTGGGCCCTATGTATGTTGGGCTTGTTAGATAAACTTGTGTTTTAAAAAGTAAATTGGGCTTAGTTTTAACTTGTTCTGTGTTTAAATCTGGTGGGCTAATTTCCTTGTGGACTAAATTAGACATGTACCATTGTGATAGATTTGAATTTTAAAATCGGGCTTGATTTTATTATGTTTCAATAATTGTTTTAGTGATTTTATTGGGCTCAATATTTCAAAGTTGAGTTTATTTTTATTAAATAAATATATTAGTCATAAGCTTATTTTTTATAAGCGAATGCTTGAAAATTTTGAAATGTATTTTAAAGTATACTATTGAGCCTATTATTTTAGTTGATATTCCCCTTTGTCTATTTAGCCAGATTTTTAATAAAATTATTAAGTTATATTTTAAATAGAAATTAAGAAATATGTTAAGAATATTTAAATGATATTAATATTTATTAGATTTCTTATAAGATTGAATAATTATGTTAAGAAATTAAACCTATTCAAGAATTGAAGTTTTATGACTTATTTAAAATAACCCAAGTATTCTACTAAATTATAATATGTTATTAGTATTTAAGTAATTTAAAACAATAGGATTTATTAATTATGGTGTTAAATAAAAGATTTACTTGACTATCTTCTAGCTTATGAATTTAATTAAGTAGGATATTAGTACATGTTGATTCTAGACAGATTTAGTGATAGTTAATATTGCGTATAGGTTAAGAGCTACGAAGTGTGATTCAAGAGGAAGTGCAGCGAGGTAAGTAATTTGATCACAAATTAGGATCATCACAATTTAGCTTATATATAAGTACTATTCAAGCAAGGTCATTGACAGCCATTATTTATGCACCACTTATGTCATATGCAAACATGTCATCCAGCATAGCATACGATCATGTCATTCTGTATCATGTTCAAACTCAGAAATTATAATTATGTATGTATTATGTCATGCATATCATGTGCATAAGACACGTAATTTATCTTAAGTTCAAGTGCAAGATAAGATCAGATCAGTTAATCAGATGGTCATTCAGATACATGGTACCAATGCAGTTCAGTTTCAAGGGGATGTGCAAGCCACAGACTCAAGCGTGGTCCACCATAGTATGCCAGAATACTATGGTGGACAACCTCGCACACATGGTTAAGTGTGTTGGCCAGTCAAATCAGTCAGTTAATTCAGATAAATCAATCATGCATAACATAAACATCAATACGAACAGTCATGAATTTTAAGCTCTCACCATGAAAACTTTTATGAAAACCTTATGTTTATTACATTTATGTTGTGATGGATTTCGTACTGAGTCTTCGACTTATTTTAGTTTATTTCATGTTTTTAAACCACCCAGGTGAGGATGATGAACACGAGCAGACAGGCCAGGAATAGAAGGAGCAGTTGATTTAGTTTCAGACCTTCTAGAATAAAAATTGTTTTTATGACATAAATTTTATTCAATTTATTAATTTAATATTTTAGGAAGACACTTTATTAGACATTTTTCTACAAAATAAATCCTTATTTCATTTATTAAATATGAGATCTCTTGCCGAGTTTATTTTATGAAAAACACATGACACTCCTAGCCTATGGGAAGGGAGTGTTACAACAATCTAGCTTGAAAATCAAGAAAATAGTTTCTAAAGATAGATGTTAACATAAAAGGAAATTATTCCAAGAATATCATAATTATCTAAAATGAAAAACTCAGTGATATGTGGCTTGAATTGCGAAGTTCGAGATGAATTATCCCACCGATTAGATGTCGTGTGCGTTGAATATAAATGGAGTGTGGGTCACAAATGAACAAATGAATGGGTGTGGAGGTCACAAATGAACGGGTGTGGAGATCACTAATGAACGTGCATGGAGGTCACAAAGACCACACATCCCTCTCATCGCCTACCGAGTGGAAAGACTCCCGACCGAGATGAAAGACTCATCTCGCATTTTCTAGTTGTTGCCCATGATGTCATTTAGGTTGGTCTTTTAAGTTGGTCGTTTAGACTAGTCGCCCAATCTAACTGCCTAGAGCCTTGTCAGCAAGTCTTCGAGCCTTCAGGTCGCACCTTCTGGTCGCAAGTCTCCTCACCTACCGAGAGGTAAGTCTTTTTGCCTTTGGTCGAGAGAAATCTCTTTGCTGCCCACAGGACAAGGCTCCTCGCCCAAATCTCATCGGTTCTCTTTAGATCTCGCTTCCTCTCATAGGTCTGGATCCGTAGTTTCTTCTTTTATACCAAAATGCTCTACTTTCGCACTAAATCTTCTCATTCCTTCAAATTCAAGAAAATAAATAAACATATGATAAATAAAATAAAATCAATAGTATTGAAGGGAAAATGACACTTTTCATAAATAAAAGAGTTATAAAAATCACATAAAAATAATACTTAACAGGTGATGTGGCCCTTCCTTGAATGTAGAGACGAATGGTTTCTTGTTTGTTTGGAAACAAAGTGTGAGAAAGTGAAGAAATCTCCATATGGTCGTGTAAGAGAGTGTGGAGAGGACGAGAGCATGTGAATGGTTCATGGGCTTTTGGGTTTGAGTGGAAAGGGGCATTGTTTCTAGATTTTGAGGGATTAAGAGAGGCCTCAAAATCCACAAAGATGGGCTTGAAAGGCTTACCTTGACATAATTGGGCTATGGGTCAAACCTATACCATACTTGGCCCAAAAGGCTTTATTCTTACTAAGTTGAACCTAATACATTGGGTCTAAATAGTTAGGCCCATAGTCTTGTGTCCAAAAAGTAAGACATAAAATTTTACTGTCTTCCAAGTTGGGCCTAAGGCCTTCATTCTTACTAAGTTAGGCCCAATGGCCTTATGTCCTTTTGCATTGGACCTATTTTCTAGTGTCCTCCAAGGAAGGCTTCAAACTTTATATCTCCCAAATTGAGCCTAATACTTTTTAACATCTTAACCTTAGCTCATCACATACTTAGTGCATTAGGGCCCTAAAGTCTTATTGCCTCTCCTAAGCCTCTATACCCAAAAAGCTTGGACCCTTCATAAACCACTCTTTGGGCCTTCTCCAATTCCATCAAATATTTAGCCCAAATTGCTTATCCCATTAATGTGGCAACCATCCAATATGTCATGTGTCATCCCCTTATGGGCCTCTTGGCTTCTTATCCTCAAAATTAATAAAGCACTAAAAATTCTCCAAAATAATATTATTAACCAATCAAGCTCCAAAAATTTCCTTTTCGTCAAAATCAATATTGCACTAAAATCTTCTGCTAATTCTTCTAAACCCAAAGTATATGGCCTTTTTGCCAACTCAAGTATCCAAAATTGATCTTATTCTAGAATAGTTCAACTCTTAATTAACTAGGATTAAGGCTACTAAGGTCAAGGCCTAAGGAGCTTTTTAGGCAAGATGTTACAACAGTACAACAAAATGCTTACACGATTCCCATTGCTACTAATACCCTTGCAAGAAAGAAGAAAGAAGGTCTATCAATTACGGGCCCCTTTGTTTTATTCTTTGTTCCATCCTAGGAGAAAGCAGTTAAGGTGCCCTATCTATCCAAGAATAAAGACTTGAGATTGTTGGAATTTTTGTGTATTTATTGGAGGACTTCAGATGGCTTGTACTAGTAATAGCCATACTTGCTGCAGTGGTAAGAAGCCAAGCTTTCATCACTAGAATATTGAGCTACAAATCTGTCATAGTTCATGTTGAGTGGCTTATTGCATGGGAAAATCTGGAAATAATTAGGTACTTGCTAAACAATAGCACAATTGATCAGAATTTCATAAAGCACTTGAACAGGGAACAGGAGGCAAATCAGAGCAACTTTCAAGATTCTACCAGCTTCGCTGAATTAGAGGAATCTAAATGCAGTGATGATTATGTTGTTGGTCAACTCAACCGCACCTTGAGGACAGGTGCTTTGGGTGGGGGGGGGGGGGGGGGTGGGTTTGTCACACTCCAGTACATGAATAGTGGTGGAGTGAAGTTATTGTGGGCTTTGGTTGCTCTTGTTAGTTGTATTGGCATGTGGTCATTTCTTTTATTTTCAAGATAGTCTTGAGTCGGGCCATGACCCATTTACTATTGTTAGCCTTGATTGAATTGTCTTTATTTTTTGAGTTTTGTTAAGTTGGCCTAGGGCCCATTAGTTAGTAGAGGTTAGTTTAGCATGCCACAAATAGCACTAGAGATGAAAAGTTTGAAAGATTATGTGACCAAGATGGAGGCAAGCCAAAGCAATAGCTATTACCTTACAGGCAAAAGTAAGAAGACCGCGGAGGAAATGAAGAATGGTATGAGTTTCTCCATATGGTAGAGGTCAATGACAAATATACTGTTGGACAACTCAAGGAATTTGAAGGCAAGAAGCTTAGCTTAGCTACAAAGGAAAGCTTGAAGCATAACCACACCTTGTGGGTAAGGTGCTTTGAAGGGGTAGGATTTGTCACAATCTTGTACCTCTACAGGAGTGGAATGGAGTCATTGTAGACTTTGTTTTGGGGTAATAAAGGGCTAGAGGTTTGGGCTCCATCCCCATTGGTTATTTGTAGGCCTATGGTCCATTTATTTGCTTTATGTTTAGCCTTTTAGCCTTTTGTTTGTTGGACTGGCTATGTGATTGGCCGTGTGTTTGGCCTTTTGTTGTAATTGTTGTTTTCGTTTGCTTGGCTTTGGCCTGTTAGTTAGTAAAGGTTTGACCATCATGCAAAATCCTTAATAAGAAAGCTACTTTCATTTTCTCTCTTATCTTCATCTTCTCTGGAGGTTGTTCCCCTAAAAGGATTTTGTTACTAGAAGAATTACAGCAAGGATTTGGGGTGTGTTACATACTAGTGAAGACAAAAGAAGATGGGTCGTGGAGTCAATCGGTAATGAAACATAGACAATATGATATGTTTATCCGTGTGAGTTGGTTTGTCAATCAAGTAATAGAAATTCTCTATTTTCTAGCATTTTAGACTCTTTTTAACAAAAACTTTAGATAATTATTCCCACACATTGCGTGAGTTGTCGACTATATATTAATTTGCATACTTCCAAAATAGTGAGATTTATTACCATATGGGGGAACGAGAGCACCACCTAACCAATTGTCCATCTCCCACTTCATGAGAACCCCTCTCTCTCCCCTTGGGAGTTCACAATTCTCCCTTCCCTCCACCTCCTCTTCTTCTTATCTTCCTATCCATGTCTTCCTTTTATTTGTCGTTCCCTCTTTTGCTTGACTTCAGGTATTGTATCTTAAGTCAACTATCTTTTGACCACTGATGCAGGGGATCCGAGTCCGAATCAGAGACCGATGAGGCTCAACTAACAAATGCGACGTTAAAAGTACTAGACTACTTAAAGAAGGTAGACCAGCTCAAAGTAGGTAGGAAGAGATAAAGATTTGGGCAAGGAGTGGCAGATTTGGGCGAGGGGACTTAAGTAGGCGGGAAGAGATGAAGATTTGGGCAAGGAGACTTTTCTCTCGGATGGGCGAGGAGACTTATTCCTTAGATGGGCGAGGAGATCTATTCATCGGTTGGGCGAGGAGACTTATCTCTTGGTTGGATGAGGAGAAGTGAAAACATCTGTATTTTAACTATAACTGTGACACCCACAGATTTAGCTTGGGATCAGACGGACATCTGAAGTGTCGGGACATGCAACACAAGGTTACCTTGCCCCCATTCATGACATATAAGATGCAATGTTCCTAACATGCATCTAGCATTATGCAATAATCGCAACGGATAATTGTTTTTTTTTTTAAAGCAATACTATGCACCAAACTTATAATATCTCAAATACTTACAACATACTTTATACATAAAGACATACTAATCAACTGAAATCACAACATTAATCCAAAATGTTTGTGAACAAAAGAGTGCTGGAGATTGAACTCCACAAAATACAAGTAGTAACCTAAGGCAACTACATCTAAGTCACACCCTCGCTTAGTCGACCGTTTCCAGTTGGTCGTTTCCCGGTTCTCCTTCAAATCCTGAAACAAGATCTACCATTCGGAGGGAATGGTAGTTGGGACTATCACAGTAAGATTTGATTACAAATCTCAGTAAGTTAACAAAAAACTTCACATAGGTTAATGATGCATGCATGACAATAAATGCATGAATGCACAATCAAAGTCAATAGTAAACAATACATAACCTGACATAACATGGCATGAAATAATAAGCATAACGTGCCTTGACATAACATGGCATGGAATAATAAGCATAACGTGACTTGACATAACATGGCATGGCATGAGCTGACATAATTTGAACTGGAACTGAAACTTAGCTTGACGTGACATAAACTTGAAACTCGACATGAACGTAAACTTGAACATAACATAACGTGAAACATGACTTGAACGTGAAATACATGAACTTGGAAATCTTTCTCAGTAGACTTAATTATAAGTGACCATATGGGTGCTACACAGGTCCCCTTGAGCTATCTGTCCCTGCCGATTACCGCATCACAACACAGGTGTCTATACTAGCTGTGAGTGCGTTAATACGTACACCACAGTTGTTATGGCCCCACGTATCCTACGTGTCACAATTGTTGTGTCTCACGTAGTGTATGCTCCACAGTTGTTGTGGCCCCATACTTCATGCTCCACAGTTGTTGTGGCCCCATGAATTGTTTGTGCCACACTTGCTGTGGACACACGTAACATAATGTGTGGCACCATCGACGTTAGTGCCTGGCGCGCTCCGGTGACCAGCTAGTTAGGCCCCATTCGCAACCTGTTAACTGTACTTCATCAACTCAGGAAATTTCACACCTATTCAGACACTCCAGCGTGAACAAAGGAGTTTCACTAGGATATTACCCCATCCTAGCGCTTAGGGTCGTGATTGACATGAATAACTTAACAAGATTGTTCTTGAGATACACAAACTGTATTCGAGACGGGATGACATGGATACGAAAAGACAGAAGTCCTGACGTAGGGTAATGTGACGTGAACGTAAGATGACAGACATGACATAGTTGGGACATAAATATAACAGACAACATTTCATAACATGGCATATATGTAACAGACAATATTCCGTAACATGGCATAACGT
Source organism: Juglans regia (assembly GCF_001411555.2). NCBI lineage: Eukaryota > Viridiplantae > Streptophyta > Magnoliopsida > Fagales > Juglandaceae > Juglans > Juglans regia. Next base: position 13,744,559 of record NC_049908.1, read on the forward strand.
GTGACAGTGAATATTACGTGACATGAAATACATGTAACAGATAGCATACTTAACTTAACATGATATACTTGCAATGCATAGCAATGTATAGAAATACGTGATAGAATATCTTGTGTAACAGATGAATAATTTGTGACAGAATAAATTATGTAACAGATAAATATGTAATGACCTGGCATGGCACATATGATAACATGCATACATACACTCGAGTTCCCTTACTTATCACTCATACACATTAAACTGATAGTAAGTTAAAAGCTAACTTACCTCGATCGTCGCGTTCTACTAGAATAAATCGCGAAACACGAGGAACTGTAAAAGGTTATTCTAAAAGTTAGAAATTAATTACTAACAATTAGAAATGTGAAAGAGACAACTTAGAGTAAAATTACCATTTTACCCTCCACATGTGGGCAAATGACCATTTTACTCCTAACTTAAGGATTTGATATCCTAATTCCAAAAATTACCAAAATTTACATTCCTCATGTAAATTTTGTCCCAAACTCAAATATCAACTCAGAAAAATTTAAGACCAATCACAACTATGAAAAACTCATTATGGCCGAAACCTACATAGGCCATTTGTCTTGATTTTGGTTGCAATTCTTTCAAGTTTCAAAACTCATGAATAAACCAAAATCTTGTAACAAGGATCTTCCTATCCTAAGTTTAAAAACACCCTTAAAAATATCCATTAAGAAAAATCTAATTATCAACATCAAACTTTTTGTAAAAAGACCCAAACTTTTTAACAAAAAGTAACCTTAAATCACAAGTTTTGACCTTAATAAAAACATCTCCAAAAATTTCAAAAAATCAAATCTTACTTCTAACATATTCATAACATCATCCTAAGATAAAAAAATGCTTTAAATCATTAAACAAAACTCACCAAAAATCACAAAACAACACTTGGAGTTTTTGGCTTTAGACTTAGTCCAAAACAGAAACTGTTTTTCCCAACTAACTATGATCAATCTCTTGATCCATGGCTTAAAGACATGTGATCTTCAAACTAACACATCACATGGTTTAAAAATGTGTCCTAAAGAAGATCCAACCATCAAAATTAAAATCACATGGCTAAAATTTAATAAAACATGGATCTAACTCAAAAACATCAAAGTTTAGGCCTAACCGAAATCCTCTTGCATAGAAAATCATATCTTTAAAACTAATACTAAATATCTTCGAAATAACATCCTAACATGTATATAAGAGGGTTAGGATCATCATATCAAAATATCAAAGCCTTTGGAATAAGATTAAACCATGAATATTCAAACTTTCACAAAACAGAAACTGTTTTTCCACTTCCAGTTTTCAAGTTTCTAACTCTAAGAAAATCTATCATCAAAAGCTTTATTCAAGCAACAAAACCTCAATTAACATACATAAACACATGTTAACAACACTCCATAAAATTTTCGGACCAAGATATGTCCATTAGCTTGGTCAAAATTTCCAAAACATAACATACTCTCCAGTTTCACGCCCAGAATGACCTTTCCATGGTTAAAAATACTTTTGACCGATCAAATCAGCATGGAATGAGACTAATAAGATATCCACGGAAACTAGACTCAAAGACGAAAAACTTATGTGAGGAATCATCGTGCAAAAATACTTACAAAGGGTCATAAATGGCCACGCAAAATGTCGCAGAAATCTGCCCTAGAGAGCTCTTTTGGGTTTCTCCCTAAGAACGGGGGAAAAGAAGTGATAAAATAGAATGAAAAGTGCCTTGCACGACTATAGACTCCTGGAGGGGGAAGTTGTGGGCTGGAATGACCCTTGATTGGAGGTGGCTATGTGACATAAAGTGGAGAATAGTGAGGGGCAGAGACTGCTTGCAGCAGCTGTGAAAGATGGAGGTTAATGGAGTGGATTTCTCCTTCACATCAAGGCACTATTGGGTGCAGCCAATGGCAGTGGATGGTCTGCCATGTGGGGGAGGAAACTTCTCCAAGAAGCTTTGCCAAGGTGGCCAATTTCGTGGGCCTTGGTGGGCCCCACCAAGTGGGCTTCAATTTGGGTTTAAATGGGGTTTGGTTAGGGTTTGAGATGCTATCAAGCCCAAAAATCAATTTTTTTTGGCCCAATCAAATTCCCAAGGTTTAAAAGGTTGAATAATGATGTCATAACAATGATTTGATTAATTAATAACATGTGGAAGTGATTTAATCAAGTGATTAAACACAATGCTAGAAATCGAATTAAAAAAGGTTGGGAGGCCAACTTTAGGGTTTGGAAAAACCATTTAGGGTTTTGGTTTCAACCAAGCTTTTGGGGTTTCAATTGGATTCCAACCATTTAGGGTTTTGCTAGGGTTGAAACCCTCTTTGTTCTGGCACAATTTGGTTGAACAGATGAAACACAGCTTTGTTTAGGTGGCATGATCTCACACCTTGATTCCTTCACAAATCTATCTAAAGGTTCTTCTTTGTGCCAAGTGTCTAATACCATTTACTATGTGTGGCTAAGATCTTGCTAAGTGTCCAAATAAAACTTCTCTAACCTAATTTGGACATTCCACACTGTGATTTTGAAAACACTGCAATGGGTGCGCTTATCGATATTACTATTCACTCTAAAAAAAACATAATAAACTTAGTACTAAAAAATTCTAAATATTCATATTAACCTATAATGAAAATCGTTCACCGAAATTCAACCCCGAAGTGCCCCTAAAAATAATTTCACAATTTTCAACAGACATTTCGTCCGAAATTATGAAAATAGGCTATTGCCCCATAAAATCCTAAATAATGCACTGAGTCTAATGGCGCAAACCATAACTCATTCTGACATTTCTAACTATCTCAAATAATTAAACCCATAAATCTAGCACCATAGTGAGTGATAACACTGATCATGATGACAGGGTAAAACCTAAGCGATTGGTTGATTCGTAAAAACTTATGGGTTTTCACGAGATTCCTAAAGTCAATAGAAATTCTACCAATAAATTTCTAGTGGGCTATTACAATAACTTTAGCTATAGGTGTCAGAATCGAGCATATGACCCCAATCCGGAAAGCTATCTTTAGCACACACGTTGTGGTCACATGCTTCGCTAGGTGGGTGCCTTGTCAACCCCAAAATCAGCCGTTTTTACCTCCGAAGCTTCAATTTTAGTCAACTCTTTCATTTCATTTTTGGTTAATTCTCTTTTATGGTAATGTTTATCTTTAGTAATGATTTTATTTCGGATTCTTAGGCTATATCTTAGTTATAATTATCTTATTCTGTATTATATTGTTTGGCCTTAATTATAGATTTGTCATTTTCTGTTAGCTATTTAAGCCCAGCTTGTGGGCTTCAGAGCGGATGATTGGTTTTTTTTTTTTTTTATAGTAAAACCTTAATCTTAAAGTTTCTTTCTATTTACGATTTCTCTCAATCTCAATCTCTAGTAGCTTCCGTTGTTTAACTAGCCATCAGAATTATCCTCTAGTCTGATTCGGCGTCAGTTGGCTTCAAAGTTGTAGCGTTTTCCTAGGGTGAATTATCATTAGTTTGCATGGCTGATGGTAGAGGTCATGGTCGACGTGGACAGGTTTCGAATGAGGAAATCCTTCCTTGCGATCGTAACATACAGGATGCGATGATTGCATCAAATCGACCTTGTTCCGGGATCGAGTTTGTCAAATCGACCTGTGTATTGTCTTAGTCCTAAAGAATCTGAAGAGTTGTAGCGTCAGGTGGTGGAGTTAGTAGAGAGGGGCTACATCTGTGAGAGCATGAGCCCATGCGCAGTCATTGCCCTGCTAGTATCGAAGAAAGATGTTTCCTGGTGTATGTGTGTTGACAGCAGAGCAATCAACATAATCACAATGAAGTACAGGTTTCCTATTCCATGCCTAGATGATATGTTGGATCAACTATCCGATTCTAAGGTATTCTAAAAAATTGAGCTTAAAAGTGGATATCACCAGATCAAGATAAGGCCTAGAGATGAGTGGAAGATAGCGTTTAAGACACAACATGGGTTGTATGAATGGATGGTCATGCCTTTCGAGTTGTCCAATGCGCCCAGTACATTCATGACGTTTATGCATCAGGTTTTACGGCCCTTTATGGGAAAATTCATTGTAGTTTACTTCAACAATATCCTCATTTATAGTCCGACATGGACATCACATTTTGATCACCTTCTAGCTGTTTTTGATATGTTGAGAACGAAGCGTCTGTTCATCAATCAAAAGAAGTGTTTTTTCTTCACTACTTCTGTAACTTTCCTTGGTTTTGTTGTGTCTACTAATGGTCTTCATTCAAATCAGTCAAAGATAGACAAGGTCTGGGAGTGGCCCAAACCTAAGACCTTACACAATGTCGGGAGTTTCCATGGATTGGCATCCTTCTACCGTTAGTTCATAAGAAACTTCAGCACTTTGATTGCCCCTATCACAGGTGCCTCAAGAGGCGTGACTTCCAGTGGTCTGAGGAGGCAGAGACCATTCTTCAACTGGTCAAGCTAAAGATGAGAGAGGCACCAGTCTTAACACTTCCAGATTTTGGTAAGGTGTTCGAAGTCAATTGTGATGCATCTGGGGTTGGCATTGGTGGTGTTTTAAGTTAGAGGGGCGGCCAATAGCTTTTTTTAGTGAGAAGCAGTTAGGGTCGAAGAAAAATTATTCCACTTAAGATCTAGAGTTCTACGCCATAGTTCAGTCCTTGAAGCATTGGAGTCACTACCTGGTACGAAGGGAGTTCATCTTTATCACTGACCATGAGGCCCTGAAGTACAACAATGGCTAGCACAAGTTGAGCAGGCAGCATGTTAAATGGGTAGCATACTTGCAAGAGTTCACATTTTTGCTGAGGCACCAATCAGGAAGCTTGAACCGGGTTGCAGACACGTTAAGTTGACAAGTAGCACTCCTCACCACCATTAGATCTAGAGTAAAGAGGGCTTTGACACTTTTAAGGATTTGTACACCGGAGATCCGTCCTTTGAAAAGATTCTTAAGGAAGTAACAAAGGGAAGAAAAAGTAATTTTCTCTTGCAAGACGGATTTTTATTCTGTCGCCTACAGTTGTGTATCTCAAACTATTCCTTGAGAGAGCACATTATACAGGAATTCTATGGCAATGGGAACTCTTTTATTTTTTTATTAATTATCTTTTATGATAATGTTTATCTTTAGAATAATTTTATTTCGGATTCTTAGGCTAGATCTTAATCATAATTATCTTATTCTGTATTCTATTATTTGACCTTAATTACAAATTTTTCATTTTCCGTTAGCTATTTTTCATTTTCCGTTAGCTATTGATTTTTTTTATATAGTAAAACCTTAATATCAAAATTTATCTCTGTTTGTAATTTTTCTCAATCTCAATCTCTAACTTCCATTGTTTAACTAGCTGTCAGAATAATCTGCTATTGTGATCCAACATCAACCACCTACTCCAAGCACACATACAACAACCAACCTCGCAGCCTCGATCTGCCGCTCCTACCAAGGTGTCACAGTTTCACTAGTTTGTAGCCCACTTTATCGAAAATTCCTCAGAAGGTAAAAGAGATGAAAAAGATGCAACTTTTTTCTTGAAAAATGTCACCAAAAGTTTCAGAAAGATGAGGTTACAAAAGTCACTAAGTGCTATAGAAGTGATAACTGTAACACTATGTGAAGAACATTGAAGAACATAATAACATTCTGATGAGTGAAGGCAAATGTAACATGCGAAAGACTTCAAGAAGTTTTTTCCTTCTTTCCCGCAAGAATCATTGAAATCTGGAGGCCTCTACTAAATGCTTGATTGAAGAGCAGGCGTGTTTGGAATTCAGATACAAATGGGAACCAAGACAAAATGGCTGTGGGCATGAAAAGTATCAGCCCCATTATATATTCGTATCCTCTCGCTAGCTCCTTTATTGATTCCCAGAATCCAACCCGGTTCAATAGTTTCCTGCATGCTTGCCCAATCTTGGAAGAACAAAAAAAAAAACAAAGCATCGAGTAAGTGAAAATGTCCATGTCCAAAATAAATATCTTTCCAAGAGAAAACCACCAACGCTCATGGGCTGATATAACATATGGTCATGTAGGTTTTGGAAGCAAAGCTTTCAAAAAAATGTGGCTGGATAACACATAACCACAGTTCAAATACTTAAACAAGTTCAGTTAAAAAAATTCTAGGGCCAGAAGGGAATAAGTAAAAATAAGACAATTTTCATGACCAGGGGAAGTACATGAAAGAAAAAGCAGCATATGTTGTCATTGAAAGATTATTTGTAAGATTTCTCAAAAGAATAATTTAGAGATTGAACAAGGTCGGATCTTTTGAAGACGAAGGCTTAGTAGATATTAAAACTCACTATATATTTTATTCTCCCTTTTTTTTTTTATAGGAATATATTTTATTCTTTCTACTTTAAGATCATGCGGAACTCTAAACTTACAAGAACAAGGGCCCATCCTGTGGGCGTGAAGGCAAGGATAGCAGCAAATAAATCTGACACGGTGAGTCCACATACAACAAATAAGACAGTCATGACTGATATGAAGCCAAGGAAAAGAAGGGCTTTGAGAATCCTGAACATGAGCTGAAAGTCTGTTCCAAATCTTCGCCTACCCATTGATACCATCTGATAGCAGAGCATTGGATGAACACACAAAGCGAATTAATAAATGATCACTTTTGCTTCCAGACTAATAATGTAAACATATATCCAAAATGAAGGTAAAACTAGGAAAATAGTATAAGGAAAAAATTGCACACATTGCATCTGTAACCCATTTTTTTGTTCCTTTTATCTTTAACTCTGTTTCTAACCCTAACCATAACCTGGTTATGAAAGAAATCTAAACTTCTTTATTTTTATGGGCAAGCTAGCTAAACAACTCCTTTTAAAGCACTTTGAGATGCATTTAATTCACGAATTGTTAATTTTTTTAATGAATTATTTCAGCTAGAACAGTTTTATTGAAGCTTACTTTGACTGCATATCAGTCAATTCAATTTGCGTACCTTTAAGACAAGAAGAGCAGTCACCATAACCAACCAAGAAAGTGCGTAGACCTACAATGAAAATTTATGTAAAAATCAGAAGGTTGTAAGCTGGTATTTAAACCTAAATTAGAAGTCCAACAAGAGAAACCTAGGGAAATTTACCAGTATGCTCTTGCTGTGATGAGTTATATCAAGGTGGTAGACAATTCCATACTGGTAAACAAAGAAGCGAAATGCAAGTATTATCTCCAGCACTCTCCCCCTGATATTTGTGTGTTTGAGGTGTTCCTGTTCTTCATTCCACCATGATTCCCAACTTTTATCAGGTGCAATCCCAATACCACCACGATTTCCCATCCACCTCTTCCAGTCTGTCCAATCATCTACTGTCTTTTGCCAGTCAAAACCAGATGGATTGAACAGGAAAGGAGCAAACAACCAAGAAGCCACAAGAAACCACATAGAGATAGTGACAAACAAATAAAGATTTGAACTTCGATATGATTCCCCATACACTTCATAGACGACCAATAGAATAAAAAGCTCCAACCCCTTCACAAAGTGACTTCGGGAGTACATCCTGTAGTTGTCAGCAAACTTTGCATGAAAAACAACAAATCCACGGCCTGTAGCACGATACTTGGAACCTCCATGCAAGATTGTTCTTCCATAATAATGTGCTTTTGTCCCAAGCTGAAATGTAAAGAATACAGATGCCAGCTGTAGCTGCATGATGACAAAATCACCCAGGGCAGTACGAAATCCTTTTTCCAGGCCAATTTCCATGACCATGGGCAGAACTAGCAGTAAGCCCAATTGAAAAACAGATTGGGTAGCCAAAGCCTCTTCAAGAGCCTTGCTATGTCGTATGCTTGTGTTCTCAAGTATCTCTTTTTCCACACCACTCATAACCATGTACAAACGTCCATATAAAAACACATATACAGTAAGCACGGTCACCTGAAACAACAAAATGTCCAAATCAAGCCATGAAGGTATATTTCTAGAAAACATGGTGGGTTTGTGGAAAAGTACTATAGTGGCACCTACCATCTGGATAATCTCTTTGCTACCCTAAAGGCATCATTACTAAAACACCTAATAATATCCATATTCAGTTGGTGGTTTTAAATTCCCTTTTTGGCTCAAATTTTACTATAACAACTCATTAAACACGAGGAAAAAAAAACAGTTGAAACGTACGTATGAGCCCCAGTTCTTTTGAAATATTAATGTTTATTAGCATCTTTGGAAAGAGTTGTATCGCATTACGACCAAGGGTTCATTTTACGTACACACCCATCAACATCTTTAACAAATGTAGTACCAATAAAGAGAAGATCAAACCCATCGACCCGAATTAAACTAGTGACAAAATATGCAAGCTCATTGTAATCATGTGTAAGTTACCATATTTTGAACTACATTAGCATACTAGAAAGAAATTATGTAAATAAAATTAGTTTGGTTAACTTACCATACTACTAAAATAGAAACCCACTGTTGTAAAGTAGAATGACAACATCCTATAGAAGTCAAATCGACGCCCAAGACGATAAACATCACGGCTAAGTGTCTGCTCTCCATTTCCATTTGCAACCTTTGCCTCAAAAAGCGATATTTGATTCATTCCCACATCACGTCCCTTGCCAACTTGGATGTACTCATGATGGGTTATAAATCCCCCACGCAGAGTTGAATTATATCCTGAAAAGATTAATCGAATATAAGTGAACGCGTAATACCACTTAGTCAGTTATCTTTTCTGGAGCCAAAAACTACCTGCAAATATATCTTCACTTAAGTTAATTACTCTTGAAGCCTTGCTTATTCCACCTCTTGTTATGTGGAAGATTCTGTCAAATATATCAGGATGACCATAGTGGAACCTCACCCTGAAATATCACAGAAACAAATCAGTTGTCACCAAAACAAAGCCATGATTTGTGGACTTAGAACCCTTACTGACATAATTCAAAGTTGTAACAAAATTAGAGAAGTGATCAGATATACCTACAAAGAGCGAGGCTTTATATGGTACAGAAGCACGTAATCGTCACTGAGAGCAGAGTATCACAAAGACAAATATATTCGACCATTATGTATTTTTGAGATGTCTGGAACTTGATTACGTCCATTATGATTCCCAGTAAGTTGATACAAGACACTTGTGACAAAGCATGCTTAAAAATTAAAAAAATTTGAAATTATGGTTTAATTTTGAAATGAGACCTACTAAAGAACTATGCAGGCCATTCCGGTTTTTATAAAGTTTTGCTTTAAAATTTTTTTATTTATTTGAGTTGCTAAATTTTAGATGTTAGGTAAGCAGTTTTACTTTTTTTGTGCTACTCTTGTTTACACCCCATTTAACAGAGCGATGCACCCTATTTCATCCTTTTCGTACTCTATTGACATCTCAGGTTATCATACACATACAAACAAACAAACATATATATATTCCCAATGTAAAAAGATTGATTATAGAAATTTCAGCATATTATAAATGTTTTTTCTTGTAAGACTTCCAATTCCTCAATGTGAGACTACAAGAACACAATGGTGAGTGTACAAAGTCTCTTTGCATTCTCTAATCTTGAGCCACAATCAGACACAATCAGATCTCATTCAACCCCTCAACAACTCACCACAATCATTCTAGAAAATCCTAAACCATAAATTTATATTAAAAGTTCCAAGTTAGTGTGTTCAAGGTCATTAATAACAGACTCGAAGTTTTGAGGGATTTGAAATGAGTGCTCGAAGTGGCTAACTTTGAGTAGAGAAGCTACACCATGACATTTTTATTGACTGGGAGAGGTGAAGAGTTTAAATTTCATCTAGTAAATTGGATAAAGGTATGCACTCTGACCTTTGGGGGAGGGTGAGAGTTTAAAATTTGTCAATGTGACGTTATGGTAGGTATGCCCCATCCCTGGGCCAATCGGAGCACCTTTATTTTTACCACTTTGCCCTTGCTTAGTAGAGAATCAATTGAGTGCAAAGTGACAAAATTATAAGGTAGGAGTTTTTCGCTCGCAGGCTTTCCATGGTACTTCCATGATGTTATGGTATGTAAGCCCCATCCCCGGGCCACTCGGAGCACCTCTTATTTTTCCCACTTTGTCCTTCCATAGTAGAGAACCAATTGAGTGCAACAAGTTCTTCGGGAGAAATGGTTGTAATGATCAACAACAAACGGGGACTTGACTCGAATTTTGAGGGATTTGGGATGAGTGCTCGAACAAAGTGAATGGACCATACAAGGTGGGATTGTGGAAACATATAAGAGGATAGGGGCCTTTTCTAGAGACTCTTGATTTGAAGTCGGTGATGGGCCCAGAATCAAATTTTAGCACGATTATGTTGTGGTGATAGGGTCCTCAAGGAAGCCTTTCTAGAAGCATATGGGATTGCACAAGTGCATAATGCATTAATAGCCAATCTTCTACAATTTTCCAATGACCCCTCAATGGAATGTCAATTTTTCACCCATAGGGGTTGGCTCAAGTGGTAAAGGCCTTGGGCTTCGGGGTATGCTCCCATCAAGTCTAAGGTTCAAATCCCCTTGGGTGCAAAACAAACTCTAGGGGCCATTGGACTAGGGATTTTTCCCTTGAATTACCCAAGGTGCACTTGCGGGAAAGTCCTTGCCGAGGGCCTGTGCACCCCCGAGATTAGTCGGGACATCCAATGCCAATCAAATAAAAAAAGAAAAGAAATGGAATGTCAATTTTTGCAAGGTTGCTCAGAAATCTCTTAGCAACTTATAGCTGCCCATGATGGCGGAAGTTGATGCCTTGGTATAGATTTTTGATCTAATAAACTTCATTTGAGTTGGAGAAGTATTCAAGGCCCTTTGGTTTCCTTCTGAAAAAGCGTGGTTCATTGTTCGTCCCTATTATCAGGTCCTCACTAATCAAGATATCCACTTAGCAACCACACATGGGGAGGAGACTTTTTTTTTTTTTTTAATTTAAGGTTTGATTTTGGATTTTAAAGTTTTTATTATTACTTATGGATTTTTTAAGTAGCTTGGATATTTTATAATATATCATATTTTATTTTATTTTTATAAATTAGCTTATCTGTGATTAAGATGACGTGTGTCAGTTTCTTATTAGCTGACACGAATCATATTTGCCTCATGGCCTATTATGCTGTTAAGAAGTAGGTTGGAGGTATTTAAATGCAAGTTTTTCCACACCAAAGTATCAATTGAAGGAAAAGTGAAAACTAAACGCTGTTTGCAAAATTGCAAAAACCTAGGTATTGATTATGCAGTTAAACCTATATTTGAAAAGAAAAGGAATGTAGAAAGCAAAAATACACGTCTCTCTTTCCACAAAATTCATGACATCATTGAAGGGAAAGGTTCATGTCTTGGGGGTCTATATAAAGGATGGCTTAGCCAGCCAAAGAAAGAAATACAAAAAAGAAACGAAGAGAGGAAGTTGCGGGAAGAGAGAGGGAAACTAAGGTAAGTAGATATGCTCATATAATTGTTACCAATATCAATGGATTGTTCTTTTTGTAAAATTGTGTTTAGGTATTATGATATACTAAAGCCTGTTCTTCAGTAGCCCGATTTATGCACCAAATATTATAAAAGATGTACAGGTTTTATGAATGTGCTTCCACTACGTGATGCATTTATAGTTGCTTCTGTTACATGATGCATTTATAGTAAATATTATGTTAAATGATGAAAGAAAGAAAGGAAAGCAAAGGAAAATGAAAGTGACTATGAATGAATGAATGTGCTAATGCTTTTTACTGGTCATTGACAGTTGAGAAATTATGGTACCAGAGGTTGACAGGTGGATGGCAACGCCAGGAATAGGTCACTCTAGGGCACCTAGTTTATCAGATGATGTCAATTTCTTTTTTACTGGGTTACACCTGAAATCTCGTACTAGAACCGAGATCTCTAAGATTGCCAACCCTTACACACAAGGCATAATCATGTGTTGGCCATTTGAGGAGATTAAAGGAACTATATGTGATATGTTTGAACATTATTAAACTGTATGCATGTTAGTGAAAAATCTATTTAGAATTACGTTTACTGCATCATGTATTTAATTACTGAATATTCAACTCCCTGTGATTTTTATGTTTTTAACTGTCCCAGGTATTGAGGAGATTGAAGACGAATCAGCAGGTCAGACTTAGAATTGGAGACCATAACCTTGCCATAAGAGTCATACTAATGTTTAGTTTTGTTTCCCTGTTGGTTTATTTTTATAAAGGGAACTTTATTAAACCTATCATCATATGGGGCTTGCTATATTTGCTACCATATTAAGTTTTATTGATAAAATCTAAGTCATGTTTAGTTATTTATGGAATTACCTTATACTAGGTTCATGGAATGTTAACATTAGTAACATCTCGAACCCTAATGGAATGGAGTATTACACTTAGTTACTATGAATGCTGCCTTTTCTTTTCAAAATAGAAAAACTGCTATCCCAATTGGGCAGGCAGGGAGGAAGAGAAAAAATCACAGGCAGGGGGAGGGGAAGAGAGAAAAAATCACAAAGCATAGTTAACGAGAAAACTTAAACACCAAGTCAAATGAAAATAACAACCAAAGGGTACAAATGAAATGAAATAACCATTCCTTCAATTTAGATCAAACTTCAGGCTTACCTAAGAGGATTTGCCAAGATTCGTTGCCCAATAGTCACAAAACTTGTCTCCTGATTGGACATGAACCATGCTAGTGATGACACACTGTGAAATACATTGGAATAAGGTAAGCACATAATCTAGTAATAAACACAGCACAATTTTTCTCTTTTGGATGACTTGCTTTATCATCATCAGCATTCATAGAGATCTAATTATAATTAAGTAAGTTTGACCTTCCAGTGAATATATGCTCCCTTAGACCTAATATTGTCGGCTTCCGCCGGCTTCGGCGACGTTTCAGGAATTCCTCCAATACATTCCTCATTTTGAAAGCTTCTTCAAAGTAATTATCCTTCAAAGAGGGGGGCGGGGAACAATAGAGTAAGGTCTAAGGAAACACAGCAATTCACTTCATAATGTATCATCAATCAAACGTGAAGGCAAATTACCTGATTCATGTCTATTGTTTGCAGTGCTTCTCCACGAGTAAAGATAATGGCATGATTTTGATTTTCAGGTTTCCCTTCACCAATATCTACTGGGCGCCCTGGAAGCTTGATGCGGTATACTTCCTATTAAGGTATAAATGAATAAATGTATTTGCATTATGCACATTAGTACATTACTCAAAACAATGTACTCAAAACAGATTGCAGTGGTTGGAGTCCAAATGAAAACCTTATTGTTCTCATAAAATGATACATACATCCACTAGTAAAACAAAAATATAATGGTAGCAGCCGAATGAAATGAAACAAAATCTAAACAAATGCTTGCTGTATATTTTAATAGGCCAGGCTGTGCCTAAGGAATGAGAGAGAGATGAATTAGCCAATACTAAATGGACCTGTGCTAGTTACCATCTAATTGGGGTTCAAAAGAAAACTCTCTTAGCATTGGTTCATTTGATTTGATCGATAGTTCAACACATACATACTTCATTAGAGATGTATTTTGAATGTAAACTCAATATCGTGAGCAGTTTTGAAAGCTTGATTTTCATAACAGGTGTAGCCTGTTAAACACTACACATTCAGCCAACAAACAGAATATAAATGCACCTGAAATCAATAGCTTATTCTTGCATACCTCATCATACTTTTCCCCTCCCTTGACAAGAACAGAGAAATAGAGCTTTTGAGTTTTTCCATTTACTTTCTCTTCTCCTTCATCTATGTAAGCAATGCGTAGAGATGGATACCTACACCATTTTTAAATATTTAAAGATCTACCAACACATTGGACTCTTTGAAGAGAGAAATTTCAATTTGAAATAGTGACTCACTTTAACATTAGATTAAGAATATTACTGTAACAGCTTTTATCCCTAAGATCATCAGATTTTTTCTGATTCCCGTAAACCTGACAAGAGACAACATAGGTAAACTTCAAATCAGCCAGGGCTTGTGCACGATCAATGAAACCCTTGTCACTGACATTAAAAGCCAAGCTTTGGTAGCCACCATAAAAAGCTGCAAAGAAAACACTGAGCAGATCGTTACACATCCCATTTGCCAAATGGTCAAATCCTAAATATGTTGGAATGAAAAGTTGAAATATGAATTAAGAATCAAACTGATATGACAGAAACCACTGACCATTATCTCCTCCAAATTCCAGGAAGCATTGAAGTTCCAGAGCTTTTTTGTAGTACATCATCCCTCTCACTGACAACCATATTGATAGCAGACATAAATTCAGTTGAAATCCACAAATGCACATACCCGACGTACCACAAATTCATCACTATCAAACCTGTTCTAGCAAGTGTCTGCCCTCTGTAAGATACCCACTCACAAATTAACTCCATCTTTGCTTTCTCACGATCTGCAGGTTCACAATCTTTTCTAGTATTTATAGTTTCTGCTATGCGTTCTTCGAGATTTGTCCATTCATCTAATTTGTGACCATTGTAAGTGGTATGTTTCATACAATGAAAAGGCATGCAGTAATGACATTGGAACTCACCAGGATATATTTTTTTTAGGTAGAACAAAACTGATATCCCATCCTCGTTTTCCTTGTTTAGTTCGTCCACAGAATAAAGGACGTCTTCTTTGTAATATGGAGTTAAAACACTATTCCACAAAATATCATTCAAATTTCCTTTTAGTAAGTATTGATAGCAAATAGTAATTATATTATACAAGTAAAAGTAAAGAATAACTAGTAATTTACCAGCTGACCACACAATAATTCATAGATACAGGCAAGCAAGCATTCTTAAGATACTAAAGAGAAGCATATGAGAAATTCATTACCACAAGAACCATATCAATTATTCGCTTTAAACAAAACTTCAGTTAGTCACAAATGGCTTTGAAACTAGTTCTTGGCATGAGCTTAATCTTTCCAAATTGATGAAAACTAATCTGTAAAATTATTATTTTCATTCTTAAAATTTCTAAGTCCATCTTGTTTTCAACTATGGTAGTGAGTGGGGGATGGTGTTCTAAGGAGGGTAGGGGGTCATATGGAGTGAGCTTATGGAAATTTATTAGCAAGGGGTGGAACACCTTTGAAAAACATATTAGGTTCGGAGTGGGTGACGGAGCAAGACTTCGCTTTTGGCATGATGCTTGGAGTGGGGAGAGTGCTCTTTCCACTATCTTTCCACTCGCTTTTAACATGGCTGGAAATCAGCAAACGGCAGTTTCAGATGTACTATGCTGTACCAACGAGACGGTAACTTGGAATGTCACTTTTACTAGAAATGCTCAGGATTGGGAGCTTGATGAGATGTCAGCCTTTTTTAGCCACTTGTATTCAGCAAAGGTAGGAGGAAATGGGGGAGACCGTATGTTGTGGATTCACATAGGGAGAAAAGATTTTACTGTTAAATCGTTTTACAAGGCTTTAACAGCACTACAACCCATCTTTTTTCCGTGGAAGAGTATTTGAAAAGCACAATTTCCGCCTAAAGTTGCGTTTTTTACTTGGATAGCCGTGCTTGGAAAGATATTGACGGTTGATAACTTAAGGAAGCGGGTATGGTGGTCATGGAGTGGTGCTACATGTACAAAAGGAATGGAGAATCGATAGATCATTTGCTTTTACATTGTGAGGTGGCGGGAGAATTATGGGCTGGTATCCTTGATAGAGCCGGACTGAGTTGGGTAATGCCTAAGAGTGTGGTGGAACTACTAGCGTGCTGGAACAGGAGGCATAACAGTGCACAATTGGCAGCAGTGTGGCGTATGTTACCTTTGTGCCTAATGTGGTGTTTATGGTCAGAAATGAATGATAGGTGCTTTAACAACAAAGAGCGTGCAGTGGGGGAAATCTGGAATTGTTTTGTATTCTCTCTTTTACAGTGGTTTTCTGCCATTGTACTGAAGGGTGAGAGTGTCCATGAGTTTCTATCTTCTTTTCAGCTCACTAGAATGTAATTAGGTGTCTCACTTTGTATACTTCCTGTGTACTTGGGCATTGCCTAGTTTCATTCTATTCAATAAAGATATCTATTTACTTATCAAAAAAAAAAAGTCCATCTTGTTTTCATAGAGAAAAATCATCTTGCCAGTGACTAACCTAAAGGGCAGCATCTTACGGACTTTCGGAGCACTTGGCATAGTCATAAACAAGGAGTTTGCAAAGAAAGTTATGCGGCGGCGAGCCTCCAAGTTCTGAGGCACATTTATGGCAGATTCCTTGACAGTCAATAGCAAATAGAGCCTAACAACCTATGGAGAAACATAAGATCTGATAAGTCTGAAGATCTCAGATAAAAATAGTTTAGCATTTTTCATGAAAAATGTGAGAGCAAACCTTGTCCTTCCACGGTTTTTGCTGCATCAGGTAGATGTCAAGCCTTTCAAACCTCTGCTCTTTTTGGGCATTTGAACCATGGTGAGCATTTTCCAGGATTCTATAAGGAAATGACAAAACCAATAGCATATAAGATTCATGAGCATTTATTTTGAATTAAAAAAAATCCTTCTACATCTGTGCATACATAAATGTCTCTCACTACTTACTGATTGTCAGCGGCCATAATATCCCGTGTGATTATCTCCATAATATCCTGTAGGACATTGATTATTTGAGCTTCAGAAATTTTGTCCTCCTCAGCTTGCTGTCAATTTGCCATCAAAAGTAGTACAAGAGTAAGAATTAAGACTATCAATTAGTTTTGAAGCGACCATAAATTTACAACAGGGAAAAATTATATGTACATAAACGGAGAATAATACCAATAGCGTTAGAAATTTCTCCAACTTCTCACTTAGTTGAGGCAGCTCGCTCATTTTAAAATTGGATAAAAGTTTCTTGTCCTCTATGCTACTATCTATTTCATGACATATCTGCGTCAGAATCCTGATAAACAAGAAAAATAAAATGGACGTGAGTCTTAAAATAATAGGCTGGACAAGGGAATGAAAAAGAGGGGGGCTGGAATTGTCAATGAATTTATATATAGCCAAGTCTTCTAAAAGATGATTTATATAATTCAAGCTGGTAATATGAATGCTTGACTTACATCCTATCTTTTACATCTTCCAGAAGGCGATTTATAATTTCTCTGAGTGTCTCATAGCATTCAATAACTGCTGAATGCATGTAAGCATCACTCCTGATCTTCTTAAACAAGTCATCATCATTTCCTTTGAAATCTTTTGCCATGTCTAAGGCTATGGGAATCTACCACATGGAACAAAAGGTGCATAAAAAACAAAACTAATGTTTAGTCTAAAAATTAGAGCAACAAAAAGGGATGTACCTTACTAGCAAGCAGAAAAGGAGGCCACTGGACAACAGTGGTTTTATCTGATGATGAATATGGAACAAACAACAGGTTTCTGTCCCTGAATGATCAAAAGCGAAATGGGATAACTACAGAGATAAAAAACGCATTTCATATATATTTAATTATTCGGCCAAACAGCAATCAGGACCTATTGCTAATCAGGTCTTCCAAGCGCATGGAATGTATGAACTCATTCCACACCTGAGAAAAACTGGCAATGTTCTGTTCTTGCACTGGATCCTGCCATGGAAAAGTATACAACATGGTCAAAGACAACGAAGATGAAAAACTCCAAGTCAAGTAAGCAGAAATGATAAAAACGCCTATATAAATTTCCTGCTCAAGTATAAGGTATGAAATTTATTTGCATTTGTTATGAAAATTTAATGAGTTCAAATGAAACTTCATACACTAAGGAGCACTTCGGAAGTGTTGCAAGGTGATAAAAAATGAAATTACCAAGTGATTCCTTTTGTTTCCCTTATGTAGTAATGGCACAAGACGTTCACAGAAAGCTGAAGGTACAGCTGCAAATCTGGATCGTAACATTCCAAGTGTCCGTATCTGACAAACATCAGGCAGAAAACCATTATTATTAGCCATGACAAATCTGAAACCACATAAATAGCATTAAAAATTATAGTTTTCTCTCCCCTCTCCTTCCCACCCCAAGGAATCATATATGGATGGTGTTCAAAATTTTGCAACTAACCTCACCCAAATGGCTGAAGGCTCCATGAATCCCACCAAATAGAGTAGAAAATATGGCATACCATATTTGCGCATCCATAAAATAGACCTAGGCACCATAAAGCAAAGCGTAAAGGGCATATACAGCATTCTTTTCTAACGAATGCAAAATAAGGAAATGACTTTAAATTTCTTTCAAGGGGAGTCATCTAATTTTCACTTACAAGGACAATTGGAGCCCATATCGCAATAACAATGCCGATATTATGTGTTACTAGAGCAGATTCAGATTGCAAGTTAGTATCGGCAATAACCACAGATAGAAAAAAAAGTAGGAAGACTGTTATGTTACCATTTGGAAAGAACTCATGCCACTGATAGTTACTGATTGGAATCTCCATAATCAACTTTGTTGGTCCAACTAGTGGCAGTATCTGTAACATAGCATGTAAATAGAGCTTAAACACCATGATATTATTCCAAGTGATAGTTAAAATGCAGTGTAAGCAGCCTGAGAATGTAAAGAGAGCTTAAACATCCTGAGTTATTAGTATTCTAACAGCAGAGTTGGTCCAACCGATAGCTATGTTATTCTAATTAGGAACTTCAACCTTCAATCTGTCATCCCCTATTACAGGCTCTCCCATGAGTCTATAAGTTAGTAGTAGTATATACTATGTTGCATAACCATAGGTAATGTAGGAACCCCGACAAAATGGTTAAATGCTGTCCACAAGCATTCTTCTGTTGGCTTAGGATTGTAGAACTTTCATATAGGCAAGAGACTTATTAGGCCTCTCATGTGAGTTAGAGTCAGTTAGACAGGCTGGATAGAGAAGTTCATTCAAGACTTTCAGGACCA